>NC_045426.1:545405317-545715317 GCF_902635505.1 Sarcophilus harrisii | reverse complement strand
GAAAGCAATTTGTTCCAAAGGCCATGAAAGTAGCTAAAGCAAGTTCTATGGAGTGTTTAGAGCTTGGTCAGACACTGAAGATGCTAAGGTCATCCACTGAATTCCATCCCATCACCAGTCATCCTGACTTTTGTCCTGCCACTTATGATTCTGAAAGGGTAAGACTGATGAGAGTGTGCAAACCACATTTATATCCCTTTCCCACATGAGCCAAGACATCACCCTGTGATGTCATTAACCCACTTCAAAAACAAAGAACAAACAACAACGACCAATTCCAAATCCATATAATTATATTACCTACCTATTTCTACAAATTAGTGTGATACTTTATGAAATACTTAGCCAATAGTTAGACAAGTTATTTCAAAAGGTTACTTTTATCTGGTAGTATCATTTGTAATCATACAAATCATTGGTAGCTTGAAGCCATACATTGTGACAAGTCTTAAAAGGTCCTCTGTCACATACTGGGTACATGTCCCAGAAAGGCAGCAGATTTTCCTGCTGTTGTATCTGATAGACAAAAAAGTACCCAACTGCCCCTTAACAAAGAGTCAATAACCACTGCTACTTATCTTTTCTTCCTATCATCTTTATGTGACAATAACTGGAAATCAATATTTCTTTGAGGGCAAGCAGCTTAGTCCCCCACCGTAGCATACAACATTAGACTCTGAAAAAAGTTTCATAGTTGTTTTTTAGTTTGAAATGTTTGTTAGTATTTTCTTCCCTTTTTTCTCTGAGACAATTTTTTTCATTTTCTAACCACCTGACACAGGTCAGAATTATCCTTTGCCTCTTCAGAGCCTTTTTCTTTGTTTTTATATCAAAACCCTTCGATTTTTATCATGTTGTTCTTGTCAGTGTGAGGAGCACTTCAGTCTCCTTAATAATCTTAAAAGGAGAGAAGCATTGAAGTTGGTCTAACATGAGCATAAAGGGAAACCTGAGGGGAAAATAGGGAAATATCACCCAAAAAAACCAACCTACTATCTGAAGGATATATGTATGGAAGTCAGGAGAAGGGTATGCATACTAGAAAGGCAGCAACCCTACTGTTTCCCTTTCTCATTTCTCCTTTGTCATTTATGGTTATATCTTATGTTTCTGAGAATGTTTGTAGGGCCATATCTTCTCCCCACACCATTGTCTCTTAGCAAATGCAACTGTTTCACCACTATAATAGCAAAGCAATCTCCCAAAACTCAGGGTACAGTCCTATATTGGCTATACACTAATAATTAAATGCCTTTACTATACTCAAGGCATCTATTTAGACTCAAAGAAGGAGAATTAAGCCCACTTCATTCTATGCCTTAAAAAAATAAAAGGCAATTCTTAATCTGTCAAAGTAAAGTGACTCCTTTTAACCAAGTCAAACAGAAAATTTATGTGCCTTCTATCCTTTCCTACATATCCCTACCCCATTCCAAATATACACTCTCTTGGAACTCCCCAGGAATTTAAATTTGACAGAAACACAGGAAATTTTTGGCAAGCTTAGACAGAAATGTTCATTTTCCACAAACATTCTCAGTCCCTAAGAGACTATCTTATCTATGCAGAGTAAGCTTTACTTTATTGCTGTCATTTGCTATGAGCTCCCTTTTCTCATCTATATCTCAAAATCCCTTATCATCATTCACCATTCTCTCCTTTACTCTAATCACTAATAAAAATGTGGCCCTCTGCTCTATCAAATTCAACTTTTCATTTGTGTCCATCATCCCAGCCTCTCAAATCTTATTCCCTCACAAATCATCTTCCCTTCTTCTAGTATTTCCTATCTACTGGCTCCTTCTTTCCCTGCTATCTACAAATGTGTCAAAAGTTATAAAAGGAAAGAGAGAGAAAGACAAAGAAAGACAAACAGAAAGATAGAAAAAGAGAAGGAAGGAAGGAAGGAAGGAAGGAAGGAAGGAAGGAAGGAAGGAAGGAAGGAAGGAAGGAAGGAAGGAAGGAAGGAAGGAAATCGGAAGGAAGGAAGGAAGGAAGGAAGGAAGGAAATAGGAAGGAAGGAAGGAAGGAAATAGGAAGGAAGGAAGGAAGGAAGGAAGGAAGGAAGGAAGGAAGGAAGGAAAAATCAGACCAAAGGGGAAAAATCATGAGAAGAAAAGCAAGCAAACAAAAAAGGGTGAAAACAGTATGCTTTGATCTACATTTATGCTCCATAGTTCTCTCTCTGGATGCATCTGGCATTTTCTATCACAAGTCTATTGGAATTGTCTTGAATCACCACTTTGCTGAGAAGAGCTAAGTCTATCATAGTTGATCATCACATAATCTTCCTATTACAATGTACAATGTTCTCCTGGTTCCAGTTAACTCCATTTAACTCAGCATCAGTTCATGCAAGTCTTTCCAGGTTTTTCTGAAATCTGCCTGTTTATCATTTCTTATGGAATAATAATCAATTACATCCATATACCATAACTTAATTTAGCCAATCCCCATTTGTTGGGTATCCACTCAAATTCCAGTTCCTTACCATTATAAAAAGAGCTCTTGTACACATTTTTGTACATGGTCCTTTTCCCTCTTTTATGATTTCTTTGGAATATAGACTTAGGAATGACACTGCTGGATCAAAGGGTGTGCACAGTTTTGCAGTTTTATGGGCATATAGAGCTTAAATTTCTAAGAAAGAAAAAATTCAACCTGGATTTCAAGTGCCAGAGGATCTTCTAACTTTAATTAGGAAGTCCTGCAAAAAGAGGTTTTAATGCCCTTTTTTAGATCTTGAAAATTGTCATACTCAGAAGCTACAGCCATCAATACCTTCCAGATCTTATGATTAAATTTTTTTAGTGATTTTTGGTGATTAAATAAGAAAGCATGGATAACTAA
Organism: Sarcophilus harrisii; assembly: GCF_902635505.1. NCBI lineage: Eukaryota > Metazoa > Chordata > Mammalia > Dasyuromorphia > Dasyuridae > Sarcophilus > Sarcophilus harrisii. Next base: position 545,712,467 of record NC_045426.1, on the reverse strand, counting down.
AGATGTTTTTAAAGCTTAGTTTTCAAGCTAATTATAGGGGTAGTGAGATGGCACAGTGCATAGAGTGCTTGGCCTAGAGTCAGGAATATTCATCTTCCCTAGTTCACATCTGGTCTCAGATACTTACTAACCTGAGCAAGTTACTTAACTCTGTTTTCCTTAGTTTCATCTATAAAATGAACTGTATAAAGAAATGACCAAATCACTCCAAGATATTTTGCAAGAAAAGTCCAAAAGGGGTCAAGAAGAATCAGACAAAACTGAATAACAATAGAACCTTTCAAATTATTTTAGCTTGACTGTTGAAAAATAATGCAAGGACAACAATATCGTTTGTGGTTAAAGTATTATTGATTTTAGGTAATGTTTCAGGTTATCCAATTACATTTGACTCATTATATGAGAAATGTGAGCTTGCAAATTTTCCAAAATGTTTTTAAGCTCTCTGACGTTAACCAGCATGTATATAGGGATTTAAATAAAGAGAAGAATTTTCAGTCTTCACTGATAAAATATTTTAAATAGCAGTAATGACAATTTTCATTATGTAATCATTATAAACTTATCCTTAAGGTACAATATACAGTGATTTTTAAACCGTGCTTTCTATAGCTAAACAAATCAGAAATGGCTTTTCTTATCCATTGTTGTTATATTAATAAACACCTTAAAAACTTATTTTTAAACATTTTCATTGCATATTTCCATGAGGCTGCAATCAATGATCACATTTTATATACATACATATATATCTTTAAAAAATGAAAATTAAAATAATGCAACTACTCTGTAGAATTCATTATTCACACTAATCAGGACCCAGCCTTACTCATTTTGCATATTGTTTTCTTGGTTCTATTTTCTTTATTCTTCATCCATTCATGAAAGTCTTCATATTTCTCAAATGTGGCCTTAACTTTTCAAATAACAAAGTAAAAATAAAGTATGATACTTGTTCCCTTCTTGTTAAGAAATTTTGAAGTATGAATTAAATAATTGAGCTCCATCCTTCTAAAAACACAACAAGAATCTGATAACCACTAGGCTTATAAGGTATAAGGCCCTGAGGTGATATGGTAGAAATATCAAATCTTTTGTTCAACAAGAATAACTTATATTATCTAGCTTTTCAAGATTTAATAAGAATAATTGGCATTTATCTATCATTGTGCATCCAATTTCTCATGTGATTCTCAAAACAACCCAGTAAGGCAGGTACTGCCTTTTTAGTATTTTAATACCCATTTTAGATATATGGAAACAGAGGTTCATGGAGATAACTTAACTTTCCAAGAGTTATATAGCTGGTAACAGAGGAAGAATTTGAACCCAAATTTCTCCTGATTCAAGTTTAATAATAACTATCTCATTGCTTTTTTCACCTACCTTTTCCCACCACCTCCTACCCTTTGTTTAGCCTTAATATTCCAGGACATACCTCTAGGCTACTTCAGGTAGCAAGTATATAGACACTTATTAGCTGTATGACCCTTGGTAAGTCACTTAACCCTACTTGCCTCAGTTTCCTCATCTGTCAAATGAGCTAGAAAAGGAAATGGCAAACCAATCCAAATGAGGTCACAAAGAATTAGATACAATTGAAAACAACAGACTAACAACAGCAAAAGCTATGTAAACCTGGGCAAGTGATTTAACATCTATTTGCCTAAATTTCTTTATCTGTAAGATGAGATTAGTAATAACGCCTACTTCCCATGGTTATAGGAGGATCAAATGAGATACCAATTGTAAAATCCTTAGCACAGTGCTTTCCAAGTGACCTTGAGTTACACACATAATCTGTCCACCCCCAATGGTAAAATTGAAATAATAGTAGTACCTATCTCACAGGATTGTTATAAAAATCAAATATTATAATATTTGTAAAACATTCATCACAGAACTGTTCTATTAAGCACTTAATAAATGTTTATTGCCTTCTCCTTCTCCAAAATGAAGAGACTTGACCAATTAATCAATTAATTCAATAAATACAGACAGCAACCTTGAATAATTCAAGTTTTACAAAAAGGTCTCTAGGGCCAGATATTCTAGTATGATTCTCAAAATCAATCAAACCGAACAAATTTCCACCTTAATTTATATTATGAAGAAATTGCCTCAAAGTAGGCATAAATGAAATCTCTTTTCTCCATTACCTCCAGTAAAATCCTTTTAGCTTAGTGCAATTGTGCAAACAATATCATTGAGCAACTAACATGACCTCATAGTTATTTTTTGATTTGATTAAAAGAACTCTATTTTTATTTCACTAAACATTAGAACATATAATATTCAAAATCCACTTTGATACATGCGCAAAGTCAAAAAGCTAATTAATAGAACTGTTAATTTTATAGTGGAAGTAAAATGACATTTCACCATTCTGGCCTTGAGAGTGCATCTGACCCAGAAAACTAGAATCCTCTCCTTCTGTGGTAATGACAGGCTGTCTTTTTGGCAGACAAAACTACCAAGTAATTCCCTGATTTCCTTTTTCCAATTAAAAAAATATGAATAGGATATTAAATCAAGCACAGTACAAAGGCAAGAAAAACACCAGTGTTACATTAGTATACAGCTCAAAGAGTGGTTTTCCATATCAATATCTATAAAAATAAAGAAATATTTACTTATATTGGATGCCTACAAGGGACAAAGCACAGTTCAAATTCCATCGATACACCATCTTTATTCATTCTTCCAATTGTTAGTGCTCCTCTATATCCAAATCCCTTTTGTATATATTTTGTATTTGTTTATTTATGTTCCCTTCCCCACCTCTAAAAAAAAAAAAAATGAAAACAACCAACAACAGAATGTAAGCTTTTTGAAGATAGGGGCTGGTTTTATTTTTATCTTTTTTTATGCCAGTTTCCACAAAAGCCCTGGAAGAAAGTGGTACTACAGAATATTTAATAAATGTTTAATTAATCTAATAATAATATTATACACAAATTTTAGGAGTTGTCTAGGTGACTCAGTGGAAAGAGTTGGGCCTGAAGACAGGAATCTGAGTTTATATCTGGCCTCAGACACCAGCTGTGTGACTCTGGGCAAGTCACTTAACCCTGTTTACCTCAGTTTTTTTAATCTATAAAATGATCAGAAAACGGAAATGGCAAGCCATTTCAGAATTTTTACCAAGAAAAATCCATAGATTGTTGGTCTATGGGTTCATAGAGTCAGATCTGATTGAACAAGAAAATAAATTTTAGCTATTATTATTATTTCTATAATGCTTACAATTATTCTATTAACAAGTTTGTCGACTATCTACCATTATTACCATTTTATAGATCTGGAAACTGAAAAGCAAAACATAATAAGGGTTGCAATCAGGTTGGAAACCAGGCTTCTTAATTTCAAATCTAGTGCTCTCTGTACTATACCACATCTACCCATCATTCAGGTTAATTTTATGTCTTCACATTAGAACACTTTCTACAAATACAGAATAAATCATGAGTAAGTAATTTTCAAGGTAATTAAATTTCAGATGTCTGGATGTTTTAAGCAATGATGTATTTGATAAAATAAGAAATACTCCCAAATTTACAATTTTTCTTAAATTGCCATTAAAAATGAATTCAGTTTACCTCCTAGGGCAGATACAGGTTAGGATATGTCCAGTTATTTTCTTGACCAACTCCTGTTAATGATTATTAAGTGAGAGTTAAAGGAGAAATCTGAAGCTCCAGACCAGAATAGAAAAACCTAATTCAAAAGGAAACCAGTTGTTTAGTCAATAAGTATCTATTAAGTGTATGCTTGGCACTGTGTTGAGTTTTTTGGATGAAAAAAAAGTTTTTAAAAAATAAACAAGATACAATCTCTTCCCTCAAAGAACTTACATATTAAAATGTAATATTAAAAAAGATAATACATCTCTCTCGTTGTATTAAAAAAAAACTAGGCTGGTAGAAAGTGCATATAAAGTAGATGGAAGGCACTTTGAGACTGGAAAGCATGAATATTTTAAAACAATATTTGATACATGTCAAGTGCTTACTAAATTTTGCTCCTTGACTGACCAGTTGAGAAACTATTGTGATTTGTTCTTCAGTCTCCAAGAGGAGCGATGACATTAGGAATTGTTGTCTTGACTTGCAAATGAATTAGACTTAAGTAAAGGGTGGCTGTGCGAAGTCATGGGCTTCTCTGTCTTCTCCAGAATCACCTAAGATGTAGATCATGTAGATGTAGATCAACCAGAGATGGTCCTGGATTTAATGGAAAGCCTTGACCTTTTTAAGTTAAGGTCTTTCTCAGGTCTCAGTTTATCTAAGGCAATACCCATTCGGTGATTAGGATTAAGCAAGAAAGATCCCTTTTACTTAGTAAAACAAACAAACAAAAAAAAAAAAAACAGTCTGGGAGGGGAAAACCCTCAAAGTTTCTAGGCATAATAAAAATAATTGCTATTTATACTTACTTTGAACCATAAAAGCCAAAGCAAAGATCAAGTGAGACTGGATGAGACCTATTGTTGACCAATCAGTGAGAGTCAGAGTTATTTGGGGTTAAAGCATGTTTTTTTAATAAGTAGGGAAGAGGGGGAAAAAAACCTAGTCTGTAAACCCCAAGATATTTTGTGAAGCTTCATTGATCACAATTTATATTCCTTTGGGCAGATAACACACAGGTAAAGATATGATTCCCTACGTGGGCAGAGGGAAATGAAGAAGGTGAGGAGAAAGGGAAAGAAGGAAGGCAGCAGGAAAGGAAGGAAGGGTAGGGAGACTAGAAAAGGCCTCCAGGTGGGATTTCAACAGAGTCTTGAAGGAAGTGAGAGAAGCTAAGAGGAAGAAATGAGGAATGTTATTCCAAAGTTTTGGAAACAACTGCAAAAGCTCAGAAATGGAAGAGGGAATATTGTGCTGGAAGAATGGCAAGCAAGTCAGTGTGGCTGAGGCATGAGTGAGTGGATGGGAGTAAAGTATAGCAAGACTGGAAAGGCAAGAAGGGGTTCACCTGAAAAGGTGTGCTGACCAAACTCCAGGGGAGGATGCTTCCTTCTCAGTATTGCCTCAATATTACATTTATAAAGGTTTCAGGCCAAAGATCCTCCTGGGTGAATTACAATTCTCTGCATATTTCAGGGCAAAAATGAACAAACCTATCTGTGTGCCGTGGACAGCACCCTGAGCCTGGAATCGGGAAAATCTGAGTTCAGATGTGACCTCAGATACTAGCTATGTGACCTTTGTCAAATCACTTAACCCTGTTTGCCTCAGGTTCCTCATCTGTCAAATGAGTTGGAGAAGGAAATGGTAAGCCATTGCAGTATCTCTGCCAGGAGAACCCCAAAAGGGATCACAGAGTCAGGCACAAGTGGAATGGTTGGACAACAAGTCAAAATGTTCAATTTTATTTCTTACTAACATGGAACTCTAAAAAATTGCAAGGCTTTCTCCTGTGTTATTGCTAAAACCAAGTAGGGCAAGTGTTGGCTTGAGCAGGGACACAGAAATGTATTACCATTGCTAGTACCATTTAGTCTCCCTATAGTCAACAGTTGGATTAATGTTGTTGAGAACAAATGTACACACATACATGGATGAGAGTTGCTGTCTGAGTTTGAAAAACTTTATAAACATCAAAAGTGGATGAGGGGAAGGAAGAGAGGAAGGGAGGAGGGAAGGAAAAGAAAGGAAAGGGAAGGGAGAGTATAGAAAAGGAGGGGGGAGTTGTTATAAGGCTTTAAGCATTAAAGATCATTCATTTAAATGTAAATACTAAGCAACTTTTATTGTCTGTATTTATGTTCAATAATAAGTTTTCAATAAAACATTTCATATAAATAAATAATCCATCTGGCTCACTATTTATGGACATAAACCTGTCACTTATGCACACAGACACTGTAAGCTTTTTATGCTCAGGCCATTTGGAATCTTTGGGAATCAAAAGAGCACTCTGAGAATAATGCAAACATACTTTGGGAGACTTAGCTCTGGGCAGCAAGCTAGGTTGTGTCTGATACATTGAACCAGAAGTTGGTGGGAGGAATGAGGCCAGAAAAAGCAAAGAGAAGAGAGAATATTAAATATGCTCTGGGCCTTTGGACACACCGCAGCTTGAGCCAATTTGTTCATTTCAAGTGCTGCAGTTAAATCATTCATATTTCATCATTTAGTAAGAAGAATTTAAAATGTCACTGAAAATGAAAGGTAAAAAAATTGTTGATGCTTGTTGTCTCCTCTTTATTCCTTTCCCCAACTCCTCTCAGATCAGCTGCAGTGATTAAAGTAGGAATAAAGATTATATAGTAGGGTGCAATTCATTTTGGAGTCTCTCTTCAATTAGGGTAGTAGCACCTCTTCCCCTCTCAAACTGAAACGTTTAACATATTACTTGTTCAAAATCTGCAATGTGATTGAATTCAGGATAATTGAGGTTTCTAGATTAAGGATATGGACAGGGACTGGATTTATGATTTCATTGGTATAAGCAATTCCCAGGTGAGGGAATTTCCTCAACCAATTCAGGTTGAATCATCACCTGCTCTGCAACTTAATGTTTTAGAGTGCTGCCTGGAGTAATGAAATATCTAATGACTTGCTCAAGGTATTAAATATGTCGGACCTGGAACTGGCCTTTCTGAGATTAGATCACTACCTGCTATGTTACTCTGCTTCTCTTCTAGACTATACATTAACTAATCTAATACGGCTACTTCTAACTCAATTACTGTGTTTTGGAATGATTGGGTTAATCAGAGTTTTGGGGAGAGAGGGGGGGATTTTTTCATAACTATTTGTTTCTGTGCATATTTCTAAGTATTTTTTTAACATTTTTCTGATTAAACCTTTTTATTTTCAAAATGAATGCATAGATAATTTTCAACATTCACCTTTGCAAAACCTTGTGTTCCAAATTTTTTTTCTTCCCTTTCCCCACCCCGTCTCCAAAATGGCAAGAAATTCAAGATGTTAAACATGTGCAATTCTTCTAGGAAGATTTCCACAATTATGCTTCACAAAAAAAATTAGATCAAAAAAGGAAAAAATGAGAAAGAAAACACAATTCAAGCAAATAACAATAAAAAAGGTGAAAATACTAAGATGTGATCCACAACTCAGTCCCCACAGTCCTCTCTCTGAGTGAAATGACTCTTTATCACAAAACGTTTGGAATTTATCTGAATCATGTCATTGTTAAAAAGAGCCATGTCCTTTAGAATTGATCATTGTGAAATCTTTTTGTTGCTATGTACAACATTCTCCTGATTTTACTCACTTTACTTAGCATCAGTTCATGTAGGTCTCTCCAGGCCTCTCTGAAATCATCTTCCTGATTGTTTCTTACAGAACAATAATATTCCATACCATTCATATACCTTAGCTTATTCAACCATTCTCCAACTGATGGGCATCCACTCAATTTCCAATTTCTAGCCCCTACAAAAAGGGCTGCCACAAACATTTTTGTACACATAGGTTCCTTTCCTTTTTTATGACCTCTTTGGGATATAGGCGCAATAGAAACACTGCTGGATCAAAAGGTATGCACAGTTTGATAGTTCTTTGGGCATAGTCCCAAATTGCTCTCCAGAATGGCTGGATTTGTTCACAACTCCACCAACAATGTATCAGTGTCCCAGTTTTCCCACATCCCCTCCAACACTCATCATTATTTTTTCCTTTCATCTTTCCCAATCTGAGAGGTGTGTAGGTAATTTGTATTTCTGATCAATAATAGATATAGAGCATTTTTTCATATGACTATAAATGGTTTTAATTTCTTTATCTGAATATTGTCTGTTCATATCCTTTATCTATTGGAGAATAGCTTAAATTCTTTTAAGTGTGTTTTAAAAATAAACTATTTGGAAAGGAAATATGTAGATTTAAAATATCAGTGGTTTTGGCACTCAAAAGGAAAAATTAGCAGTTCTAAGTCATTCCAATACACATGGTCCACGTAGCAGGGACCTGGAACTGAACAGAGCCCTAATGCAGTATTCTGCTGAAGCCAATCAGCAAAAATTGTCAGCAAGTTATTCAGCCCGTTTCCTTCTAGAAAATAATCCATTCTTAGACAAATTAATAAGGGAAACCATTCCATTTGTTAGTGTGGTTTTTGTTTTAGGGAAACCCAGTGTAATATAGAGACCTAAACTACCTGGAGTTCTGCTGGCCTGAGATTATGTCAACAGAAGAATTTATCTGTTAATCTCAATCATAAAAAATTATGCAGAATAAACATCTTTGGAATATCATTCAATAGAATTCTGTTTCCTTAAACATTGTCAAATAATTTTTTAAATGTTCAAAATTCCAAGATTCATACAAAGTAAAATTAAAAAAAAAAAACATTCAGTAGATACTTTGGCAAAATTAAAGAATAAATAATTCTGTTCTGATTTCAGTTCCTGAAAATTTGGGCATTTTTAATATGCTAAGTCCAGACTACAGAGCTTCTGAAAGAAAGGATTGAATGTATTTGACAGATGACTGCAATTGACTTATCAGACCAAGCACTAACAAGAAATCGTAGGTAAAGACAGGTAGTAAATACGGTCCAAACCAACCCAGGACATTTCGATTGTCATTGAAAATGAAGAATGTGTAATAAATTGCAACTTTGGCCCTTTAAATTCATAGTCCTTACACATCAAAGTAAAACATAAATGTCTGGGGTAATGTAGTCGAATTAGTTATATGGGCTTCTAAACTTCTTTCTTTGGACGTGGAGGTAGGTATGAAAGAAAGTGGTATGAAAACTCAAGGCTTCGTTTGACAGTTGAATTTGAATGAAGTTTAATATGGAGACAAATGGAAGTGAATGATACAGAGGATAAAAATATTAGTCTCCAATGAATATTTAAAGCAAATATTGGCTGCAGATACTGAGTGAAAACTAATGTGGAGATATTGCACGCAGTGTATTTTGGGACAGTTTAAAACTACAAATCACCATTTGGAATTTGAAAAGGGAAAACTTCCATTTGCTCTTTAATAGGATATTTTTCTACCTTGTTGTTGTTTAGTTGTTTTCAGTCTTGTATGACTCTTTATGATCTCATTTGAGATTTTCTTGGCAAAAATACTGGTGTAGTTTGCCATTTCTTTCTCTAGTTCATGAAGAAATGAGGCAAACACAATTAAATGACTTGGCCAGAGTCATACAGCTTGTGTCTGAGGCCAGAACTGAATTCACAAAGTTCAGTTTTCCTGATTCTAGGCCTGGCACCCTATCCAGTGTACTACCTAGTTGCCTCTCTTGAAACAGAGGGGAAACTTTTTTTTTTTTTTAATTTCATTGATTCATTTATACAATTACTATCCAAATGGAATACTACGGTGCTGTAGGTAATGGCAAGCTGGTTAATCTTAGAAAAATGCTGAAAGACTTGCATGAAATAATGAAGAGTGAAATAAGTAGAACCAAGAGAAGAGAATATTGTACACAGTAACGCAATATTGTTCTAAAAGCAACTTTGAATGACTAAGTCATTTTGAATGTTATAAATACCCAAATCAATTACAAAGGACCTGTGAAAGAAAATGCTATCTACATCCAAAGAACTGATAAATAGAAGCACTATAGTATAGTTTTACATTGATAGATAAATATAGATAAATAAAAATATAAACACATTTCTTTCTAAAGGTAGCCTTTTCCATAGTGGGGTAGAGAGGGATGGAGAAAAAAAATAAGTTCACAGGACAGAACAAAAGAAAACTTAGAAGCCATCCCAGAAAAGCAGAGTACCTTTAGAAATGATGTGTAGTTTTATTAAAGTTTTTCAAAAACGGTAAATAATGTGAAATGGAAATCATGATTTTGTAGTGTATCTTTTTATATCATGCTGTGTATGTGGGAAATGAATAAAAGTTAAAAGAAAAATATGAAGAAATGAATGAATAAATAAACATTTTTTTTAAAAACCAAACACTCCCCACCAAAATTTTACTCATCCTAAATATAATACCTTCCATAGCCAAAAATAAAATATTAAACAAAACCATCTGGTACTTTGCCTACCAATGCAACTAGTTGGTGTAATAGAAAGAGCCCTGGGCCTAGAGTCAAGACGATCTGAGTTCAAATTCAGTCTCAAACATTTTCTAGTTACTAGACTTACAGGTACAAATCATTCAACACTGTTTGTCTTAGATTCCTCATACCTAAAACGAGCTGAAGAAGGAAATGTTTAATCACTCTGTTATTTTTGCCAAGAAAACCCAAAATGGAATCACAAACAGCTGGACATAATTGAAAAACCGTTGAGGCAGAAGACACTCCAATAATATTAGGGACCCCAGGTCAGTGTCACAGATATGGCAGAAGAATTCGCAAGCTCTATTTGTCTCCCAGTTAAGGGGCAAAGATTTATTCCACTGTTGACAGCAAGCTAAATTCCAAAGGAATTTAGCAAAGAGCCAGAAGCAAAATGATTTTATAGGAAAGAAAAACATACATCAGGTTTGAATCACTGATATGTTCATTTTATGGCTTAGAGGTATAATGGAGGAGTGGTAAGGTTGGAGTTGCACCCATTATTGAGTTCTTGAAGAGTATGGAATAGAGGTGGAGCAGCTCCCATCATTGAATTCTATGGCTTACTGACCAACATATTATTCTCTGAGACCCAGCACTCACAAGCCCAGGAAGCTTTAGGCTTTCTCAGAAATTGCTACATTCTCCCTGGGAGCTTCTATCCATCAACAACAACAAACCTAGCCTGCCCCTGTCAGAGGGTACAATGGTCTGCACAGTGATGTACCTGAGGGCAGCAAGATCAGGTACTCTCTTACAGATCTCCTAAGTTTTCTCAGACTGAGAAAATGTTTCACCATGACCTTTTGTTGGTTCTGTTATGCCAGAATTTGATTTTAAACATTACTTAAAAGTTGTTTGGAAGACAATGTTGAGAGTTCAGCTGAGCTGCTGCCTTTAATCCATCATCTTGACTCCTTTCCCTCCAGTTTCTTTCAAAGTTCCATTTAACCATTATCTTCTACCTGAGGCTTTTTATGATTCACCAGATGTCAGCACATTGCCCTCTTAATTATCTTACACTTATGATACACTAATTGAGAGAGAGAGAGAGAGAGAGAGAGAGAGAGAGAGAGAGAGAGAGAGAGATAGTTGGATAGATGGATAGAATGAAAGCTCATTGAAATAAATAACTATTTACTATTTTATTTATTTTTTATCCAAAGTTCTTAATATACTGCCTGACACATAGTAGACACTGAATAAGTATTTTTAATTAATAAAAATGGGAAAAAAAAGCTATAAACAGTTTTTGTAACGTTCTTCATATCATTAAGGACAAGGGAGTTGCCATATTTGGAAACTTAGACTACAATCTTGTAAGTGTTTCTCAAAGACAAGGAAATGTCACTGAAATAAACTACAATGGGAAAAGCAGTTGGACTGGAGATATAGAGGTCTGTGCTAAATACCACAAAATTGAAGGTACATGATTGTCATTAGGTGTAGAGAAAATCTTGGATTTATATATATATCCCCAACCCTATCCGAAAAGGGAATAAAAAAGTATTAATAGCTATTAACCTCTATGTCCCCTTCCTCATCTATTTAACATTTTTGTGAGCATAATCTACCTATGTATTCTTAATGGTGGAATGTGAAAAATACAAGATGACTTCTGCAATTAACACTCTATAATATATCATATCAGTACCAGCATATAAATTTCTGAAAGGTATAAACTACAAGATCCTACTGCTTCTGAAAAAAAGCATTTGATTTGGGAGAGCAAAAAACTGCCTCAACAGCTCTTTTTCCAATAAGGTGTTCTTGATGAATGTCAAAATTACACGAGACCCCTTAAAATATTTAACAAAAAGAATAAAATTAAAAGAAAAATATAACTAAATGAATAAATGAACATTTTTTTAAAAACCAAAGATACTCCCAATAACACTTTACTCATCCTAAGCATACTACCTTTTATAACCAAAAAGAAAATATATAAATTCTATTTTGAAACTATATAATTATTCCTATAAATTCAGAAATGAAATAATGTATCTCAAAATTCTGTCAGATTTTGTTTTTAGAAAACTGAAATGATAGTTAACATTGTAATGGTTGACAGGAATCTTTTTATTCTTGTCACTAGTTATTCTAGCTTCAACAAATGTTCATTTCTTTAAGCAATTTAAGAATACTTGATAGAAAGAAACAATAGCAAAGATAGTTTTCTTATGTCCTAGAACTATACAGGAAATCAGGCATATGTAATTATTCTATCATTAATCAGTGAATGGTTGAGTAGGCATCATTTTACACAAACATTTAGGGGAAGAAAAAACAGTTCCTTGAAGAAATTGTCCTCTCTTGTTCCTATTTTATGTTTAATTCCATAACACATGATAATCTTTGAGTGAAACTATGCCAGTCCATTTTGGAGAAAAATAAAATTTTACACTCAAGTTAGTAAACATTTATTAAATGCCTACAATGTGCCAAGCACACAGGCAACTGATAATACAGAGAATAAAGTGCACAGACAAAATCAAGACATTTAAAATTAGGTGGGAAAGTTAACTAATGAAAAATATTTGGAATAAGTTTCTCTGATCAAGATATCATTTGCAAGATAAATAAGGAAGTAGTTCAAATGTCTAAAAATGAAAGTCATTCTCCAATAGATAAATGGTCAAAGGGTATGGATAAGCAATTTTCAAAGTTAGAAACCCAAGCCAGCATCAATCATATGAGATAATGTTCCAAATTACTAATAATAGAGAAATGCAAAATAAAACAGAGCTTCCATTTCAGATTAGCAAAAATTACAAAAATGGAAAACAGGAACACAGATATGCTAATGATAAAGCTGTGCATTGGTACAGACATTCTGGAAAGTAATTTGTACAAAATTGTGCATACTCTTTTACCCAGCAATATCATTACCAGATTTATAATCCCAATGAAATCAAAGAAAGAGGAAAAGGGCATCAAGGAAGATAAGGATAAGAACACAAGCACAAATATATTTATAGCAAAGTTATAGCAAAGAATTGGAGCCTATAAAAAGTTATCATCAGTTAGGGAATGACTGAAAAAAAATATGTTGCATGAATGTAATACATTATGGTGCAGTAAGAAATAACAATAAGAATTTTGGGGGAAAAACCTAGGAAAACATTAAGAACTGATACATAGTTTAGTGAGCAGAATCAAGATTATAATTTATGCAATAAAAACAACATTGTAAAGACTACTCTGATCAATGTAATGAATATTGTGTGGTACCACAAACCCCAATTTAAAAATACTCAGAGATATCTCAAAATGAAGAATAGAAGTTTTATTAGGAACTTGAGAGAAATGGACAATCCACTCACTGGAGTTCTCCAGTGAGGGGAGGCTGTGGTGACAAAAATTAAAGGCGATTATATAGTCATAACCCACAAGAATCCATGATCTCCCCTCCTCTTATCCAATTAATTTTCACTGCCTGTTTAGATGGAAATAGCACAGGTTTGTTAAATTCTAGCCAAGCTGATATAATTAGTTTATTGCAGATATGTTTACCTGAGTTTAGAATGGTCATTTTCACAAGGTTTACAAATATTTGCACGTGTATTTGCCTAAATTTAAACTAAATTCAGGTTATAGGTTCAATCTACCTTAGTTAATATAAGAGAAACCATATTTAGAGGTAAGTAATCCATTAAACTAGAATAACCAAGGAGATCTAGTTTACCTAAAACTTCTTCAATCAACAAATAGAGATTAGCCAGTTTGTTGACTTCTGAATATCTCCAGGCCATTAAATAGTTAGTCAGATTCTTCTCTAAGCAGTTAAATAAAGGTCCCAGGAGATTATCTCAGAGAGTTCTTCTGGAAGAGCAAGTCTTTTGTTTTTCTTTCCAGAGCCTAAATGATTAACAGATTTTTGAAAATGAGTCTGGAATTATCAAGTGATTATTTTGAGAAGTCCTCAGTTTTCCATTTCACTCAATATCCACAATTCTAGAATACTGATTATAAAGTATGCTACCCGTCTCTTGACAGAGAAGAAATAGACTCTACAGGCATAAAGAGATAGACTCTTCATACATGCAATTTTTTGACATGAAAAATATGAGAACTTGTTTTGCATGACTGTGCATATTTATATGTGCACAAGAATTTTATCTTTTTTTCTTTATAACTGATAAGTATAGGGTAGGAAGCAAGAGAAGTATTGATGATAAAGTTACCCCCCCAAATGAGAGAACATATGGAAGACCACAAGGAATCAATCAGGATAGGCTTGACAATTACATTTTAATTGTAATTTGAAAAGCAAAAATCTGCATGATGGAGATTCATTGTTGTTGTGGTTTATCCTTTGTCCTGGAAAATGACTGTGATATCAGGGAGATGATAGGGTGACATGCAAATAAACTGAAATTAAGTGAGGGAGGACCATGCAAAATCACTAGCTTTATTTTCTCCTCTGGAATTATCTGGGTTCTGTGGCCAGAATGAATGGAGAGAGACTCAGCTTAATGTACAATTTCCTCTTGTTCTACAGTGTGTATGAAAATATTCATTTTATTTAGTTATTATTGATGTTAGAATTTTAACAATTAAATGTGTTTTCTTTGAAAATAAAGCATCTTGTGATGAAATTGAAACTATTTCTACCCATATATACCCAAATCACTATTGATCAGAGAAATGCAAGTTAAAACAACTCTGAGACACCACTATACACCTGTCAGATTGGCTAAAATGACAGGAAAAGATAACGAAGAATGTTGGAGGGGATGCGGGAAAACTGGGACACTGATGCATTGTTGGTGGAGTTGTGACCAAATCCAGCCATTCGGGAGAGCAATCTGGAATTATGCACAAAGAGTTATCAAAATGTGCATACACTTTGATCCAGAAGTGTTACTACTGGGCTTATATCCCAAAGAAATATTAAAGAAGGGAAAGGGACCTGTATGTGCCAAAATGTTTGTGCCGGCCCTTTTTGTAGTGGCTAGAAACTGGAAAATGAATGTATGCCCATCAATTGGAGAATGGTTGGGTAAATTGTGGTATATGGATGTTATGGAATATTATTGTTCTGTAAGAAATGACCAGCAGGATGAATATAGAGAGGATCAGTGAGACTTACATGAACTGATGCTAAGTGAAATGAGCAGAATCAGGAGATCATTATATACTTCAACAATGATATTGTATGAGGATGTATTCTGATGGAAGTGGATATCTTCGACAAAGAGAACATCTAATTCAGTTCCAATTCATCAGTGATGGACAGAAGCAGCTACACCCAGAGAAGGAACACTGGGAAATGAGTGTGAACTGTGTGCATTTTTTATTTTTCTTCCCAGATTATTTTTACCTTCTGAATCCAGTTCTTGTGCAACAAGAAAACTGTTCGGTTCTGCACACATATATTGTACCTAGGATATACTGTGACATATTTAACATGTATAAAATTGCCTCCCATCTAGAAGAGGGGGTGGAGGGAAGGAAGGGAAAAGTCAGAACAGAAGTGAGTGCAAGGGATAATGTTGTAAAAAAAATTACCCATGCATATGTTCTGTCAATAAAAAGTTATAATAATAAAAGAAAAGAAAGCATCTTGAAACCATCCAAAAAATCACTAACTATATATCTTTGTTATGACAGAGAACTGAAAGCATGAGTTACTGATCAATTGGGGAATGGTTAGACAAATTTTGATATGTTAATGTAATAGAATATTCTTATATTCCCCCAATACTTTCAAGGTAATATTGGAAAATTTGTAAGAACTGTTGCAAAATAAACAGAACCAGGAAAACAAGACATTCAGTATTCAAAATCTTAAGAACTCTGATCAATGCAATGACTAGTCCAGACTAGACCAATGCAATGACTAGACCAGAGGACCTGTAATGAAACATGTTATTTACCCCCTGGCAGAGAGATAAGTCCTCAAGTTATAGAAAGAGACAAACATTTCATTCATGTTTTCAGAATCTGTTTTGCTTGACTATCCATATTCAAAATTAACATGGAAATTTGTTTTGCTTAACTGTGCATAGTTGTTACACAGGTTTGAGGAGTTTGTTGTTGTTGTTGTTGTTCTTTTTTCTTATTTAGGGTGAGAGGAGGAAAAAGGAAGTTATGAATAGGATTGCCAAAAAAGAAAGGAAAAAAAAAAAGAAATAAAGCCTGTTTTTTTAAAATATAGAGAACAGAAGGAAAGCCAGAAATGATCATAGAGAAGGTTAGATTTGAAAGTAACATTTTAAATTCATTATATACTCTAAATAAAAAATAAATAAGCAACACATATCAATTGTTCACCTACATATCTAAATGAACTACAAGAACCAAAAAATATATTGACTGTTTTGCCAAAGAGATACACGTGTCTGCAGTGCACAACCACAAATTCTATAAATCAATTGATCATGATTTCAGCATCTGTCAAGAGTTGCATTAGGTATTAAAATGGCCCAAATCCCATTATGTCTCCCCAATGCTTTTTTTTTACACAATTGTATTATTCACAAATTGTAATAAATCATCCATCCTAATGGTGTACTCTCTCCACCTAGACTTACTGTTCTCATTAAAAGTTACTTCAAGAACAGAGGCTAAGAAGGCTATAAACCATTCCAATTGTAGGATTCTGGTCATTATTTCCTTCTATGCCACACTGCTCTAGCTTTATAAATAGAATCTATGTTTTTTGTGTCTCCCAATTTTTGTAATTTATGTTACTTACTTTCCCTCTTTTCTTTGTAATATTCCTTTATACCTAGCTTTCTAGCCTTGTTATACCTCAATCCCCTCTCCTCAGCTTTCTCAGAGCCTCTCTGCAAAGTGACCTTCTTATTGTTCCCCATACATGATACTCTATGTCCTACCTCCATATCTTTGCACTTGTTGTACCTTCTGCCTATAATTCCCCTCCTCACTTCCACCTTTCAGAATCCCTAGTTTTCCCTCAAAGATAAATTCAAGTGTCACCTTTTATAGGAAACCTTTTTTGTTTTTAATCCACAATTCCAGACCTAGGGTCTTTTCTCTCAAAATTAACTTGATTTATTTTGTAGGTATTTTGAATATAATATTCAAATGCTTGAGTGTTTTTTTTTATTTTCTTCTTTTCATTCAGTCATATTCAACTCTTTGTGACCTCATTTGAGATTTTCTTGGCAAGGATTCTGGAGTGGTTTATCTTTACCTCTTCCAGCTCAGTGAGTAACTGAGACAGAGAATGAATTGCCCTGGGTTACACAGCTAATAAGTGTCAGAGGCCACATTTGAACTCAGGTCTTCTTGACTCCAGACCCAGATCTCTAAACACTGAATCACTTAGTTGCAGTATAAACAATGTGTTTACCTCTTATGTCAAATACTGACAATTTAAATTTTATACTAAAAGCAGATAAAGCTATTTTAAAATATTTTGCATGCATATTTGCATGCACCCAAAAATCTTGTGATTATAAGAGTGAAAATTACCATAAAATTAATTATCTGACAAAAGCCGTGAACAAAATATTTTAGAGATTATTTATCCAAACATGCAGGTGTACATGTAATAATAATATTAATTATCATTTTCATTTTCATATGTACTGTGGCTTAGTGATTTGAGAACTAGTCTTGGAATCATGAAGACCAGTGATTCAAGGAAATACCAATCGTCTGTGGATGGAAAAGGCAAATGCATCCGGAGAGAGAACAATGAAGACTGAATGTGAATAGAAACGTAGCATTTTCACCCTTTTGTGCTTGTTTTTTTTTTTTCTTTCTTGTATTATTTTCCCTTTTGGTCTGATTTTTCTTATACAACATGACAAATATGGAAATATGTTTAAAAGAATTGCATATAACCTACATCAGATTATTTGCTTTCTTGGGGAGGAGAAAGGGGAGAAAGAGAGGGGAAAATATTTTGAACACAAAGTCTTAGAAAAATTAATGTTGCTAGCATTTTCACTTTTTGTTGTTGTTTGCTTATATTTTGTTTTCTTTCTCATTTTTTCCCTTTTTGATCTTTTTTTTTTCTTGTGCAGCAAGATAACTGTATAAATATGTATACATATATTGAATTTAACATGTATTTTAATATATTTAACATGTATTGGACTGCCTGCCATCTGGGGGGAGGGGGGGAGTGTGGAAGGAGGGAGAGGAAAATTTGGAACAGAAGGTTTTGTCAATGTTAAAAAATTATTCATGCATATGTTTTGAAAATAAAAAGCTTTAATAAAAAAGAAAGTATTATGTAAAAAATTAGTGTCCAAAATTATCTTTACATGTTTTGAAAAATAATTTTTTTTTTATTTTTGAGCAAAAAAAATTCTTCCTCTAATAAAAAAAAGGGAAGAAATAAAAAAGGAAGGAAGGAAGAGAGGGAGAAAGGAGGAAGGAAGAAGGAAGGAGGGAGGGAGGAAGGAGGAAGGGAGGGAAAGAGGAAGGAAAGGAGGAAGGAAGGAATAGAGGAACAGAAAAAGGAAGGGAGGAAGAAAGGAATGAAAAGAGGAAGGGAGGTAGGGAGAGAAGGAGGGAGGGAGGAAGCATAATTTCTCCCCTTAAAAAGTTTCAATTAGAAATAGCAGTGCCAAAGTAAAGAATAGTACTCTTGCTTTTCTTATGTTTAATAAACAGGCAAAAGTGGGACAGAGAGAATAAATTGTATTTTTTTAAAAGGTAGAAATACAGCCTAAGGTAGACTTTTTGAAGTGGAAAGAGTGGTAAATTTAGAATCAGAGGACCTGTGTTCAAATCCGAAGCTGCTATTTACTCTCCCATGTGACCTTGGGCAAAATCACAACTTCTATGCACCTCAATTTTTTAATTTGTAAAATGAATAGATTGGATTAGTCAAGTCCTTTCCAGCTCAAAATGCATGATTCTTTTATATTAAGTTAAATATCTACTTTGTCCTCTACAAAATTAAAGGTATTAGATTAAATGCAATTATCTTTATGATAATATTTTAGAAGTTTGAGGATCTTATATGAGACCATATAATGATAACTGAACTAGATAGAATGAAATGACCCAGATATTGAAGGCTAAATCCTTTGGGTTCCTTGGCTAAAATAAATATGCTATTTCAAATTTTACATGATGCATTTTTTTAAACCAGCATAATGTCAAAAATGTTTATTTCATGTCTTTTTATAAGAGAGGTTGAGGCTGTATTTGCAGTTCATTTTAAATTCAGGTGGAGAGCAGAAATGCGTGGTATTATGATGAAAAGGACACTGAATCTCTTGAGAATCTTAAGAATTATAGAAACTATTTGATTACACTGTCAGAGCTCTCTGTGCCTTTAATCTTGAACTACTTGTTCAAGTGTATAAGTAAATGTTTTTAAATTTTTCATTTTTTTTGGTGCAGACCTAGAGGCAATGGGAGGTGGGAGGAAGAGAGAACTCCCAGTGTGGTTGCAGACTGGTAACTCATCTGTAACTTGTCCTTCATTTTCTTTCCTTTTCTTTTCTTTTTTTACTTAATAGTATTTTATTTTTTTTAATTACATATGTAGTTTTCAACACTCATTTTTGAATTCCAAATTTTTCTCCTTCCCTCCTTAAGACAGCAATTCAATATATGTTATTTAGGTACAATCATGTTAAATACATTTTCATATAAGTCATGTTGTAAAAGAAAAACCAATATGGGAAAAACCACAAGAAAGAAAAAACAATAAAAAAGTTAAAATACTATGCTTCAATCCATATTCAGTCTCCTTAGTTCTCTCTCTGGATGTATATGGCTTTTTTCCATCATAAGTCTATTGGAATTGACTTGGATCATCATATTGCTGAGATGAGTGAAGTCTGTCATAGTAGATCATCACACAATGTTGCTGTTACTGTGTACAAAATTCTCTTGGTTCTACTTATTTCACTCAGCATCATTTCATTAAAGTCTTTCCAAGATTTTCTGAAATCAGCCTGATCATCATTTCTGATAGTAAAATAGTATGCCATTATATTCATATACCATAACATATTTAGTCATTCCCCAACTGATAGGTATCTCCTCAGTTTCCAATTCTTTGCCACCATAAAAAAAGCTGCTACAGACATTTTTGTACATATGAGTTCTTTTCCCTTTTTAATGATATCTCTAGGATACAGACTCAGTAGTGACATCTACCCATGGGGAAAGTCTTCACATGTTCAAGGTAAACATTGCCCTAATTCACCAATGAAATGGGTTTGAAGTCTGTCAGTTCCCCTCTGGTTTAAGTCCATCTGCCTAGATGGTTTTAACTGGGTGTAGCCTCTGAGTATGCTACAATTTCTTGGAATTACAGGTGAAAGTTGGGTTTCATGGGTGGACACCAAAAGTGGATGAGCAAGTCCTGAAAAGAACTCAGCAAGCCTTGACACCAAAAGTGCCAATCCCCTAGGCAGTGAAAGATTAATGACTACATAATCGTGTGGTAATATGTATAGAAGGCAGGATTTACATTTAGATCTTTGTTACTCTACTGGGCACTTTCTATAATTTAATTCAACAAATTAAGTTATATGTCAGGAGCAAAGGCATTGTGCTAGGGTCTAGAAATACAAAGGCAAAAGATAAAATAATCCTACATTCAATGAATAAATTTAATGGAAATGGGAAGTGAAAATGGGAGTTATAAGAAGTCCCCAAGTAAATTCCAAATGTATCCAAAATAACTAGGGAAGGGTAATATGCTAGTAACTATAGATATTAGGGGGAGTCTGGGGAGATACCTGAGCTATGCTTTAAAGAATCAATTGGGAAGAGGTTAAAAAAATACATTGGAGTCTTGGGGAACTAAAAAAAAACAACACTTCATATAAAATACTCAGAGAGACAGTTGTAAAAACTGAGTTTATCAAGAGACCTTGAATTAGAAATGAAGAATTATCTTTTAATATTCATTTGTGGTTCTTTAGTTTTTTTCATTCATGCCCAATTCTTCATCATCCCATTTGGGGTTTTCTTAGAGCAATTTGGCATTTCTTTCTCTAATTCCTTTTATAGACGAGGAAAATAAGGCAAACATGGTTAAGTGACTTGCACAGGTTCACACAGCTAGAAAGTATCTGAGATTAGATTTGAACTCAGGAAGAAGAGTCTCCCTAACTCCAAGCTTTGGGTCTCTGTTAACTTAGGCTTAAAACTAACGGCTAATCTTAACAAATTGAACTGAAGCAAAATTATCACATTAGTTGTAGTGTTCTGGTTGGTTTTCTGGAGGTCTCTGGACCAGCCTTCATTTCAGTTCAGTAATCACCATGAGAATAGCCAGGGATAGAGTCCAAATTCTTTATTGACTCCTTGTCTGTGACTGAGCTGTCTGTGACAGCTTTCTGAAGAGTCTTTCAGATCGGCCTTGGTCTCGGTGGGAGAAGTGCCGGAAGCCAGCCACCAAGATGGTGTGAGATGAAGTAAATGAATCAAGCTCTCCTTGGGTCCTAGAGCTTGAGCTCCCGCCTCCAGTCCACTTGTCTTCTCTGGCTCTGAGCCTAGCTGAGTTTGTCCCAGCTTACATGCTCTCTTATAATTACATCATCATAGGTGTGAATCTTGTGGAACTATATTAAGTACTAAGTACATGTACTGAACTTGAGAACTATTAATCAACCATGTTAAACTAGATAACCATTGTCTCATCAATTCCACTGAGTTAGCACCTAGTAAGAATCTTTGTTTTAAGTACAGAGTTCTGGCCCATAACAATTAGTGATCTGGGAATGTTTTCTATGGTACCTAATTTTTACATATATAGGAGCAAGGGTATGACCAAAATACTTCCATAAAGGAGAACACTCTACCCCATTTTAGATACTTTGTGTTTATCTGATTGGAATGATACATTGTACATTGAAGCCAATGTCCTAGCTATAAAGCTAGATATGTTTTAAAGCAGTTTTCCAACTACTGAGAACTGGGATTAAAATGATGTATCTGGTAGAATACCCAAATGCACATACTTCTAGACCTGTTCCTATCTTACACAAATTCCTACTGCCATATGTAACTATGCTTGTGGAAAATGATGAGAGACCTAACTAAGCTTCCTTCCTTAACTACCTTATATTTAACTACCATGTGAGTATGTAGCGATAGCATTTATGCTGCATCTATTTATTCTGTTGCATACATTATGTCTCCTCCAATACAATGTTTACTCCTTGTGAGAAGAAAATGTTTTATTTTTTCATTGTATTCCCATTTTATGGCACATAATAGGAGCTAAATAAAAGTCTGTTAATTGATTGACTGAGATATTTGTCTCAACAGGTAAATCTAATGATTTTTTATGAATTTACATGAATATCTACAGTCACACAAAAAGTGAAGAATTATATTTATATTAACATGCACCATCTATAAAACAAAAGTATGAGCATTTTAAATGTAATTATTTTGCTTGTTTGATTTTTGAAATATTTCATGATATATTATTATAGCATAGAAGCCATCTTAGCAGGGAGACTGTATATAGAAATATTCTTCTGGGTGCAAGGAACCTGCTAACAACTTGCAAGATGCATATAGCTTTCTTTACAAAATGTTTAGGGCAGCAAATATATATTGTTATATATAAATTGATAGTTATGTTTATTACGTTATTATGTCATACTTATGTTTATTATGTTATTATATACTTAATGTTGGGATTAACAGTTCACTACTTATGAAAGATTAGACTGATGATGATCTTCTAAAACTTTTATTTGCCTAGAAGTTGCAATGGATGGTAAGATGGTTTGGGTTTGGGGTTTGAGAATAATACCCAAATTACTACTAAGATTATCAAAAAATTTAACTTCCTTTGAAATTTGACCACAGATAGAATTTAAATTTGTCTCAGTGAACAAAGAATGAGACTTCATAAAAATTCATATGATTTTAACAAAAAATATTAGGTACCATCTAGCCTTTCTTTTTTTTAAATTTTATTAAAGCTTTTTATTTATAAAACATATGCGTGGTAATTTTTCAACATTACCCTTGCAAAACATTCTGTTCCAAATTTTTCCTTCCTTTCCCCCACCCTCTCCCCTAGATGGCAGGTAGTTCAAATCATGTTAAATAGGTTAAAATATACACCATCTAGCCTTTCAGTACTAGGAGATAAAAATTTTGAAAGTTTTGCTCTGAAATTAAAGGAATCAAATCATGATACTGCAGATACAAAAATAACAATCAGTGATGCTTTTGTACTAACTGAGCTTACTAAAGAATACAAAATGTTAATTGAATTGATGACCTGGAAAATAACCTCCCATTAGGAAAAATACCATTCTACAGGTACTCTTTTTTTTTTTTAAACAGAAATGAGGAAGAAATGCCAATTTCCCCTCAACATGTAAAGAGGAAGCACTTTGAAATGTCTCTGAACTATTGGCTGGTGGAATCTATAGTATTCCCTATAGGGAACCCATGTAATGTGTTATTCAAGTTGCAATCAAATAGGGGGAGACTAAAGACCCTGGAGAACTGTCATCTACTGCATTGAAAATGTTCATCTGAATAAAAATAGAAGGATTCCCTCTGTGCCTCCTTCCCCACTCCCAAACCCTACAAAGATATAACTTTTGAAATGCAGGGTATATTTAAAATACTGAATTTGTTCTTAAGATTAGTTTTGACAGTTTAAAATCCTTTTCTCAAAGACCTATTTTGCTTTTATGCCAGAAGATTTAAATATTTTTTAAAAATCACATTCTGTCTACTTTTATCTATGCCAAACAGAGATGAAATTGTTAATATCACCTAGATCAGGGGATTTTTATTGTTGTTAATAATCACATATGCCTGGGAAAAAAAGAACCTAAAGGTAGCCACTGATTAAAACTCTAGTCAGCTCTTGAATATCTGCCATTATCTTAACAGATTTTCAGGACATGCTCTAAGAATGTAGTCCCGTTATAACCAGCTGCCACATTATCTGAGATTGTGATAGCAGTTTGATGCTGTGAAAGAATTATAGTGTCCATGCCAGAAAATGCTGATAGGACACAAATCCATGAGGCAAAGGTTACATAGGTGAGTCATAGTTGAGGACAACAATGAATATTGAATAGTAGTT
Source organism: Sarcophilus harrisii (assembly GCF_902635505.1). Classification (NCBI taxonomy): domain Eukaryota; kingdom Metazoa; phylum Chordata; class Mammalia; order Dasyuromorphia; family Dasyuridae; genus Sarcophilus; species Sarcophilus harrisii. Next base: position 545,688,442 of record NC_045426.1, on the reverse strand, counting down.
GCTAATCAAAAATCAAGACAAGCCAACTAACATTTGTTAAGCATCTACTATGTTCCAAACTCCATGCTAAGTGCTAAGTATACAAAGAAAGACAAAATACAGTCTCTTCTCTTAAAGAGCTCACAGCCTCACAGGGAATACAATGTGTAAACCACCGTGTACAAATAAGACATATACAAGATAAACTGAAATTAGTCTCAGAAGGCAAGAAACTAAGATTAAAGAGGCCTGAAGAAAGCTTCTTGCAGAAAGTGAGACTTGCTGAGATCGAAAGGAATCCGAGAAAATTGGGAGACAAAAATGAAGAGGGAAAACATTCTAGTCTTGAGGGATAGCCAGTGTAAAATCATAGAGTTGTGACATGGAGTATTGTGCTTGAGGAACAGCAGAGACCAATATAACAGGCTGCAGAGTCCTTGGAGGGAAGTGAGTTGTAAGAATTCTGGAAAGGTAAGAAGAGGCTAGCAAGGTTATGAAAGGCTTCAAAAATCAGACAGGATATTTCATTTGATACTGGAGGCAACAGAAAAAAAGGATTTATAAGTTTTTATTTTTAATATATCCAAGAAAATATGTTAGAAACAAAATGGAATTCATTTGTGGCACCCAGACAATAGATTTTTTGAAAACACCAATAAAATTTTGTTTTCATCATTTCTCAAGAAATTACCACTACATTACGAATATATTGGGGAAAAAAAGACTTCTCCTAGAATGGTATTCTATGATAGAAGGGATTTTAGAGGTCAAACTAGTTCAACCTTCTCATTTCACAGACATGGGAGTTGAGATTCAGAGAGTTAAGTGATTTCCCAGGGTCAAATGGTCAACTAGGACTAGAAATCAAATTTTTTGGTCATTTCTACTATACACTGCAACCTCTCTTTTCTTTCAAATCCTAAATAATTCTGATGTACATTCACCCTTATTCAATCCCAGTTTATTTTATAGCTGATGATCCCTCTTAACCACTAGAATTTGAATATGACTTGAGACATCACTATAATTAAATTTCATTGCTTTTGTACACCAGGAAAAAGTGACCAATTTTCCACACAATTTGAATCTGAAACAATTAAAAACTAGATCATTTTAATCCTATCAAATATACAACTATATAATTTTCTAAAGATACAACAATTTGCTGATGTTACTTATTTAGCATTTGTAACTTCCCTATTTGTTCAAAAAAAAAGATTTGAAGCAGCTATCTTGTTAATTATATATTAAAATATTCTAAACTCTTTTTAGCTTTGAATTAAAGGGGTCTGAATAATCAAATATAGCATCTTATATTAAGGAACATAAAGCACTTTGCAAACTTTGGACCAACCTTACTTATTTGTAGGGGGCAATTAGGAGGTAAAATGGAAAGAGTGCCAGGTCTGAAGTCAGGAAGTTGTTTTTTGTTGTTCTGTCATTCAGATTTTTTTTAACTCCATTTGGATTCTTGGGAAAGACACTGAAGTATTTTTTTCTTCAGCTCATTTTATAGATGTGGAAACTGAGGCCATCAGGGTTAAGTGATTTGCCCAGGGTTACACAGCTAACAAGTATCTAAGAGGCCTGATTTGAACTTAGTCTTTCTGACTCTAGGCCCAGAACTCCGTCCACTAGGACATGTATCTGCCCTGAAGTTAGGAACACCTGAGTTCAAATCTGGGTCATTAAACCCTGTTTGCCTCAGTTTCCTCATCTATAAAATAAGCTGGAAAAAGAAATGGAAACCACTCTGGTATCTTTGCCAAGAAAACTCCAAATAGGGTCAGAAAGAGTTGGACACAATTGAAAAACTGAACGACTTATTTGCCAGTGGGGAAAAGGAAGTAATAAGAGAGAAAGGATCTATTTACAATTTATCTATTCCACTGATAAGAAATCTAAGTTATTTATCAATAGTTGATTGACTCCAGAGTAAATACTTTCCTTTGAGTTTCTTATTGGTAGAGTTGATTCTTGGTAACCATCCATTTTTTGAGAATGGACATACCTTTGGAACTACCTAGGGTCATCCATTCTCATTTTAAACACTTTTAGTGAGAAGGAACAACTAGCCTTCCAAAGCAATCCATTTATTTCACTTTTGCCTAGTTCTAATTATTAGTAAGTTTTTAGTTACATCAAGCTTAAATCTGCCTCTCTTCAAATTCCACACTATGTTCTTTGTTGTCCCCAATGAGGTTAAACTGAACAAGTCTAATCCTTTTCATACATCTTGGCCTTTTAAATATTTAAAGACAATTATCATAGTTTCTCTCAGTTTTCTCTATTTCAGATTCCACAATTAATCTTCATATGACATGATCTTGGAGCCCTTCACTATACTGATCACCTTCCTCTAAATGTATCTTTCCCAAAACTTAGCACCCCAAACTGAACACAGATATGGTCTTTGCAGAAGAATGTATAATGGAAATATCACCTGACCCATATCTATCCTTCAAGGTCTAGGCTTATTGCAATGCAACTTAGGATTTTTGTGTGTATGTGTGTGTGTGTCTAATATATCACGCTGATTTCTCATGCCCAAAACATTTTTTATTCAAACTGCTATCTAGTTACATAGTGTTTTTGTGAAGTTGATTTTTTAACCCAACTCTGTGACTTTATATTTATCTTTCCTTATTAATTTCAGACTATCATAATCTACTGAAATATTTTTGAATCCAGACTCTGCCTTCCAGGTTGCTAGATGTCTCTTCAAGGTTAATGTCGTCTGAAATTTGATGAACATGTCATCTATGCCTTCATCAAAGTAAATGAAAAATATATTGAACTAGCCTAGAGCCAAGAATAGATTATTTTTTCCAAGCTGACATTAAATAATTGGTGACTATTCACTGGGTCTGGCCATTTGACCAATTATAAATTCACCTGTTATCTAGTCCATATATTGCTAGATTGTCTATGACAGGAACATGAGGTAGTTGCCAAATATTTTGCAAAACTGTAGGTAAATTATATCCATAGCATTCCTCAATCTACCATTTTATATTTGGTTGAATTTGCCTACTTAAAGAGAATTTACATTCTGTACTTGACTTGGCCAATTTTTCAAATATCAGAAATTAGAATTTTTTTCTTCAAAATATGATAGAGCCATACTGACTCACTGACAGCTATCTCCTTTTCTAGAGATACATTAATCATACTTTTAATAATATATTTTAAATTTTTACTAGAAATTGATATTGAGTTCACTAGCCTATAATTTATAGATTATGATCTCTCCATTTTTTTTAAACCTGGGAAAACACTTATCTTTTCCACTATCGTGTATACCTCTCTGGTTACTAAATGTTATCACTAATAATAACAATAGCTAATATACATATAACATTTCTATGCTATATAAATATACTATCTGCCAGGTACTATGTTAAGCATTTCACAAATATTATCTCATTTGTTTATTGCAAAATTCTGGGAAGTAGATGCTATTATTATCTCCATTTTACAGGTGAAGTTAAATGACTTGCCCAAAATTACATAACAAGTATCTATGGTCTGAATCTTAATTTGGGTTCTCCCTGGCCCTAGGGCCTGTGCTCTGTCCAATGGGCCATGCCATTGCTTCAAATCATTTCTAGTTGATTTTTTTCAAGATCACCAAGAGTAGCTCAACAACCAGATCAGTTAGTTCTTTTAATAACTTGGGATGTAGTTTGTCTGGACCTAATGAATTGAACTCATGAAGCATTTGAAAAAAAGTTGTTTGTGCCTGTGTGTGTGTGTATGTGTTGTGTGTGTGTGTGCTTTTGTAAGAAATGGTCTGATATGTCTTTATTCTAAACAAATTTAAATTTTCTTTACCTTCTTCTATATTTAAAACTGAATGTGATGCCCTAAGAAGAAAAAAAAGTCAATGATTTAGCTTTAATATCTGTTGCTAGAGCGGTATGATATTACTGCTATTATAGTTAACTAGATTCCAAAGATCTTCAGATAATGAAAAGGTGTTTGTTTGTTTTAATCATCATAATTGTCTGGCAGGTCATAAAGACAACTAGAATTTTCTGTAATTTTTACTTGAACCTGATAAATATTATTTTGAGACTCAATCTGGATTGTTACTTGACACCAATACAGTCCTTAATTACTTCTTTGTGTCCTTTGCTATTAATTCTGGAGGTTTATGAAAATCCTTTGCTTCTTTCCTTTAAAATGCCTTTCCCCCTTCCAAACTGCAATCCATTTTAATAAGGTTCTTCAAATTCATTCAGTTGCTCAAGTTAAATTTATAGATTAAATAAAGAGAACATTATCTCCAAAGCAATCTTGCCTTTATGGTGCCTTGACCAGCACCTGCACTCAATTGTGTGTCTCTCATAGACATCTTTCTGGCTCTCTATGATTAGCACCTAAAGGCTCAGAACATCAAATACCCAGGCACAGCATAAAATAGAGCAAAACACAAGCCACCTTTTGTAACAGGAATCTAACCTTTTTGTTAGTTGGTTCATTGATCTCCTATATTTTGGATTCTGTTTGTTTCTATTTTTCATAAGCTTCATTTTGTTGTTCTTCATAGTGATATATAGCATTATTTCTGAAATAATCTCCAAGTTTCTAGGTCTCTGACTGTATAGTTCAACTAATAGTTTCAATGTGGTCTTCATGAAAACAATTTGGAAAGATGTGTTGCTGATTTTATATGTTCTCTCCTTCCTCTTTCAAAAGACATCCATTGTCTTTTGAAATCAACATCAAGACATACATTGGATATAAGAAATAATGAATCTAGCATGAAAATCTATATGACATAGTTCATCACTGCTTTTGGCACAACGCATTTCAGAATGCTATGTTATATGAATAGGATAGGAGTCATATCAAAATTGAAATTGCAATCGGGGAAGATAGGTGGTACATGAGATAGAGTGCCAGGTTTGAACTCTTCCTGAGTTTAAATCTGGACTTAGAATCTTGCTCTATGAATTTGGGCAAGCCATTTAACTTGGTTTGTCTCAGTTTCCTCATCTGTAAAATGAAGTGGAGAAGTAATTGGCAAACTAATCCAATATCTTTTTCAAGATGGGGTCATGAAGCATCAGAGATAATTGAAAACAACTGAATAGTAACAAAGAACAGCAATAGTAATAAACCAGCAGTTAACTTAAATCCTTCCACTGAATTTTTCACAAGAATGCACAACAGCAGAGATGTAGCTAAGAGAGGTCTCTGTGCAAGAAAGCTTCATTTGGAAAAATAGAGAGGGAGCCAACAAATGTATGATTGGCATAGGTGAACCACCAGCCACCTTTTTGAATTTGAAAAGAGTAGCATTCAATCATTTGTGAGTACTATTCTAGAGCAGTGCTGCTTTCTAAGAAGAAAAACATGATGCAGTGAAAAGAGTAGGAAAAGCCATTATAAAGTTCCTGCCAGCTCCAAATCTTATGAACTAGGGCAAAGCAATTATTGAAGTTACTATAGCAAGTAGACTGACCATAAAGCCAGCAATAGATCACCAATGCTGTCAGTTTGCTAACATTTTTTCAAAAGAAATGTTCTGCTTTGAGGGAGAGTCCATAGTTGAAGGACCTGGCCTCCAAAACACAGAATCACATGACCAATAAAGTTGCTTCTAAAGTAAAATCCATAATCCTATGACCTCCTTCCTGACCCTAACTCATCCCCAGCTGTATTGTGTGGTTTTCAGCCTAATGTAGGATTATGGTTAAGGATGTGTATATTGTCTTTTGTGTGTTCTAGAGAATGGAGTCTCTTGGGGGAGGAGGGACAGGTTCCTTTTGGACTGTGTGTGCTTTTCAGGATTGGAGAGATCTGGATTGATTCTGTATTAATCAGTCTTTACCAGTGGGTTGGTGGCTTAGAACAAAAGTACTCAACTTAGACTGTTTGTCTAAGACACACTGGGCTGAATTCTCACTTTTTCAAGAAATCAATAAACATTTATTAAGCACCTACTAAGATCCAGGAACTAAGATAAGCCCTGGGGACACAAAAGAAATAGAAAGATAGTCACTGCCCTCAAAGAATTTACAATCTAATATGCAGGACAACTTGCAAACAGATATATACAAGCAACCTATAGAAAAGATTAAAAAGGAAATAATGAACAGAAGGAAGAATTGGAATTCAAAGTGGTTGAGTAAAGTTTGCTGTAGGTGGGATTTTAGTTGGGATTAAAGGAAGCCAGGGTAGTCAATAGTAGGAGTGGAGGAGAGAGAGCGTTTCAGGCAGGGTGGACAAATGGAGAAAATGCTCAAGAAAGAGGGGGTCTTATCCATGGGACAGCCAGAAGGCTGTTCAAAGTGTATGTATTAGAAAATAAAGTATAAAATTGATGAGTTAATGGCAATCAGAAAGTTGTGGAAATCTCCTTTTGGTCGGAGGTGCAGGTTCTTCTTGAAAGAATTCACAAACCTGAAATATTAATGGCAAAAATGGAGATTTATTGTTGGATAGAAGCCAGCTTTGGTAAGAGACTGACTTCCTCAGTGGCAGAGTCCTATTAGGGAAATGGAGGGTGGCACTGAGAAGAGAAAGGTAGGAAGGGGCTACATTATAAAGGACTCTGAATATCCAGAACCTATCAGAAGCTACAGAATGATTGTGAAATAAGGGAGCTGGTGTGTTAAAAACAGACAATGTTGCTTGAAGAACCCAGACAATCTTTAAGAGCCTATCAAATTTGAAGTAAGTGGGTCTGACACTGCAACAGATATCCCCAGATAGCCTACAGTAAGGTAGTATTATCACCAGTGAAGTGGCCCCAAATAGTAAAAGTTCTTTGGCAATCGTATTACACAGAAATGGGAATTAACTAAGAAAGAAGAATTTAACAAATTCCATGGGTCTAGACAGATAATTGACAGAGTCATTTATTCTAGGAAAGAAAAAGTCAGCATGAGATTCCAAAGGTAAAGAAATGAGTCCAGTAAGCAAATAAGTACAAGGTCCAGGAAGCCTGCTAAGGTAGTGGAAAGAAGTAATTGATCCAAAGTCTAGAGAAGAATAAGAGTTAACAGAGTACAAGAGATCAACATTATGATCCTTGATCTCAGGGCAGAGGCCTTATAAGCTTTAGAGCTGGAAGATCCCTTAAAGATGACCCTCATTCAATCCTTTTATTATACATAGATCAATCAACAAGTATTTTATTAAATACCTACTGTATGCCAGACACTGAGGCAACTGAAAGAAGGCAAAATTAAATGATTTAATCAGTCATACAGGGAGTAAATATCAGAACTCCTTTGTCTTCTGCCCTAAATAAGTAAGCAGGCAAGGCCATGCAGATGAGTGGGTAGAAGTGGAATCCCAGAAATGCATAGATTATAGCAAAGACAGGTGTTTTTAGGGGATTCTGTGTAACCTAAATTCTTTCACTGCCATTATTGGCCTTGTAATCTAACCAAAGGAGTTTCCTTGGGGTTCCTGAAATGTATATAACACATTTAGGTACATACCAGGTACTCAGTTTATTGTGAAATGATTTCCCTGACTTTATTTATTCCCTTCCACCAACACAAACATTATATTTCTATAAAAAGCCCATGTCAAGACTCAGAAATCTCAAACAGTTCTTGATGTTCTACTTCACACATACTTTGAATTTGTATTATACTATTCTTATTTATTTATTGCATTAGAATTATTATTTCAAAAATATATTTGGTTACTCAGCTAAGATATAAATCCCTCAAAGTCAGGGACTGTGCTTATTACCTATTACAGTTACTTTTAAACATATTAAAGAAAAATCAGATGAATTACTAATCTTTGGTGATGAAAAAATGTTTTGAAATTGCTTAGTTTGAGAACCTTGGCTGTTAAAGATAGGCAAGGAGAGGGTAGAAATAACATTAGAGACAGAATTTGATTTGAATTCTGATGACTATTTGCTACTGTTGGGGTCTTGAATACATCACTTGATCACATTGAGCCTTAGGTTCTTCACATGAGCATTATCCTTGATGACTTCTAATATTCCTTCTAGGTTATAATCCTATAATCATAAATGAAAGTATATAACCAAATGTATTGATATGAAACTAAGCAATGTTATCAGCTTTTAGTAGGCTGGAATTGTTAGAGATGACCAAAGGTTATTAAAAGAAAGAAGTCATGGGAACTGAATTATTATAGGTATAGGAGTAGGGGAAAAGGGAGGAAAAAATGTGATTCCATTTTTTTTGTGAAAGGATATACTTAGGCCATTAATGAAATGTTTAATAAAGCATAGGTTAATTTCATCCATTCTAAAAGCACCCAAAGGTTAGATTTTCATCTATCATTAAGCAGACTCTCATGTTAACCAAAAAGATGCTAGGTCTGATCATTTATGTACTATCTGACATATATCACCTACAAAGTAGAGCATTTTTTGGTCTTTATTAACTACTTGATATTTTTTCTATGATGTATTATATTTCTAAAATATTTGACTTCACAATGTATTTAAAGCATGGCCTTCATTTTTTTAAAAACTGCATCAATGCATACAATGTATATATAAGATCTATAAATAAGTAATTTTTTGACCAATATAATGACATATTCTAAAAAATTGAAGAATAAAACTGCATATATAATAAGGAAATAATTCCAGTCATATTTACCTGACATCACTAAAAAACAAGTTCTGTCAGTTGTTAGCAACAATTGTATTAGTGTTAAGTGAACAAAACAGGACATTTTTTTTGATAAGGCAACTTGATAGAGGTAAAATAACATACACTCTTTATTTAATGCTTCTGTTTTAGGAGCACATGTAATTTTAAAAATGTTTTTGAAAAAATAAAACCTAATCAAAGATTTCTTGCTAATAATAGTAAGAATAGATGAGGAAAAAGAAGAAAGGTTTATTTTACCTTCAAAGTACCTACCCAAAGGGTTTATTCTCAACCTGTTATTATACAATAATCTAATGATTAAATAGAAGTTCCTCTAACTTTTTGGTAGAAGGGCCTCTTCACACTGTTAAAAATTATTGAACTCCTTTCCCTTGCCTCTTCATCCCACTCCCACCTGTTCTCCTGCCAAAAGCTTTTGTTTATATGGGTTATATCCATGGATATTTGCCATATTAGAAATTAAAACATTTTAGTATTATTATAGAAATAGTTTTGACTTTGATGATGCCATGAAAGGTCTTGGGGATCCCTTGTAGACTACACTCTGAGAATCACTGAAATGGACTACTTCCTTTAAACAAAGTACAAGATGATTGGCAATCATTTAATAAAAATCTCGTTCCCATTAGTAGAAACATTTTGTTCATGTAATATAGAATAAATCTGATTAGGATCTTGTAATACTAATAACTTATAACTATAAAGAGCTTAAAGATTTTCAAAGTACTTTCCTCACAAATATTGAGGCAAAAAGTACAAACATTATTACTCCCATTTTATAAGCAAAGAAACTCAGTTTGAAAGGTTATTTGACTTATACATGATCAAACAGCTAGTGTCTGAAATAGGATTCCAGCCTTGGTTTCAGACTTAAAGTGAGTAGCACTCTATTATACCACATTGCATATCCTAGTCTATATCCTTCTAAATTAGATACAAGGATATAATATTTTACATTAACCTTAGTTATCTTCTGTAGTTGATGACCCAGCTTTGAAAGTGAAGAGTGCAAATGGGATGACGTGATAAGAAACTAGATAATGATTTTTAAAGATGGGATCTAATTTCCATTATTCTAAAGGAAATGTAAATTTCCATATGGAGAAGCTGGAAGGGAAAGCTGCCAAATAAGAACACTGCCAGCATTTCCCCTTTGTAATTATTCCATGGTGCTTAAAATCAAAATATTGGGTAATAGAACCAAATATCTTACTTTCAAAGTCTTTAACAGCATGTCTCAAATACTAGCTAGAGAGCTTATCTGCAGCAGTTCATTTCTTCATTATAAAGCTAATCATTGACTTAGTTAAAATTATTTAATTGAACTACTGTTGTCCATAAGTTTTTAAAATGTGAATTGCACACTCATATTTAACAGCTTACATTTTTCTGACGTCTAATTACTTGGGCAAGTCACTCCCTGTGCCTCAGTTTTCTGATTTACAAAATGAAGAGTTTAGACTGGATACCTCTGAGGTTTCCTTCAGTCTATAATCCTATGCTCCTAAAGAAGCATTTATATAGATGTTTCTTTTTCTTTTCCTCCTCCTTCTCCTCATCGTTTTTTCCTTTTTTTAACTTCTTTAACAGCAAGGAATTCAGACTCAGCTGATAACTTAATATATTAATAACATATTATTGTTGATGTCTAGATTCAAGGAACTAAATAATGGGATTAGGGTTCCTGGTGGTCAGGGAGTTAAATGATGAGGTTAGTGGTAGGTTCAGGGTTCTGGGAACCAAATGGAGAGGTTTGGCTCCTCTAAATCCCCTTAGGATTTGGTGCATGGCAGGGAGTTGTGGGAACCCCTTTCTGGCAGCTTAGAGGTCCTTCATAAAGGAATTTATGAACCCAAAAAGCTAGACTAATAAAAAGTTTATTATTGGCACTGGGAAATCAACCTTTGCTATGCATGAACAGAAAGACTAAATTCCTTAGTGGCAAGGTCCTGGCAGAGAGATATGTTTCTAGTGGAGAAATCCTGACAGAGAGGTATAAAGTCTTGTTAGGGAAATAGGTGGGGAAGATAAAGAGAAGGTAATGCTGAAAGAGAATATCATTTCAGAGGGCAGAGGGTTCCTTGGCATAGCATGCCATGGCATGTTAGGTCCTCTTGACTCTTTTTATAATAGAAGCCTTGGCTACAAGCTGGGGTTTGCTCTTGATGGGGGCAGAGTTTGATCTGGAATCAGAATAGACAATCTTGGAGTTGAATGAGTGTTTCTTAAATTCAATAAAGTTGGAATCTCCAGCTCCTGACTCAACTAGTCCTACCTAGATAAAACACTTTACTTGATTCCCTGGGGTGGGTCTCTCACAGAGGCAGGTTCAAGGAGAATCTCTCCTTCAGGGAGCTTCAAGTGCTTTATCTCATGGCTCATTCCCAAAGTCAGAGAGAGAGAAAGAGAAAGAGTTTCAGGGCTCCCTTCTCATAAGTAATGGTCATAATTTCTCTAAGATCAAATCTTTATATTTCATAAAGAAATATTGTTATTTAGTCATTTTTCAATCATGCCCAACTCTTTACAACCCCATTTGGGGTTTTCTTGGCAAAGATATTGGAATGGTTTGCCATTTCCTTCTCCAGCTCATTTTTTCAGATGAGGAACAGGGTTAAGTGGCTTGTCCCAGGGTCACATAGATTGTTGTTCATTTTTTGTTCTCCAAGAGGACAAATGACAGTAGCCTCATTCTCTCTTCCAGAATTATCAGAGTCCAGTGGCAAGAAAAAAATCAAAATGACTGGCAATGGTTCAGGTGGCAAGGAATAACCTTGGCTTTTTTCAATTAAGGTTTTCTCCAGGTCTCAGTTTGTCTGAAGCAATACCTAAGTTTGTCTGAATCAATGACTAAGAACTACTTAAGAAATGAGACAAAAGATGGCCTAGCATCACAAAAATATAGATCTAGGAGGGGAAGACCTTCAGAATTTCTGTTCAGACCAGAAAACAATTGCTAATACAAATAATGAGCAACAGAGGCTTGGGCTCTGGCCTATTATTGGCCATTCAATGAAAGTCAGAGTAATTTGTGTTTAAAGGCATAGTCAAAGAGAATGACATATTTGTGTTTAAAGGCATAGTCAAAGAATTTGAATCACAATGGGACTTTTTAAAGCCTGTTTCTTCAGAGCTATATTTCAAGAAATCATAAATGAAAACTGCACAGAATGAAGTAAATTATTCCAGTTTTGTTTTTGCTTTTTAAACAATGGTAACTAAATAAAATTGATTTTTAAAAAATCTAGTTCCCCAAACCACATCTTACAAAAAAGTGATTAAAAGTGATAAAAAGCTAAATTTCTTTGGACAGAGCATCCACATGTGTGGTTATGACACCCCAAATGGAGAAAGGGATCTCATGTGGCAAGAGAAGAAGATGAAAAGAAGAACAAGAAAAAGAACAAAAACAAGAAGGAAGAAGAGGAGGAAGTGGAGGAGGAGAGGGAGAGGAAGAAAGAGAATGAAGAGGAGGAGGAAGAAGAGGAAGAGGAGAGAAAGAGGGAGAGAGAGAGAGAGAGAGAGAGAGAGAGAGAGAGAGAGAGAGAGAGAGAAGGAGGGAGGGAAGACAAAAAAGAAAGAAAGAAAAAGACAGCAAGTAGCATTCAAAAAGCTTCTCTCTCTGCTCCAGAGTTGAGTATCATACTCCAGGGTGGGTCATACAACTAGTGTGTGAGGCCAAATTCCAGACTTGGTACTCTAGTTCAACCTTTCTACTCATAGAGAAGTATAATAAAATATATTTTTAAAAAATATAAAAAGACTAATTTTTCTAGTCATAATCTACATTATCATATGCTACTCAAAAAAATAGTATGGTAGTTCACTTTATAGTGACATTCCTTTTCACTTGAATGGTGTGTTAAATTTTCTAAGTATTTTAATGACAAATTCATGGATTTGATATCTTTAATTCCTTGACCACAGATTTTCTTCTCAAAATTATTGAGCCTCCTATAATGAATGGTAATTACTGAAGGGGAGTATGAATGGATCATCACAAATCAATTACAACTACTGAAAAAAAAAAATAAGGCCCATGACATATTTTTGATATCAGTAGTAACTGTGGCCAGCAGAAGGCATGGTAAACCCCTCCATGTATTGAACTAAAAACAGGCAGGAAATTATTGTGTTCTCTCTATATGAGCATTATGAAGGGTCAATCCAAACTTGCTATGAAAACTGAGCCCTCATTGCCAGTTCCCATAATATGATGTTTAGTTGTTGTTCAGTCATTTTAATCAAGTCCACCTCTTTTTGACCTTATTTGGGGTTTTCTTGGCAAAGATACAGAAGTGGTTTGTCATTTCTTTCTCCAGCTCATTTTACAGATGAGGAACTGAGACAAATAGGGTTATATGACTAGCATAGACTCACATGACTAATAAATGTCTGAGACCAGGTTTGAATTCATGAAGAAAAGTTCAAGGCCAGGTGTTCTATTCATTGTGCCATCTTGCTGCCCCTCACAATACATTATCTTCATATTAAAACACACACACACACACACACACACACACACACACACATAGAATTACTTATTACATAAAATATACCTAATTGGAAATGTTGTCCTGATTACCTCTGCCTTGAGGATCTCACAACCAAGTGGCAAACCATATGGTATTGTGTAAAGAGAAACAAAATAAGCTACCTTGTAGTAGTATATTGAAAAACTAATGAGGGTAAAGGAGAGAAAGAAGAAAGCAAATCTTAAAAAATGTATTTTTGAAGGAAATAGAGATGGAGAGACACCAATGTGGTTATTCTTTCCACACTGAGATTTTCCTCATCACAGTTTTGACATATCTCATGTTGGCAAAAGAAATTAAATGGAATTTTGGGGGGAGTTCTGTGGAAGTTGCAGGCAATGTGAAGACCAACAAGTGACAGAAAAAATACATTAAATATATTCATATAGTATTGTATAATATCAACATATTTTACCTGTAAATACATAATACTTTACATTTTCTTCTCTGGTATGAAGGGCGGGCCAAAAATTTTACTTAGATTTTCTAGTTTGCTGAGGGGTAGGTGAGTAAGTGCCCTGTTTCTACCCTCTGAAATGTGGAAGGGTTAACAAAACTAAGATATCAGCAATGGCCTCAAAAGGATTTTTTGGATTTTTTTCGGTATGACTTTACTGATTAGCCTTTTATGACAACATTTAGATGAGTTTACTAACAGTCTCTTGAAACTCCAAAATGCTGCCAAAGAATTAATATATAATATTTAATTACCAACAAATTGTTGCAACTCTAACAGATGTAAATAGAAACTTCAAAGAGCTAAGAGAAAGATTTAATTGAAATAAACAGTCTTAGCTCTGAGGTTGTTTACTGTCTAGATGCAATAAAGACAGGCTGATTCATGAATTATCCTTACTCCTTATCTGTACCCTTTAAACAATCTGCTTATTTTTGAAGCTACCAGGTTCTAACTTGGTCATAGACCATGAGTAAATGAAATTATTTGACCTTCCCAAGTGTGTTTGGATTTCAGAATTCTCATTTCAAACCAAAACCCTCAAGTCAATTATACTTTCAGTGATGACATTTTTGATTAAGACATAAACCATAAATTTAAGCAATTGACTTTGGGGACTTTGGAGGAGTATAAACAGGAAAGCATTTAACAATATTGATAATTGTTATTTTTCTTTCACAACAGTATAAACATCACAGTACATTTTAGAAAGGGAGAGGTTTTACGGGTAGAGGAAAGGGTAGAGGAAAAAACATGCTATGTGGTATGTCTCAGAAAAACTCAAAGCAGTTTCACATTTTACTTACCTTATATTTTTGTGAGGTTAAAAACGGCATAGGGAAGTTAAGTGAATAATGGAATCATAACTATACCCTGCCCTATACTCCCAATTCTAAATAAGAGATCAACAATATGGTAGAGGTTTACCAGTTGTATGACCAGGAGATGTGTAGGCTTAACAAATGGCTGCTGCAATGGTGGGTGTTTACCTGAACATTTTTATATCACACTTTCAGTTTGACAAATGCTTTCATCACAAGAGCCTTGTGAGGTAAAGAGTACAAGAATTCATTTTACAGCTGAAGAAAATAAGATCCAAAGAAACTACACTAGTACACATTGGAGCTAGTATTCAAACCTAAGTGTCATGCCTTCAAATCAAACACTTCCCATCATATCACAATTGTCATAATTATATAGATTATGTTTACATGACCATCATTTAAGAAATTTTTTTTCTAAGTACTCTGCAATAATTATACTTCACCAATTTATGTAGTGTAGGATGCCTTGATATGATTACATAGTCATGGATAACTGGGTCTACCAGAGATAAGATTATTCTATTCTTCTAAACAATCATATTTTTCAATATAACAATTCTTGAAAGGGCTAAGGTTAAGCATTTAAAATAGCATTTAATGATTCTAGTTAAAGATAATATGATGGAAAATTCAGAGAAAGATTTAATCTAAGTCTTAATCTAGGTGGTTTCTCAGGTCTTAACTATCATTAGTCACTGTTTAATCCAATTTCCAGTGTCTTATCTTCAGAAGACCTAACTCACCCATGATCTGATAACTTGGAGCCAGCATTTGAAGATTTTATAAAATGTTGAAGTTTCAGCTTACAAGTTTACCTCTATACTCTTTCTTCTAAAATATTGGCTTTATGTTTTCTAAGTATAGTCACACTAAGTGCTTTCTCGCTTATCTAGACATTAGGTAATAATACTCTCTCCCTTTGTCTTTCCCAAGGAGAAAATACCCTTTCTAAACTACAGAAAACAGAATAGAGATTATACTAAACATACAAGCCATGTTTGTCAAATGCTTAGTATATTGTAGGTGTTTAATAAATGCTTATTTCCTTCCCTTCCTCCCAGTGAAAATTATTCTTTTCTAACAACAACAGCAATGATAATGACAACAGACTCTTTTAAAATTTCTTCTTGGAGAAAAGAGAAACATTTATGTTATGTTATGTTATGTTACTATGTTCTAGACACTTTATAAATATCTTGTTTGAGCCTCATTACAACCCTAATAGGAGCTATTATTGCACCCATTTCACTATTGAGGAAACTGAGGCAGACAGAGGGTCGGTGATTTTCCCAGCTTTCATAGCCATTGTGTCTAAGGCTAGATTTGAACTAAGGTTTTCCTGAGGTCCAGTGTTCTATCTCCTGTATCGTCTGGCTGCCCTTAGGTGAATTCCACCTCAGTGCTTATCCCATTTGATGTTGGCCTTGCATTTATACACATTTGCATGGAAATATCTGTCCTAAATATGTATTGCTTTCTCAAAAAGAGTCTGGAGCTTCAAAATCCTAGCCTATAGCATTACATAGTTTGTTTTGAAAATGGTTTCCCAACACCAAAGTAAAAACAAAAAACTGAAAGACTGGAGATATCTGACCAATGTAATAACTATCCATGATTCCATTATACTGATGATGAATTACTCTAACCACCTCCTGGCACAGAGATGATGAATGATGATACAGAATATCAACAGTTTTAGGCCATGACCAATATGGGAATTTGTTTTGCTTGACTCTATTTGTTACAAGGGTTTGTCTTTCCTTTTTTTTTTTTTTTTTAAATTGGTGTTTCAAAATGAGGAGAAAAGGGATAGACAGAATTTCAAAAAAAAAAATGTGGAGAGAATAACAAGAAGGATAAAAGGAATCACTGGCAAATAGGACAGCTCTGAAAGTTACACATTGAGTTTATATACTTAATATAAATAAAATACATATAAACAAGCTCTATATTTTAGAGATTCATATGCCATCAAATAAAACCCCTTTCCCCCTTTTCTACAATGCATAGGGAAATGATCTTCTACTTGATGTTTTTTAGTTGATTTTTTTTAAGCGTCTTTGGGTAATTTAAAATACAAATCACCCCTGCCACTACAATTCTTAAATCGTCTTTCCAGGATAATAGGAAGATGAGGAAGATGGGAGTCAAGCACCATTTTAAAACCTCCATTAAAATGTGGAAATTACTTGAGTCTGAAAGAAAAACAATAGAGCTATTACCTTTCCATTAATATTTGTTATACCATACTTAGAGAACCCCAGAGATTCTGCTAAAAAGTTATTAGAAATAATCCACAACTTTAGCAAAGTTGCTGGTTATAAAATAAACCCACATAAGTCATCAGCATTCTTATATATCACTAACAAAATCCAACAGTCAGAGTTACAAAGAGAAATTCCATTTAAAGTAACTACTGATAATATAAAATATTTAGGAATCTATCTGCCAAGGGAAAATCAGAAACTTTATGAGCAAAATTACAGACCACTTTTCACACAAATTAAGTCTGATCTAACCAATTGGAAAAATATTAAATGCTCTTGGATAGGGAGCAAATATAATAAAGATGACAATATTACCTAAACTAATCTATTTATTTAGCGCTATACCAATCAGACTCCAAAAACTATTTTAATGACCTAGAAAAATAACAACAAAGTTCATATGGAAAACAAAAGGTCAAGAATTTCAAGGGAATTAATGAAAAAAATCAAATGATGGTGAGCTTAGCTGTACCAGATCTAAAATTATATTATAGAGCAGCAGTTACCAAAACTATTTGGTATTGGCTAAGGAACAGATTAGTTGATCAGTGGAATAGATTAGGTTCAAGGATAAAACAGTCAAGAAATATAGCAACCTAGTCTTTGACAAACCCAAAGATCCCAGCTTTGGGATAAGAACTTACTGTTTGATAAAAATTGCTGGGAAAATTGGAAACTAATATGGCAGAAACTAGGCATTGATCCATACTTAACGCGACACCAAGATAAGGTCAAAATGGGTTCATGACCTAGGCATAAAGAATGAAATCATTAATAAATTAGAGGAACATAGGATAGTTTACCTCTCAGACCTGTGGAAGGGGAAGGTCTTTATGACCAAAGCAGAACTAGAGATCATTACTGATCACAAAATAGAAAATTTCGATTATACTAAACTGAAAAGTTTTTGTACAAACAAAACTAATGCAGACAAGATTAGAAGGAAGCAATAAACTGGGAAAATATTTTTACAGTCAAAGGTTCTGATAAAGGCCTCATTTCCAAAATATATAGAGAATTAACTCTAATTTATAAAAAATCAAGCCATTCTCCAATTGAAAATGGTCAAAGGATATGAACAGACAATTCTCAGATGAAGAAATTGAAACTATTTCTAGTCATATGAAAAGATGCTCCAAGTCATTATTAATCAGAGAAATGCAAATTAAGACAACTCTAAGATACCACTACACACCTGTCAGATTGGCTAAGATGACAGGAAAAATAATGATGATTGTTGAGGGGATGCGGAAAACTGGGACATTGATGCATTGTTGGTGGAGTTGTGAACTAATCCAACCATTTTGGAGAGTAGTTTGAACTATGCTCAAAAAGTTATCAAACTGTGCATACCCTTTGATCCAGCAGTGTTACTACTGGGATTATATCCCAAAGAGATTATAAAGAAGGGAAAGGGACCTGTATGTGCACGAATGTTTGTGGCAGCCCTTTTTTGTAGTGGCTAAAAACTGGAAACTGAATGGATGTCCATCAGTTGGAGAATGGTTGAATAAATTGTGGTATATGAAAATTATGGAATATTACTGTTCTGTAAGAAATGACCAACAGGATAATTTCAGAAAGGCCTGGAGAGACTTACATGAAGTGATGCTGAGTGAAATGAGCAGGACCAGGAGATCATTATATACTTCAACAACAATACTAGATGATGACCAGTTCTGATGGATCAGGCCATCCTCAGCAACGAGATCAACCAAATCATTTCTAATGGAGCAGTAATGAACTGAACTAGCTATGCCCAGAAAAAGAACTCTGGGAGATGACTAAAAACCATTACATTGAATTCCCAATCCCTATATTTATGCACACCTGCATTTTTGATTTCCTTCACAAGCTAATTGTACAATATTTCAGAGTCTGATTCTTTTCCACAGCAAAATAACGCTTTGGTCGGGTATACTTTTGTGTATCTAATTTATATTTTAATATATTTAACATCTACTGGTCATCCTGCCATCTAGGGAGGGGTGGGGGATAAGAGGTGAAAAATTGGAACAAGAGGTTTGGCAATTGTTAATGCTGTAAAATTACCCATGTATATATCCTGTAAATAAAAGGCTATTAAATAAAAAAAATCTTTGTAGAAGTACTAAACTAAGGTTATACAAGTCAATTAAACTATTTTTTATTAAATAACCTTAAATGAAAAAAAAAATATTTGTTATACCAATATCATTCATTAAGTTACTTCTTGAGAGGAAAGCTTGTCTTAGTATATGGAGAATTAGCTCTCCAGCCAGAAAGACCTCAGTTTAACTCCTGCCTTCTGACCCATGCACCAACCAAGCCTTTAACCTCTCAGCCCTCTCGGCAACTAACTCTAACATTGCATATTGCACTGGTAGAAGGAGTTTTTTTCTCACTGGGGAGTTCTGACTTCAATAAAACTAAGTCTTGCCTAACTCTTGACATTTAATCTTGTCTACAGGAAAATGCAGAAGGACTAGAGGTATTGACTGGGTTAATAAATTTTGATGGAATAATAGAGATTCAATAGGGTAGAAGTACTTCAGTGGGTAGGATTGCCATATTAAATAAATCAGCATCAGCAAGAGGGGCAGGGCCTGAGAAAGAGCAGACCAGGAGCTGATGCAGTTTAGTGGTGGTGGCAATCCATCAGGCCTAGTTGACATAAAATAGTGTTGTCCTGACCTTGATAGTATGATAGCTGGGATGTTAATGTCATGGGAATTGAGCAAAGAGTTGAGTGTTCACAACCTGGAATATCTCTTAAATTCTGGGGAAAAAAAGTGGTGTAAAAGAAAGACAGGAAGAATATCTGCTTGATTCAAGTAAAGGATATTGGCAGGACGCTAGCAATAAGGCCAATTAGGTCGGGTAGGCTGACAGCCTTAAAGTACGGAGGAAAATATTTCGTATTTTAGGAACAGCAATGACCAAGGTGCTGCAAAGTATGAAGGATTCATTTGCCAATCTGCAAAAACTTTTTAAAACACCCAGGCCCGAAGATAACCTCTGGCTACGTAAGGAGCTGGGGAAAAGCACTGCAGTTTCCTCCAGGGCTTGGCGCTACCCTTTTCCCTTCGTGTTGGAAATGGTTGCTAGAGTGGCCTATTAGAAACCCTGGGTTAGGCTCGGCGCAAACCCCCGACTTGTGCGGTTCTAATTCATTGCTCTTGCAGAAAGAGCTCCGCCTCCGAGCCAGGGGATACTGTATCTCCAGACTCGCCCTCTCTGCCTCCCTTTGGCTGCCCGGGAGGCGCCCCGGAGCAGGCAGCCCGGGGCGAGCGCCCCGGCTCGCTCAGGCTCGGGCCTGGAGACGCGGCCAGCCTTCGCGATTGGCCGATCGGGGCCGAGGACCAAGGGAATGGAGCCCCGTGATTGGCCGGCACCCCATCCGGAGGAGGCGGGGCCGCTATATCAGAGGGAGTCGCTGACGGGGGGCAGGCAGTTAAGCTGCTGGAGTGCGGCGGAGCTGGGGCCCGGGGGGGAAAGCGGGGGAGAGAGGGCGGGCGGGCGGGCGCGCGGGCGCGGAGAGGGGCCGCCGGAGTTGTTCGCTGCGCTGAGCTGCTGCAGCCCAGGCCGGGCCGGGCGCCGAGCCTCTGTGGCGGAGGCATCGGCTGAGCCGCACATCCCAAGCGGAGCTCGCCGCGGGCCCCCACCATGCTGTGCTATGTGACGAGGCCGGACGCTGTGCTGATGGAGGTGGAGGTGGAGGCGAAAGCCAACGGCGAAGACTGTCTCAACCAGGTGAGTGCGGGGCGGGAGGGGCCCTGGGAGGGGGGCGGCCAGGCGGCGCCGCCGCCGCCGCCGCCGCCCCGGGGAACGCGCGGGAGCCTCCTGGCCGCGCGCCCCGCGTGCGGCGCGGTTCCCCTGCGGGCGTGCGGCCGCCGCCGCCCCCTCCTCCCCCTGCCGTGCGGCGCGGGCGGAGAGCTGGGGGCAGCGCGCCCGGGAGGTCTGTGCGCCGGCGAGCCGGCCCCCCGCGATGGGGGCGCACCTGCTTCAGGTGTCCGCCGGATTCGGCCCCCACCTCCCCGCTGCCAGACCCCGCAAGCTCGTTTGGGGCCAGTTGTCCCGTAGTCCTCTTGTTGTCCTTGAGATGCCCAGGAAGGATCCTTTGTTGAACGTGTCCTGCTTCCCAAACATCTGCCGTCGGGTTTAATGTTTTGCAGAACTGTCAGTGGTTTGAGGAACCTCCTGGCCCTCACACAACCCCACCATCTCCCGGCCCTAACCGTTGTCCATTTGGCATCTTTGCTTTTGGAACTTGTAAAAAGAAATTAAAAAAAAAAAAAAAAAGGAAGATTTGCAAAAAAATATGGGTTACAGTTTATCCCAAACAGCAAGTTTGGCTCCTATTAAAAATCACAACTACATCCAGATCCTAAGATCTGAGAGGTCTGAAAAACCTCTTGGAGAGCTTTGCTGACACTTGTGGAGTGTTTGTTTCCCCGGCTTGTTTTTTTCTAAGTGTCCATATGGCTAAAATCACCCAGATACTGAATTGAAAATTCCTCTGTACAGATTGTGCTGGTGCAGAGAGTTCCAGTGATTGGAGTCAAATGGAAAATAGCCAGTGATTGGCTTCAGTGACTTTTCAGCTGCTTTTGAAGGTTATTGGCAAGCTTGCTAAGATATTAGATCAAGCACAGTTAAGTTCGAGCACCGTACCTGAAATCTCCAGAGTCTTTGAGCTTTGTTTCCTGGGTTAGCATAGGAAATTTTCCATGCTGCAAAACATGCTAGAGTGGCTAGAGTCTGGATTTGTTTTTACATATAATCTATACATTTAATGACGTTGATCTAGCAGTATTACACATCCCGCTTAAGTGATGCGCACATCTTTTTGTTTTAGGTTTGCAGAAGATTGGGAATTATAGAAGTTGATTATTTTGGACTGCAATTTACGGGTAGCAAAGGCGAAAGTTTATGGTTGAATCTGAGAAACCGAATCTCCCAGCAGATGGATGGGCTGGCCCCTTACAGACTTAAACTAAGAGTCAAGTTCTTCGTGGAGCCACATCTCATCTTACAGGAACAGACTAGGTAAAATGAAGCCAAAATAAACTAATGTAAAATGTGACTGTGGTGCTTTTGTACTAAAACTCTTCTACCTCCTCCAGACGAGATATGTTATATCTTACATGTTTCTGGACAAGATGTAGCCAGTAAAAAAGTAGTTTAAAAAATTAGCTTGAAGTCCACAATTATCCAACTTTTTGTTGAGGTTAGAAAGGGGTTGCTGAATATATTGATCTGTTTTAGAAAATCTGAAAGGGGAGCTTAGAGACTTTGTAGTTCTTTGAAAACTTACTGAAGAGCAGGATTGAATTCATATGAAACGCTAGTGTTTAGTGTTATAGAGTTCTGGGTGGCTAGGACTTCTTCCTCCTAAACCTCTGAATGTCCGATAGTAACCTCTGGCTCAGCAGTGTTACTCTAGGTCATTGTAAGCTGTTCTAACTGAAAAACTGGAAACAGTTCCTCTTAGGTTACTTAAACTTGGTCAACTTCTTCAGTCTAGTCTCAAGTTACAGTGGCCATGAGTCTGACTGAAAAAAACAAAATAAAAACTTCTAACAATTCTGTCTGGCAAGCATTATAAGAATTCTCTGAGTTTTTCCTGATTCTAAAGATCATCATTAAGCTAGATTGTTATATTTGGAGATTAAAAAAAAAAATCTATAATGTGCATGAATGTTTTACATTCACGTAGTGTACAACACAAAATGTCGTTTTGGATTGGTTGTAATGCTTTCCTTCACAGTAGCCCAAACTAGGGCTGCTGCTTTTAAGTATTTGTTGATTGAAATTCAAGAGACTTCCCCTCTCTGTGTAACTGGAATCCTACCCTGATAATTAGTTTAAAAATAGTACATTGAAAAAATTATTATTTTCAAACACAGTAAAACTTGGCTAAAAATTATTAATACTTTCCCCAGTATCTTACATTTCAGCTTACTCTCTTGCCAGATACATAAAGGTGTATTGTGTAGTAAAAATCAGTTTCCAAAATGGCACTTTTTTTTTTTATCAATAATCCTGATATTTTCAGCCCACAAAAAATTTATCAAAATTTTTTAAACGAATAAGTTTAAAGTAAGATTGCATTGTGATGTAGTGAACTGAAGTTAGTGGGGCCTCTGTTCTGTTCTACTTATTTTTTGACCTGGAGCAAGTCAATTAGCCTTTGTGTACTTAATTTTTTTTTTCTTAAAAAAAAATATGGAAGGGAGTTGAATTAAGAGGCATCTTAGATCTTACCAGTTGTAAAGCTTATAAATTCTCAAGTTTATAGAAATAGACGTGTACAATATTCAAATCCTATTTCAGTCCCATTAATTTAAATGCTATTTACATGATTTTAACTTGCAGATGCTTTGTGAAAGCTTAATTTAGCAATTAATAACTTGGAGGTCAGTAGAAAATCAATATTTGAGATTTTTGGTTGCATTTATTTTGTTGTTGGGTTTTATTTTTTTTTGGGGGGGGGGGGGGAGTTAGATTTGCTTTTAATATTCCTCCAGACCTTTCTGGGCTTCTGGATGGAAAAATAAATTCCAGCAAAATCAAATGTATTTTTGAATCTGTAGAAATATGGATGAGTACTTTAATAATTTAATTGTGTGATGAGAGTATTTTTATTTCACCTTATTTTCACAGAATTCTAGCTTAAATTATTTCTTAGATGGTTGTTACCACCATTTCTGTATTAAGAATTATAATATAAAACATCAAATTCATTTTACACATGAAAAAATGTGGAGACTTTTTGCCAAATAATTTAACTTTAGAATTATAATTAAACCATTTTGTAATCTGCTAATGACAATGTTAATATTCAACTGAGAGAACAGAACTAAAAACAAGGATTTACCTAGGAGCAGCTTGTTCATTTTCATTGAGCATCTTTTTAGAAGCTCTTTTGAAACGAATAAACATTAGTTATGTTATTTGTTTACACTGGAATTTATTCTATTTATAATCCAATGATTAGTCAATCCTGCTCCTTCTTGACCTTTCTGAAGCCTTTGACACTGTCACTTACTCTTTTCTCCTTTTACTCTCTCTTCTCCTGATTCTCCTCCTACCTATTAGACCTCTGACATTCTTCTCAGGCTCCTTTGCTGTATCTTCATCCAGATCATTTCTTTCAGATGGGGATGCCCCACACTCAGGCCTTCTTCTACCTCTGTACTATTTGGCTTGATGATCTCATCAGCCCCCTTGGATTCATTTGTCATCTCTCTGCTAAGAATTCTCAAATCTACCAATCCTGCCCAGCCTTTCTAGTTTCCTATCTCCATGTGCCTTTTAGATCTTGAACTGGATGTCTTTAATCATGAACTCAATATGCCCACCACTGAACTCACTGTCTTTTCCAGACCTTCTCTGCTTTCTGCTTTTTCCCACTATTGTTACACCATCTTCTTGAGTTCCTCAAGTTCTCAATGTAGGTGTCATTCTAACTCCCAAGTCTCTTTTCATATCCATCCAATCTGTAGATAATGCCAGCCAATTTTACCTTGGTAATATCTTTCAAATTCATTCCCCTTTTCTCCTCTTATACTGCCATCAATTTAGTGCAAGCTCTCATTTCTTCACTCCTGGACTTTTGCAGTGTCCTCCTGGGTGTTTGGCTATTCAAGCCATATATATTTTCCCTTCAGTTCATTCTCCACTCAGACACTAAAATAATTTTCTTAAAGAGCAGGTCCAACTGTGTCTCCCTTCACTCAGTAAACTCTAATGGGTTGGCTCCCTGTGACCTGCAGGATCAAATAAAAAAGACTGTTTTCTCAAATCCAGCCCAAATTTCTTGTCTTTTTGCATTCCACACCCCAGTGTCATTAGCCTTCTTGCAGTTCTTCAGCTCTATCCAACTCCATCTCTCTTTCTCAGTTCCAAGTATTTTCTCTGGCTGAGCATCATGTCTGGAACTCTCTCCTTCCTTATCCCTGTTTACTAGCTTCTCTGACTTCAAGTCCCAGCAAAAATCTCATTTTCTATAGGAAGCCTTTTCCAATCCCTTTTAAATCTAGGGGAAGTCCCTAGGGACTTCCCTGTGTTGATTATTTCTTATTTATTCTTTATGTAGCTCATTTGTGCATAGTGGTTTGTATGTTATAATTCCTCCCACCCCAAGATTGTGAACTTCTAGGGGTTGGGAGAAGTGAGGCTATCTTTTGTCTTTCTTTGTATCCTTTGTATAGTGTAAACTCTATCCTTAGAGTTTATCATAGTGGTGGCACATTGTAGGTGCTTTAATAAATGTTTTTGACTGAATTAATGATTAACTTCTATTGTCCTTTCCTTACCTTCCTCCTTACCACTCTCTACCCTTAAAGAGATTTTCAAAATCCATTTCAATACATTTGAAACTGGGCTGATAAATCTATATTTGTATTTTGGTGGCAGAGGAAATTTTGGTCAGGCATTTATTTATATTCCTAATCAGCCCAGTTTGAAAGTCTTGGCATGTTTCATGTCTTCCAATGCAAATGATAAAAGAAAATTTCTGAGGGAAATCTGGCATATTTCTTAGAATGGGTGTTCCAAAGACAAACTGTTAACATACCTCCAAATTCTGCCTACAAACTTAAATTCTGCCTGTAAAGTTACATTTTAAATTTTTAATTTTTTTTGTTGTTGTTATTTTTCATTCAGCTGTATTTTAGAGAAGCAGTATGATACAATGCAAAAACACATTATTTGAAAGGGAGTTCTACCACTTAGGTAAACTATTTGAGCTTTTTTTCATTTGTAAAATGAAAATACTTGCTCTACAAGTTGTTTGTGAGAATCCAATGAGATATTTAGGAAAGCATTTCTTAAATGATTATATACATGTAATTTATTTTTAAAAATCTTTGTAGCTTTATGCCTTACTAGTTTTTATTGATCCCTTTTGCTTTTATATCACATTCATTCTTGAATGTATTCCATCTTGCACAACTCTTCACTCAAATCCTTAGCATATTTGCTCTGATTTAAAACTTGATGTTCTAGAGACTTTATAATAGTTTTGTTAATGGCTTCACTTATAGCATATTTAATGCTAGAAATCATATTGTTTTACACTAAAATCTCATTTAAATGACATCATTCTAATTGTGGATTCATAGTCATTTGAACAGGGTTGAACTGAAGTTTACTTACAACCTTTTTGGGAGGAGGGTCGGGAGAAGAATGGCTTGCCAAGCAAATGAATAATGTGGAAAAAGATGCAGAGGGGTCTGATTTTCTGTGCTTATGAAAAGAAAGTGTTTTTAAGGACTTGAAGTATCCATTTACACATAAGTATATAATTACAGTGTCAAAAGCCAGAACTGCTTTGTTTTATCAATTACAAGTTACAAATTATAATTACAAATTTATCTAGTCAGTAAAGCAAGACTATATTCTTGGAAATAAAACTGTTTTTCTCATTTAAAAAAAAAAACAACTACTATGCTTTTTAAAAACTTAAGTTCATGTAGTCTTCTTCCATGTTATTCTAAATCACCACTCTATATTATTGAGATTTTAGTATTAATTACATTCATTTTGGAAAAGGTTTGGCTGTAAATACTTAAGTATTGTAAAAGTTTAGGAATATATAATTTCTGTGGGGAATCTTTGATTGTTTTGAACTTTTAAAAAATGTTTTGATTCTAGGCTTGTTGCTAATTTTTACATAATATACTAAATGTGTTGTCTGTTAGAATCTAAATTAGTGGATGAAACCTGACATTTTATTAGACTGTAAACTAATCATAAAGTATTTTATATATAAAATAATGTAATTTTATTATAGTAACAATTCTGATTGTGTGTGAAGTCATCTTTGACTTATACTTATCATTTATAATAAATAAGTGCTTATTTCCTCTTTTAGAATAATAAAGAACTATTAAGATTGTTTACTACAAAGTAATTTAAAGCCCTAGATGATCATAGGATCATATATTTAGAAGTAGAATAGATATCAAAAGATTATCATCATTTTACAGACTGGGAGGGTTCTAGTTGTTAAGTGACTTTTTCCTAAGTTACATCAGTATTATTCAAACCCAGCTTGTCTGACTGAGTTGTTCCCTGTGGACTAAACTTAGTCTACTTAAAATGACAATAATAATGGGCAGCTAGGTAACTCAGTGAATGGAGTACTGGGCCTGGAGTCCATAAAGACTCACCTTCCTGGACTCAGATACTGTGTGACCCTGACCATGTCATTTAACCTTGTTTGGTTCAGGTCTCCATCTGTAAGTAGCTGCAGAAAGAAAATGGCAAATCCCTCTAGTATCTCTGCTAAGAAAACCCCAGATGTGGTCATGTACAATGGACTGAACAACAACAAAAACATAATAAACCAATAGTTAATTTATATCCTTCTTTTGAATTTCATCATTTTTACCTGATATTTCTTCATTGAATTTCTTCATTTTCACAGGTCTTTTAAGGATGAATGATGGGATGGGAAGAACTCCTAATGGACTTTGGAAAATTTGGATCTGTAGCTAGATCCCTGAATGACTTTGGTCACATTATTTCAGCTTTCTGTAAAATGAAGGAGCCTCTTTGCTCCAAACTTCTATTGTAAATTCTTCTGTGTCACTATTACTTTCTGTGGGTATTAATACAGAATAGAATATAACTGTTTTAAATATATTTCATTGAAACAAAAGGAAGGTTCATAGGGAAGATTACTGATGTAGTTCTTGCTTGACTTTGGTTTGGGGTAGAGTAATGTCTAAGTATTACAGTGTTCTTCATAATTTAGCTTAAGTAAAATATTAAGACCCACATGCAGAATTCAAAAATACTAAATAATCCTCCTCATAAAAAAAAAATTTACAATGTAGTATGAAGTAGAACAGGTAGATATAAGGGTAAATGTCTTCAGGAAATAGAATGACTCAGCGAGCTTCATTGAGAAATCAAAGTAAGATCAGGGAAGAGAAGAAAATATAGCTTTGGAGCTAGGTCTTAAAGAAATTAAATTTCAGTAAACACAATGGGATGAAGAGGTCATTTACTGGCACAAAATATATATATTTTCATAGTCGAATTTAGAACATGTTGTAGGAGCAATGAAATCCAGTTTGTATGGAACATAGTGTAGTGAAAAAAGGCTAGAAAAATATTTTAAATTTGGAAGAGGGGGCACCTAGATGACAGAGTAGATTGTGCACCTGCCCTAGAATCTGGAGGACCTGAGTTCCACAGGGGTTTCACACAGTTTAATTAAGCTGTGTGACCCTAGGCAAACCATTTACCCTTGATTGTCTTCAAAACAAAACAAACAAACAAAAAAACTGTGGAGTGGTCCTATAATTTCCTTAATAAATAAATGTTCTATCCTCTTCTTTAGGAAATTTCTTCTTGAAGTATTGAATTTTGGAGTAGATCTGTTAGGATACAAATTATATCTTCTTGTTGGTCCTAAATGTTGCTCTTTGGAACAAAGTAGAGCCAGATATATGAAATGGTTGTGACTTGCCCATGCAACTAGTAAATGTCAGAATTGGAAATGGAATTTATGTTCTCTTAGTTCAGCACTCTCCCCACCACCATGTTATGGAACAACTAGTATATCACTGGAAAGTGGCTAACTCTATATAGGGCCTATTAGATGCCATGCACTTTACAAATGCCATCTCATTTGATCCTCAAAAACATTCCCACAAGGTAGGTCCTATTATTACATCCATTTTACATTTGTTAAGTTTCTATTAGGTGCCAGGCAGTGTGCTGAGTCCTGGGGAGAGAAAGAACAGTCAAAGACAGTACTTGACCTCATGACAGTTAAGTGACTTGCTCAGTATCACATAGCTAGTAAGTGTCTGAGGCTGGATTTCAATTCAGATCTGGAGATCAATTCGGGGTGGGGGGGGTCCGGGGGGGGGAGTGACATTGGGAATGAAAAGAATGAGACTTAGTTGACAGATTCAATTCCCCTGTTTTTATGATGTTTTCATAAGAATCATTGCTGCTGTTTGAAATTCAAACTTGAAAGCTGGAATTAATATAATAGATATGTATTTTAAATTATAAGGACCATAATAGGTGTTTTGAGACTTTGAGAGTTTCTAATGTAAAAACAATTCATCAGATTTAATTGCTGACAACATTTAGGAAAAAAGGTATCAGAAGATTAGTACATTTTATCTATCAAGTCTATATTATAGTAGAGACTGAATAATTTGTGTTTTTCTTCACTCCTTTACAGTTAAGGATGTCCTGGTGTTTTTCCTTCTAGTTAGATTAACCCAACACTCTTGGCTAAACCTCTAATAGTTTAATCTTCATTTTTAGATGATTCAGCTTTGTCATGAATTCAAAGTATTCAAAAAGAGAACAATAGCAACCAAAAAATTGGAGCAGTGAGCCTAAATACTTCAATTCCTTGCTTGAGGTGTAGTGATAAATTATCATGAATACATGACTAGGAACTAACATGAACCCTATTTTTGTTATTTGGTGTGTAGTCTGAAGGTTGATTCAGTTATCACAATTTTTGGCCATAATTTTCACGGAGAATGTTTTACATTTCTTTTTGTATGAATGAATGAGAAAACCTTTATTAATTGTACACTGTGTGCCAGATATTGTGGTAAGTGCTAGGGATAGAAATCCAAACTAATAAGGCAGTCCTTGCCTTTAAAGGAGCTTACGTTTCTGATAAAACAGGAGGAGGCAATTGGAGCATGGTTTGGAAACAGCCTGAAAATAAGTGATGAGTTCTCCAGAAAGTTAAGGCAAAGGCTCACCTAGAGCAGAGTCCAATACTTAAGAAAGGAGAATGAGCTTGCTGACCAGGATAGAGGAGATATATAGTTTGGAAATGGCTCAGAATGGGAGCAGGTTCTCCATTAATGTGTATATAGTTTAAAATTTTTTTTGAATAATAAGTAAATTAAATCTTAACTATTCTAAGTGGGCATTGTATACTAAGTGTTGGGGATACAAAGAACAGCAAAAGACAAGCCCTGGCCTCAAGGAATTCTGAATCTACTGGGTAAGACAACTAGCAAAAATATACAGAGAAGCTATATACAGGAAGAATAGGAAATCTCTAAAAGAGGGAAAGCAATGGAATTAAGAAGAGCAAAGGAAGACTTCCTCTAAACTTGAAGAAAACCAGGGAAGTCTGTAGACAGAAATTAGGAAGGAGAGAGGTCCAGGGCTAGAGTACTAAGGAAGAAAATGCCTAAAGCTACAAGGAGTCTCTTATTTGTGGAAGAAGTGGGAGGCCAGTGATTTAAAGAGTACATTATAGGGGTAGTAAGGTACCAGAAGATTGGAAAGGTAGAAAGAGCTATATTTTGAAGGGTTTTAAATGTCAAACAGAACATTTTGCATTTGATTATGGAGGTAACAGGGAGTTATTATGGTTGATTGGAGAGTGAATTGAAGAACAGACAGGCAGACCCTATCAGTTGACTATTATAGTAATCTGAGTATGAACCGATGAGGGGTGTCCAGATGATGGCAGTACCTAATGTACCTGGTAATATACTTAGTCTTTCTGTGACTTTCACAGATTAGTGATAATAAAGAGCTCAGAAAAATATCTGTTTAATTCATATTGAATGTGATATGGTATTTAACTTTGTTTCTTTTCTTGGGGGAAAAAATTAGCAGTAAAAATTTATTTAAATCTGTATTTCCCCACTGTATATTACTCCTTCCCCCATCACAAAGAGCCTTCCCAATATAACAGGGGTATTTATCTTAGAATTCATAGTTCCCATGGTTAAATGTCATGGAGACCATGAACCTGAATAGAAAAAAGATTTCTGGCATTTTTTTTTTTTTTTTTATGAAAATAGGCAAGAAATAGTATTCTGAAAAAGGGTTTATAGACTTCATCAGTCTGACAAGGAGAAAAGAGATGGGAAGTTTCTTGACATAAGAAAGGTTAAAAACCTCATCTTGCTGCATAACAGTGAAATAAAAAATGGGGAGAGGACAGTTCATCAAAACTAAATCATTGTGTTGAAGTCTTAGCATTCAGGTTTCTATACTCAGACTTTCCTTCTCATCTCTGCAAAGAAGTTCTTATATCTCTTCTTAGCAGCCAGTCATTATTATTTTGTAGCATTCTCTTTCATTGTTTTCATTTACATTGTTTTTATTGTATGTGTTGTTTTCCCCATTTCATGAATCTTTTTATGCTTTTCTGTGTTTGTCATTTTCTTAGTTTCTTACCATAACATTCCATAATTCATCTACCACTTGTTTAGCCAGTTCCCCAATTGATGGGCATCTACTTTGTTTCCTGTTCTTTTCTTCTCCAAAAAGAGCTGCTATAAATACCTTGGTAACTTTTTGTCCTTAACTGCCTTTTGGTATATCCCTGAAATTGGCATCTGTGGTTCAAAAGAGATGAATATTTTATTCATTTTGCTAAATTTCATATCACTTTTCAGAATAGCTGGTCCACTTCACAGTTCCATTGAAGAGTACGTTGCAATACCTATCTTTCCTCAGCCTCTTTAATATTGACTACTCCCATCTTTTGCCAACTTTGTCATTGTGCTGGACATGAAGTAAAGCCTCAGTAATTTTAATTTGCATTTATCTTATTAATGATTTGTGACATTCTTTCATACTATTATTGATACTTTGCATTCTTTTTGAAAACTAGTTGTTCATTTCCCTGTCCAATTTAATGTGTTAGAGAGTGGCTTTTGTTTAGTTTTATGTGTAATTTATTGTTTATATATCTTAGATATTAGATCCTTATCAGAAATATTTAATACAAGGTTTCTTTTATCCTAGATGAATCAATTTAAAAACCTTTTTAGTTCCATATAATCAAAATTATCTGTCTCATTTTTTGTAATCACTGCTATCTCTTCTTGGGTTCAGAATTCATCCTCTGGCTATGAAAGGAGGTTCCTGGTAAAATTTTCTTTTAATTTTTTTTTAATAGTATGGTCTTTAACTTTCAAGACATGTATCCATTTTAAATTTATTGTGGCATGTGATCTGAGCCTAATAGCCTATTCTAATATTCTATTAATAGTCTATGCTAATTTCTGCCACACTTCTGGTTTTCTCAGCAGTTCTTATAGAATAGGGGAGTTCCTTCTTAAGTAATTTGTTTTTTCAAGTTTATGATTCTCTAGGTCATATCTAGTTAGTTCTGGTTCTTCTTTGTCTAGTATGTTTCATTGATCTCTCTAAACAATTATTTTGAAAATAATTACTTTTTCTTTTTGAGTCTAGAATTATTATTCATCATTCATTCTTCTGTTATTTTCCTTGTTACTCAAGTTTTTATGCACAGTCATGGTTTTGTCGATTTGTTTTTTTAAAAAAATTAGAAATTTTTGGACATGTTTTCTTTTCTCCAATTAATCATCTACACAGTCGTCAGTAGCTTTCCCAAAGCACAGTTCAAATGTGTTATTCCATTACTCAATAAACACCAGTGTCTGTCTCTTACTTCCAGGGTCAGATGCAAGCTCCTCTGTCAGCCTAGCTCCTATCTTTTCATATCTTACTCCCCTTCACAATCCCTATACTTTAGCCAAATTAACCTTTTTACTACTCAGGCCTCTTTCATGTTCCTCTATCTTATTATTGTCTCCACATTTTTGTATACGCTAACTCTTATCCCCAAGAATACGCCCTACTGTCATTCCTTTACTTCTGAGAAGTGTCTTAAAAGTACATTGAAAGCTTATCACATCACCTTTGCTGATTGTGTTTATTTCACATATGCTTAACTATGCATATTATTCCTTTATAGATTATAAATCTCTTGAGAGTGCTGCCTCCTTAAAAGAGTCTAGTGATGAAGATTGCCATTTATATCATCTTACCTTTTAGAATTCTTATATCCTTCTAGAAATCTCAATCTTGACCATCAGTGTATCTCTCTTATTCCTTCCTTTGCTCCATTACTGGTCCACTTCTCTAGTCATGTAGTTCTGATAACTTTTTACATCACTCCCTAATATACCTTTTATCCTGTTAACATACTGCCATCAATTTACTGTTTCTCTTCCTTGTCCTTTGGGCAACTCAATGATTTGATTTTCTATGAAGATTGTTTTATTCTGTGATTCACAAAAATATAACACCACCAAAAGGATATTTAAATTTTTATCATCAAAAGAATATTGATTTTAAAGGGCTGCTTTCTGTTTTGGAGAGAAGCTTGAAATCCTTAAAAATGCCAAGCAGTTTTCTAACTGTAGTCCCATCTCCCATCTTGCTATTGAGTTGTTGTTGTCTGTTTGCATTATATATCTGTGATAGATGTAAAGATGCAAGATAGCTTTGGGATTTACACATCTAATTATATATATCACATCTTTTTCATCTACTGGCATCCTTCCTACAAACCCTTGAATGGTCTTAGACCTTATTGAGCAGATTCAGTCATACTCCTTACAAGAGTCCTAATGTTGGAAGTATGAAGGATCTTAATTCTAAGGAGCTGCTCCTCCAGTTGGAGTCATTACTCAGTATCCACATGGCAATAACTAAAACTCTGGAGAACATACATCTTATAACAAAATTCTCTATTGTGTCTGTCAGGATTACTTTGTACGTTCTTAAAACTACAACATAGTAGTCTGTAGAATATCTCTTTCAAAAAGATTACCTATTTCCATCAAAAATGGCCTTGATAATATGTTAAGATTATTTACATAAAGATGAAAAATTAAGCATATGGTCCATGTCTACTTACATTTGTTAACTCTTCTATTTCTGTATTTTTTTTTTTTAATTAATGCTTCAACCACCTTAAAATTGAATTGTCAATGGCACAGAGTTCCTCTGTGAATACTTGGTCTGATGCAGCTCTTCTTCCCAATTTTATTTTCTTTGCTAGTATTTCTGCTCCTTAAATGTTTGTCATATTCCATCAGGAACTACATCTCAATGTGGCTTCCTAGTCATTGTAAAGAAATAGCTTGGAAAAGCCATATCAGCATTTTGATAACATTTTTTTTGTTTGTTTGTTCCTTTGTGTTGTCATTACTCCCAATTTCATTTTAACTGTTTTTAAAATAATCTAGCATAATTGAGTCTCAGGTTAAGCCTTCATAACATTTTTGTTTTTCCCTCTTCTCCCTTTTGCTGTATTGAGGCAATATTGCTCTTAAATTTCAGTATCGTCCTCTATAAATTAGTTTATATTTTAGATAGCACAGTGAATATATCTCCTAACCTAGAATGAGGAAGATTCTAGTTAACTTCTGATACTTCCTAGCTATGTGAACCTGGACAAATTAACTTCAGCTCTGTTTGCTTTAACTTCCTCAACTGTAAATTGAAGATAATAGCACCACCTATCTCATCTGAGTTATTGTGAGAATCAAATGAGATCTGTTTCTTAAGTGCTTAGAACATTGCCTGACATCTAGTAGGTTTTATATAAATGTTTATTCCTTTCTCTCTTTGTTTGCCAGGTTGGAGCTGTTTTAATTGTATGCCATGACTTCTTCATTTTGATTTTTCTAATTGATTTTTGTTGTGATGTTATTTGACTCTTGCTAGGTTCAGCATCTCCCAACTCTTTTCTTAAGGAACATGTTCATAATACACAGGAGTTTTATCAAAGATGACTACTGAATGTCTCGGGGCATGGACTCTGGCAGCATTCAAGAGAAAGAAAACATAAAAAACATTTGAAGATCTCTTCAAAAGAAATAGTCATTTCTCTCCAACCTTTTATGAACTGGGGGTGAAAGTTTCCTCCACAAGAGTCCTCTGTCTTTGACACAGTTGCCCAATCATGGGAATCAGTCAGGAATTTAGCTCCTTAATATGGGCAAAACATTAGTGAATGTAAAGGGCAAGTTGCCTTCATTGTGGTCTTTTCAGAACCTTTAAGAGCACTGTGTTTGAGGGGAAGGAATGATGACCAAGAGCTTGCTCACTGTCCCAACAATACCTTCCAAGAGTCCTGGATTATGTCTACCATTTCTTTATGAAACACTAGAATAATAGGACTTTTGTCTGTGTTTACATTATTAATGTGTCTTAGCTAAGACAGCAATAAACAGTAAATATAATGTATTCTTTAGCTGCAGGATGAAAATTAATTGCCTTTGTTTAGTATCATCTTAATAATTTTTGATCTTTATGAAAACTAAGTAATTTAGTAATCTCTATTTTTGTCTTAGGCATGTCTTAGCCAGGTTCATTGAAAAAATTAGAGACTAAATTCATGATTTGATCATGTAAAACTCTTGCATCAACAGTACTGCAATATTGTTTTTTAAAGTATTACAGAATGTTTTCATAGTCTTCTTTATTTGATTAAACAACTGGGAATAGAGTAAAATAGTTATTTTGGATGCCAAACACAAAGTCAACACCAAAGAAAGAATATATAAAGTAATGACTTAGTTTAAGGTTTTTGTGAATTAGTGGATTTAGTGTGGTGTTGTAAGTGATTTTTATTCACTTGATTATGACTTTATTGAAGACGGGCTGTGTTTTTCCTCTTTTTGTATCCCCATTGCTTTGCTTATTAGTATCTGGCACAGAGTATTTAATAAATATTTATTGACTGACTGACTGACTTATCTTCATTGATCAACAAATACTGGCAGGTTTGTATTCTGGTTGGCTTTGTATTCTTGGTATCCTGTACCAGTGACCTTGTTGGCTTTTGATAACACCTCATAAGTGGATATATCGCAGCACTAGGTTAAAAACTAAAGGAAGCCCTAAAAAGAAGATACAGGAACATTAATTTAATGCAATATGCATTAAAGAAATGAGTCATTCCATTGTACAAAACAGCTCCATCTAAACAAAGCACAATTAGTTTTAAGATAATTTATGGTTAAGTAGGCTTAATATAATTAGAGATAGGTTGTTGAATGGAATAGTTGATGAAAAAGTTACATTCATATATTCTTGGAATATATACTATTTTATTTAATTTTATCCAACACTCTGTTGACTCCATTTGAGGTTCTCTTAGCAAAGATATTTGGAGTGGTTTGCCATTTCCTTCTCCAACTAAATTGATAGATGAGGAAACTGAGGCAAAAAGAGTTAAGTGACTTGCCCAGAATCACACAATTTATAAGTGTCTGAGGTTGTAATTGAACTCAGGAAGATGAGTCTTCCTGACTCCAGTCCTGGCACAGTCCATAGAGGAGTTTTTATGTCATTTTATGAGCAACAGGAAGTCACTAGAGAAGATTGAGTTGGAGAATAAGATGGTCCGATATGTACTGAAGGAAAATTACTGGCAGCAGTGTTGTGGATGGACCGAAGGAATGAAGGACTTGATTTTTCAATAATTTAGTGAGTCATAATGAGAACCTGACTAAGATGGCAAGTGTGAGATAAGTGACAAGTAGAGGCAGAAATAACAAGATTTGTTAAGTGAATTACTGTGTGGGCTGAGAGAAATCGAAGATAAGTACAAGATTATGAATCTAGTAGACTTGAAGAAAGATGGTAGTTTCAACAGAAATAGAGAAGTTTTAGAAGGGGAATGATTTGGTAGGAAAGACATAGTGAGTTCTGATTTGGACATGATGAATTTGTGATATCTCTAGGACATTGGTTTTCATATGCTTTGAAGTTGTAGAACAGGGTCTCTGTCATTAATAAAATGACATGTCTTGCCCCCCCCAAAAAAAAAAAAAAACCCAAAACACATATGTATCTTTTATTATCAATGAATCAGTTTTGATCTATAGTCTAGAGAACTGTACATTTTGAATTATTTAAACCTCCATCCTAGGTGATAATCAAACCTTATCTAAGAGGAATTTATTTGTTCAGTACATTGAACAGTGTAGCTCAGTTAATTTTAACTATATTAATTCTTTCATGTATCTTTGGTCTTGCCAGTTTCACAATATTGGGTCACAAGGAGACTGATTAAGACCACAAAGTCTTAAGGCACAAGTGGCCCTGGAAATCCAGTTTTCTATCATGTAACCTGCTTATAGTTGTTTAGTATCTTCATAAATGGACAGTATTGGGTTAATTACTTCTTCAAGACTTAAGTTCAGCTTAGACTTTATGAGTTAAAAAAAAAAATTGTTTTCAGAGTTAGTCATTATAGGAACATTGGCAAGTGCAATTTAACATTTAGTTTTAAGTGAATCTTGGTGTGGCTGTGGATGATATAAGATCCTTAGTAATTGGGAAGTGTAACTTTAGGTCAATGACTGAGAGTAACCCCTTAGTAATAAACCTGGCATTTGGCAAATTAGCAACTACTATCCCAGAAGATTTCCAGATATCAAAAGAAATCTAACTCCTAATTAGTCTGTGAGTCTCTTCTTTTAAGCAAAAGGGGGCTTTATTAAAAAAAAAAAAAAATGTGAAAGAAGTCAATAGAATTGAGAAATGTTTTAAATTTTAACAATAGCATTTGTGCCAAGCTTTATAAAGGGACATTGTGGAAGTAAGTGTAAAATGGAGGAATTCTCGTTGTCTTACATTCTCAGCTTTGTTTTTCAAAAAAAAAAATGCTCATTTTACAATTAAATTTTTTGCCATTAAAAATAACTGCCTTTGAAATACCTCCAGTAATTTGAAATTTTTATTGTTCTTTTGTTATAAGAAAATCTTTGTAGTGAAACTGTGAATTAAGTAGTACCATGAATCAAGTAATTTAATGAACTGAAAATTAATGTTTATTAAGTTTGGCCGGAAAATGTAGCTCTGAGTTTTCCAATATCACTTTTGAGAAACATTTACAGACGTAAGAGAATTTCATATTTCAAGGTTTAACTAGCATAATGTTTAGAGTAATATTTCTCAAACTGTTTTCTAATGAATCCTGAAGATTTTTAACAAATCCTGATGGCATTTTTAGGGCATTAGGAGAATATCTATACTGATAATATTTTTCCCTTCTAAAATATCAAATACTTAATTTTGCATTGGAAACAGAATTAGTTTCTTTCTCTCACTTAAGCATTAAAATTTGGGGGAATATTGTGTTTTAAGGAATACAATTTTTTAAGTTTTGTCTAGAAAGTTTGCACTATCTTTCTGGGCGTTTATTTAAGAATAAAGAACTAGCAAATGCTTTGCAGTTTTCTCTTTGTGGTTCCAGGATATCTCTAGGACCAGAGTAGATATATTGTCTGCTATCTTCTGTGAAAAGAAACACCCACTGCAGGCATGAAACAGTTGTTTGAATACAGCTGCTTGTTTTGATAGTGTTCAGTGAACAGCCTTGAGTAACCTTTCACCTGCTTTACTCAGGACAAAAACAAAGAGTTGCCATTCCAGATGGTTAGAAGGAAACATAATTGGGAAAAACACTTCTCCATTACACTGAGTGATCACTGAATCACCTTATTGAAAAATATTTTTAGATTAAAAAACAACAGTGTGTTCTCACAAGTCACATACTTCTTTCTCTTAGTTAAAAGAATATAATATCTAGAGAAAGGGCCAATGTTAGGAACACTGCTGAGTTTTGTTAATAGAATTATTTTATACTTGGTGGTACTTTTTCTCTTCTTCCTTCCCCCCATCTAAAAATTTGAATCCCTTCACTTAGTAACCTGAATGATAATATGATTTTGGCAGGAAAATGCTTGGGAAACTGTAAAAACTATATCGTACCCTTTTGGGAAGTCTAAACACAAAGTGTGTTTTCCCCCTTATTTACTTTGAGGGGAAGTAACCAAAAATTATTTCAGATCCAATCTAGAAGGTGGACATATCGAATGGTGAACTACAGATTTTTTACTCAAATGCACACAGGGGGTCAGCATTAGTGACTATTGACCACCTGTTGGGCTTGACAGCTGCCTGTCTAGACATATGCATAGATTATCTGTGTGAAGTTGATGATATTGTTTGAAAGCTCCTTGCTGCCTGGTGACCAGGATCTGATTACCAATTTAAACTTTAAAAGTCAGTTCTGAAAGATTTTACATTGAGACAATAAAACATTTAATGATTTATTCTTTCCTTATGACTTTAAGCAATAGTTCTCTCCTTCAAAGCTATTTTAAATTATTTACTACCTAATAGTTTTTCTCTTTGAGGGTTGGGACTGAGAAGCAAACAAGCAGGGTGGAGCTTCCCTAATCTTTGTCTAAGGCTGTGTCATAATGTGGTTTTTATGGAATTGCTGCTAGAGCAGGGCCCTACAGTCACTATTACAAAACTAGTTTTTAATGGGTTCGTTTTTCAGATTTAGCATCATTCTCAACAAGCACTAAAGACTAGCAGATGTCTGCGTTAATAGAAACCATATTTACCTTCTTTGAGCACAGTTTTCCTGTGGCTTATTTACAGGAGCTTGTGAGTGAAGGAGCTTTGCTGTTCTAACTTTGAGGCAGCTTTCTTTGGCAGTATTCAGTAACATTTTTTCATCATAGAAGTCACAAAATTGAATTAAATAATGAAAAATTAATTCTCAGAGAAATGATTTAATAGAATTGGGATGCAAACCTAGAACTTGACTCCAAATTCTTTCTGCTCCAACTGATTGATTTTCTACATATCCAAAACACTCTTATTTAGAATAAACATGACTATCTTATAATGCTTATCAAGTGGCAGTAAATCTTTTGTTCTAGCTATTTGAGAAATAACTTCCATATGTGTTTTAAATAGCAGGGTATGTAAAGTTGTGTTACTAAGAATAATTGATGTAAAATATCACAGGGATTTTTAAATTGTATCAGAAAGAAACTTTTTGTTTTACTGTGATTTAATCTAGTTTAAATTGTCTGTGTTTCAGTTTCAATATTAAGAACTTTCACTTATTTTAATTACTCAAAATTTTGCTTGTGTAAAGTTTTCATGTTAAAATGTCTTTACAGTGTTTTTAACTTGGGATTTTTAAAACTAAATTCATTCTTTTGTAGGCATATATTTTTCTTGCATATAAAAGAGGATCTTTTGGCTGGCAATCTTCAGTGTTCCTCAGAACATGCTGTTGAACTCAGTGCACTCTTGGCACAGACAAAGTTTGGTGACTATAATCAAAACACCGCCAAGTATAACTATGAGGAACTGTGTTCGAAAGAGCTCTCGGGTGCTGCCTTAAACAGGTAATTATGGGCTTCTACTTTCATAGACTATTGATATAATCTATTGGTCTATCAAAAACTGTTGAATATTTTATTGTAGCTTTCAAAAGAAGTGGAAATTCAGCTTTAAAGCAACAATTCATTTAAATCATGTCAGATTTCTGTTAGTGATGCATTAATATAGTTTATCAGTAATCATTCATGTAATGCCTAGAACTTATTATCTTCAAGTTTAGAATATCATAAAATGGTGTTTCTGGATAATTCTTTGCTGATAGAGCTTAATTTTTTTTTTTCTTCTATAGTATTACTGCGAAGCACAAGGAGCTGGAAGGGATGAGTCAGGCTTCAGCTGAATACCAAGTTTTGCGAATTGTATCAGCAATGGAGAACTATGGTGTGGAATGGCATTCTGTTAGAGACAGTGAAGGGCAAAAACTGCTCATTGGTGTAGGACCTGAAGGAATCTCAATTTGTAAAGATGATCTTAGCCCAATTAACAGGTAACCAAAGTCTTTAAAGTTCTGAGCTGTATTAGTATAGCCTTGATTATAAAAATAGAAAAAAAAAGACTTGATCTAAAAAATTATCACCCATTGAATAAAATGCATTCTTTTGGATACACATTAACATTTTCAGTCATCTGTTACTATTTAATGTACTTTAGAAAGTGGACATTCACTGGCCTGGTATTAGTAAAGTATGTGGTTCACTGCTAAGGAGACACCTTACTTACCCATAAATAGAATTAGATTATTTTTCAGTCTGAATCTATTTTGGGTAAATGCAAGGATATACTTATATGTTCATAAACTTTTTTTCTTATTTACCTTAACATATTAGTGGGTTGTTTGTCGTTGGCATGTTAAGTAACTATGTTTTATTCGTGACTAAAGTGTTTTTGCCAAAATTTAAGAAAATATTTATGGCTCTTAAATAAGCCATGAGTTTCATATGTTCATATTATTTTCTCCTTCTTTTAGGATTGCATATCCTGTTGTTCAGATGGCAACTCAGTCGGGAAAAAATGTGTACCTGACAGTCACTAAGGAATCTGGTAATAGCATCGTTCTTCTCTTTAAAATGATCAGCACCAGAGCAGCAAGTGGACTTTACCGGGCAATTACTGAAACACACGCTTTTTACAGGTATATATGGCTGTATATGTGATGGTAGGGCCCTGCTCTACACACGCTTTTTACAGGTATAAATGTCTACTTATATGAATAAATCCTTCATAACAAGGTTAGTTGTTGGGTGGCGCAGCCAGGTTGCTTAGTGGTTAGAGTGTGGACCTGTAGTTGGAAAGACTTGTGTTTCAAATGCAACTTCAGACACTTAGTGTAATCCTGGGCAAATCACTTAACCCTATTTATCTCAGTTTCATTATCTATAAAATGAGCTAGAGAAGGAAATGGAAAACCACTCTTATTATCTTTGCCAAGTAAACCCAAAAATTGGGCCACAAAGAGTTAGACATGACACAAGAACAAACTTATCAGTAGCAGTACACCAAAAATCAAAATTCCACAGAATTCTCCATTTTCATAGAATGTTCTTCCCATTATTCTCTAATATAATTTGAGAAAAGTTTGCTCTGTGGGAATGTTTTACTCTCATGGCAGCAGAACCACATAAGATCAACATAGTTATCAGTTTGGTTCTGTTTCCCCTTCCCCCCCTCCAAGAAATACATGTGTATGAATTATAGAAATATGTTTTCTTTTTTTTTTTTTTAACTTTATTTTGGGTTATCCCTTCTCCCTCTGAACTTGAATCATTGGGCTAATATAGCTGCTACCTTTATAACGTTTAAAAATTCAATTATCTTTTCTTCAGCATGTGATAGTTCTTTAAAAATTCAGAAAATTAAATATTTTTCAGTTTTGTGGGACTACTGAGGACCCCTTCATTTTAAAATCCTTACAAAGTAGAACTATCAAAACCATTTTCAGACCAATATAAAACATAAAGAATCCCTTAGTAAAAGTAAAAACCTAAAGTTTTAAATGTCTGTCTTATAGCATTTAGTTGTCTGAATTCTGGAAAAGCACATATAGTATCTTTAAGGACCAAAGTAGACTTTTGTTCACTCTGTTGTTGCAGGTGTGACACAGTTACCAGTGCTGTCATGATGCAGTACAGTCGAGACTTAAAGGGGCATCTGGCATCTCTGTTTCTCAATGAAAACATTAATCTTGGTAAAAAGTATGTCTTTGACATTAAACGAACATCCAAGGAGGTGTATGACCACGCAAGGAGGGCTCTTTATAATGCCGGGGTCGTGGACCTTGTTTCAAGAAGTGACCAGAGCCCACCCAATTCTCCCCTGAAATCTTCAGAGAGTAGCATGAACTGTGGGAGCTGTGAAGGGCTCAGCTGCCAGCAAAGCAAAGCACTCCAGGAAAAATTACGGAAACTGAAGGAAGCCATGTTGTGCATGGTGTGCTGTGAAGAAGAAATAAACTCAACATTTTGTCCTTGTGGTCATACTGTATGCTGTGAAGGTTGTGCTGCCCGGTTACAGGTATGTGAAATGTCAAGTCATCTATGATGGTTATGACATTGCATGATTTATGCTTTTTCCCAAATTAAATATGGCCTTCTCCAGCTACAGAAATAAATGACTGACATATGTCTCTTAGTAAGTTATTGTTTAATATTTCTTGTATTGGCAAAATATTTGAATTTACATATTGATGTTTATTTGGCAATTATGAAAATAAGGGAAAGTACCTTTATCCTATACTTGAAATTTGAAGTCAGACAGGATTTTTAATTTATGTAACAATTGTTTCATTGAACTAGAATCTTTCTGCTCTCCAGTATGCTTAAGGGGTCACCTCTGTGTGTTTAAAAGAATTTACATTAATTTTCATATCTAATCAAACTTCAAAAATTCTTTGTAGTAATTTGTGGTATTTTTATGGCTTTTCTTGCTACTTTTTGACATTGGGTACAAACTGTTGAAAATT
Organism: Sarcophilus harrisii; assembly: GCF_902635505.1. NCBI lineage: Eukaryota > Metazoa > Chordata > Mammalia > Dasyuromorphia > Dasyuridae > Sarcophilus > Sarcophilus harrisii. Next base: position 545,645,817 of record NC_045426.1, on the reverse strand, counting down.
GTGCTCACTTTTCAGTGGTGGATCATCAATTTTATGTAAACTTGCCATGAAGAGCAAATAATATTCCCTTCCCAGGCTACTGATCAGTGGTGGGATCCATAGCTTTGTGATGGAAATCTAATCAACAGAGTTGTCTTCTAATGTGTGAAGATGCCGTTATTATTGAGGGACACACTTGATTTGTTTTCTGATACTGAGAATATGTGTGTGCATATTCAATTCACTCACTTCTTCTTGTAATCAAGAGCACAGATTTGCAAAACTCTTGGCCAGGTCTAGGGATGTGCAGCCCAATCATTGATCAAATAAAACTGAGCCAACTGATTTACATAATCATCCAAATATTGGCTTTGGACTCATTTAGCATTTTATATTTACCTCCTCTATTACTTGCCTTAGCAAAGATTAGAGGATGGATCTGCAATATTTCTGTATTTTCCTACACGTCTCCAATACATTGGAGGAGAAAGGTCTATAATGGTCACTCATTGACTACAGCATTTATTTATTTATTTATTTTTTTTTGAAGTTTGATAGAAATCCTGGTTAGTTTATTTCCTAAATTTTAGGATTTTTATAAAGATCTTCTGTTTGTAACATTTCTATCCAGGCTCCAGGAAAGCATAAAAGAACTAGACTATGATTGAATCAACTATTTTTGAATTATTTATTTGCTAACTACCATGGATAATTGATTATACTTTTCTGAAAAAGAAATGTGTTATATATGTCTACTCCAAAGAAAAAGCCAGAGCATAATAAAAAGGTGTTCTAACAGATATTCTTTATTTTTTTTAGTCATGTCCAGTCTGCAGATCCCGAATAGAACATGTTCAGCATGTGTATCTTCCCACCCATACAAGCCTCCTCAATCTTACAGTCATCTGATATGTTGTACTGATACATTTACTTTATAAGCCACATTTCTAAAAACTGCACTATTATGAACTAGGAAAAAAAAAACCTGTGGGGAAAAATGGTTACTCCAATGCCTACCTGCGATGAAGAATGTTCCCCTGAAGGAAACATTTCTGAATACACAACCGTGTTTTAAACCAACTCCATTTGTGGTACCCAAGGAAAAGAGAATATGAAAGTCTCAATGAACTTTGCTATCATCTTAAAGAGCAAACCTATAAGAAAAAGTTTTCTTCAGTGACAGATAAAGTGATACTAGTGCCAAAAATTGGGCACTTGTAGGGGATTGATTATATTGGAAACATGTTTAATATCTCTGAAGAAAATTTCCTACCCAGAGCAAATTGTTTAAGAATTGATTTTAAAGATTTATTTTGTTTTCCTTTTATGTGGTCATTCCAGACATTTATAATAGGAATTTTTTTGTAAGTATACATTGTTTTGTCAGTTTTTGCTTTTATAAGTTGTTTAAGGATTGGAGGGTTAATTAATAGATTCTAAAAATCTGTTTTGTGACTTTTAAAAAAAGTAATTGCTGGTTAGTGTCAGATTCTGATCTGTCTATTAGAAAACAGATGATTCAATTCAGTGTGAGGTAGTTATTTTTTTTCCTTAACAATACTTCCCTCCCCCCTTCCATGTTTTAGAAAGGTAACTTCTGAAAAGTAAAATTCTTGGTTAAATAATTTCCTGATCATTGTTAACCACTCCTTTGGGTCCTTGGTTTTGTGGAAAGTCATTTCTTCTGAGTAAAGGGAGAACATTTTCCCTAGAAAGACTAAATTACACAAGCCTAGACTATTCCTTGGTTGGTATAAACTATGATGGTGGTTATAGTTCTTTCTAGCTATTTTCTCCAGCCTCATCGAGGTGGTGGTTATTTTTGCTTGAACTTATCAAGCCTTACTTAAGATCTTATCCTAAGTATCATAAGCATTGTATAAGCTTTTTTTTTTTAAGTGCTTGAGTATTAACCTTTTGTTGTCCTCTTTTTATATTGGGGGTGCAGGGACTGTTTTGTCTTTGTCTTCTTAAGCCTACCTTCCACTCCCCATTTGGGCATTTTGGATTCTGATCAACTAGTGGGTTTTTCTAGGACATAGGGAAACCTAGATTACCTTCTTGGGTGCAATACTAGCTAAATTCAAGCTAGAAAACCACACTGTCACTTTACTGAGATTTTTCTGAGTATACTTTTCATATTGCCTTAATGTAGCAGTGATGTGTTTATGCATTTGTTTCTTTGCACAGACATTTTGTCAAAATATTAAAATTCTACTTTTTTATGGCACATTAGCATATAAACCTTTATTGCAAGAGGTATTTATTTTTTCACTTGTAAAAAATTGTTTCCACATAAAGAACTCTGTTATATCTTAGATTACATTTCTGTCTTTTTATATTCAGGTTAATAAAGACTTTAAAGCAAATACATAGTTTCTTTTCTATCTTTGTCCTTAAAATAGGTTTTACTTTATAGAACACCTGATGAAAATTGTCATAAATAATGTAATGTTATTTTATCTTACTAAAACTTTTAAGTATATCTGGTTCTAATAGGCAATTTTTTTCTTTTTAAACAGTATTTTATTTTTCCAAATACATGCAAAGATAATTTCCAACATTCACCTTTGCAAAATCTTGTGTTGCAAATTTTTGTACCTCTCTTCCTCCTTCTCAAGACAGTAAACAATATAGGTTAAACACATGCAGTTTTTCTAAATATGGCTGATATTTCCATATCCTTCTTACTCCACAAGAAACATTGGATCAAAAGGAAAACAAAAAACAAACAAACAAACAAAAAACCCAAGAAAACAACAATAACCCCAAAAAGATAAACACTATGTTTTGAACCACATTCAGTCTCTACAGATCTTTCTCTGGAGGCACATGGCATTTTTCACCACAAATCTGTTGGAATTGAATAGACAAAAATTTAAAGCATTTATACAATGATTGTTTATTTGCCTCTTCAAATTACCCAGCTTCCCTTTAGAATGCAAGTTGAAAATAGAAGTTTTTTTCTCCCCAGTTAATTTTCATGTTTTGAAAAGATTTATATGATGAAAAAAATATAGAAGGGATCTTTAAAATGAAGACAGAATAGTAGTTACCCTTAAAGAAGAAAACTTGATCCCAAGCTAGAATTTAAATTGGCCCACAAAAGAAACATATCTTGCCCAAAGGATAATAAAGCCAGGATTTCAGTCCTAGTCCTCTTCTCTGGAACTACCTAGTGTTTCTTCCTATTGTATCCAGCTTAAGGTCCTCACTGCTCCAGATAAAACTGCATATTATGCTAATTTGTGAGGTTCTAGAACTACCTCTAGGATTAGAGAAATGTAGTCAACTGTAATCAATGGAAGTTGTCAGGTAAGATTAAAAGATGCTTCTTTATTTTTTCTATTAGAGTGCTTTACAGATTTGGTAATCTACTTTTTTGAAGCTATGTTTTACATAATTAACTTTCCTTAATTATGAGTAGCTAAATGGTAAGAGGAAATTGAACAGCCTACTAAGTTCAAAAAAAAAGTAAGAATAGCTATTAATGAAGTCATTGAGAGTTAAAACTACTTTCATTAAATAAAATTTTATTTTATATTTTTATTTATTATTTATATTTTATATTCATTTGTTTATAATATCTTGGAAAATAAGAGAAAATTATACAAAATAGTCAAATATGAATTTCAGCCTTAATTAGGATTCATCCAGCACAGTTTAAATGTTATTATGTAATACTTTCCTCCAAAAAAGTTTTACTGAATTTGCAGAGCATTTTTAGTTTTTCTTTTAAATTGAAATGGAATACATTAAAACAATTTTTGAACTAGGTCTGTGTCTCCTAGATCCACTAATTATTTTAAGTTATATTTGGAATTTAAGAATAAAGAATTAAGAATAAAACTCGTTTAATTATGAAGTATGTAGTTTCTAAAACACTGTATAAATGAGTTAAATGTATTTCTTTGTCACAGAATTACTAAGGTTTTGAACTGGCACTGACTCTCAGAGGTCATACAGTTAAGTGGCACAGTACATAGAGCATTAGACTAGAGTCAGGAAGACGTAAGTTTAAATTCTGACTCAGATGCTTGATAGCTTCGACTTATATTTGCCTCAGTTTCTTCATTTATAAAATGAGGATCATAATCCCTACTTCCTAGGATTGTGAGAGCAAAATGGAAAAAAAAAAAAAAAAAAGCACTTTGCAAAGTTTGAAATACTGTATAAATGCTAGTTATTTATAATCCAATTCCTTTAGGTTTACATAAAGTTCAGTCAACAGAATTTGCTTCTGGCTTTTCAATTTAAAGTTGCAAAAGTTAACCACCAAACTGCAGGTTCTTCTTTCTGATTTCAACATGATGTTTGATGAGATTAATTTCAGGTTCAATAATTATATCCTATAATTTGGTAATATCTCACTCCAGAACAATCATTAGGCTCAAGTCAGTTTTGAAGCCTTTGCTTATGTGTGCCAGTAAAAATACCAAAAGAGAAAAATCTGACTAAAACATGAACTCTTCTAAGAAATGAAATGAGAAAATCTCTGGATGGTGATTTGGGCAGCCAAGTTCAAGTATAAAAGATCAATATGTACAAGTTGGAACTAGCAAAGGGGAAAAGGGGAGAAATCTATTTTACTTCAAATTTAGCTTGTAATAGGAAAGTAAAGAAATACAACAAAGTTTTGCTTAGCCATCCCAGTTTGTGTAAAAATATCCCAAAGATTCTAATAAATTTTTAGAACATTAATAATACAGGATTAGTCATAAGTATAATAACACTTGGTGTTCCGGTCGGATCTCACGGCAGTGTTATCTCCCCAAAAATATCAAATACTGCAAATTCTCTTAGTTCATCTTGGTAGTACTTTGATTGAAATGAAGAAAACTATTCAGAAGGAAAGAAGTAACAAACCTACAGCATAATGTTGCAGGCCTGAAGAATGGGGAAAAAAATGAAAAAATGGGTCATTAAAAGAACTTTGCAACTTGCCAAAAATCCATCCAATCTGCTCTCTCTTTCCCCTAAGCAATTTTGGGCTCAGTTTCTAACCATTTGGAGAATCTGTATTATAGTCCATATGACAAGATTTCTAGGTTGCCCAACCAATTGCAATGAACAATCTAAACAATAGATATTCTTCACTGTTTTTCTCCTATGTATCCGATTAGGCTAAACTTTTTTGAATGGGTTTAGATTTCATTTAGGAGATTCTGAAATGTTACATGCCTTGATAAAATCATAGTATCTGCAAACAGGAACATATGGAAAACCTCACAATCTACAAAGAATACCTCTAATTTGGATCCAGTATTTGATTTCTTAATGGTAATAAGCATCTTGTGTAAAAAATCTGTTTTATGCTTGTTTTATGAAGTTAACCTCTTGACTCTGTTAACCTTTGTTGTCAAAAATCATTCTTCCACTGCTTGTTACTCTCCCCACTCCCCTTTGTCACTTGATGTCTTTCTTAAGGACCAGACCTTAAACCAAATCCAATAGGTATGAGAGATAACAATATGGTAGAAAGAATTGAAATATTTGAAATTAGTAAAGACCCTCTTCTTATATGACCAAGGAAAAATTATTTTTATACCCCAACATAAGTTTATTTTTCTTTATTATACATTAACAAGTGCCACAAAATCACAAAAAGTATTACTAAGGCTTTGACATTTCCTTGTCTATTAGTCAAGATCCATCCTGTTACTTATTTTCATTTTTTAAAGCATCCTCTCTCAAAAATACAACTGTCAGTAAATAATCCTAAGGAGCTCAGATATGAGTTATCAGCTGGGTTACTGGCCTTGCCAAGTTTCCTAAAGTCCTCCCAGCTGCCACACCTTCCAAAGGACTTACAGCTGGTTCCTGTTTTTAATCCATTCTACTATCCACTTCAATTTTATAAATGAGTTTATCCCATTCCCATTTATATTTATTATAACTGTATTTATCTCCATCCTATTTTTATCTCATTTATTTTCCTTTCTTTTTCTTACTTTTACCCTATTCCTTCTTACAAGTGTTTTACCTCTGATCACAACATTCCCCTACCAATCCACCCTCCCTTCTATCAGTCCTCACGTCCCCTTCTCTTATTACTATCACTTTTTATTTCCCTGAAGAATTAGATAGATTTCTGTACCCAGCTGAGTGTGTGTATTATTCTTTGAGCCAATTCTGACGAGAATAAAGTTCAAACTTAACCCACTTCCATTATAGTAGCTCTTTAACATTTCTTTTATGTCACATAATTTACGCCAGTCTGACTTCCCCTTCCCTCTTTTAACAGTGTAATGTTTTTTCTTATCTTTTAATTTTATTTTTGTTGGGGAGTTTTTGGGGAAGAGAGCATAATCCCATCAAAGCCATCTTGTATCTATATCCCCTGGCTATGTATACGTCTTCTAATTTTCCTTGGATTAATAAAATTTTTAAGAGTTATGAATATTATCTTGATGTATAAAAATATAAGCAGTTTACCCTTATTGAATCTCTTGTTTTTCTTTCCTTCCTTCCTCCCTCCCTACCTCCCTCTTTCTCTTTCTCTCTCACTTTTCTTTTTTCTTTTTTTCTTTCTCTTTCTTTTTTTCTTTCTCTCTCTTTCTTTCTTTCTTTCCCTTTTTATGTTTCCCTTGAGATTTAAGAGATAAAAATTTCAGCCTTGGTGTTTTAACTAGGAATTCTTGAAAGTCTTCGATTTCATTAAATATCTACATTCTCCCCCTGAAGGATTATATCTAGTTTTTCCTAGTATGATGATTCTTGATTGTAATCCTAACCTCCTTGATTACCAGAATATCATATTCCAAATATTTTTTGGCTTATATTATAAATTTGATCAGTTCTCCATATATTTTAGAAATGAGACCTTTATCAGAAACGTTTGATATAACTTTTTTTTAAATGTGAGAGCCCCTAAACTGTGTAATCCTGATTATATCTTCATGATATTTGAGTTGTTTATTTCTGGCAGCTTGCAGTATTTTCTCACATACTCAGATGCTCTAAAATTTGACTATGATGTCCTGGGAGTTTTTATTACAGAATCTCAGGTGGTGATTGGGGGATTCCTTCAATTTCTATTTTGCCTTCTGGTTATAGGATATCGGGGAAGTTTTCCTTGATGATTTTTTGAAAGATGTTTTCCAGATCAAGATGGCAAAGTAAGCAGCAAATCACTGCAACTCTCCCAGATTCACTTCCAGACAATCATAAAATAGCCCCTCTAAGTGAATTCTAGAAGAGCAGTGCCAGCAAAAAGAAAGGTTGAAACAATCTCTTAGGTCAAGAAACTTGGAAGGTTGGAAGGAAAGGTCTGTCTTGCATTTGCTAAGGACAGGAAGCATCCCAGTAAGACAGCCACAAACCAGCAGGAGATGCTCAGTGTGATGGAGCAGGCAAATGCCAACACCAAATTTTTGCATGTTCTAGTCCAGGACATGGGCATTTGTTCTGAGAACCATCAAGTTCTTCAGGGTAGCCTCAGGAAAACAGGTAACCTCAAGCAGCCAGACTGCCACTTGCTTCAGCCTAGCCCTGGGCAGAGAAATAAATGCCTAAGAAAATGGGCAGATGCCAGCACTGGGTCCCATCTCTCTCTTCAGTGTAACCCTGGGCAAAAAAGCCAGGGACCACATGTTTCAGTGTAGCTCAAGGAAATAGGAAGAACACCCCTCTGGCCTCAAGATATATACCAGACACCAGCACTGGGACCTGGACTCAGTACTAAATAGTCAGATGTCTCCAGCCTCCAGCAGCACCAGACATCCATCACTCACCCTCTTAACACAGCATCAGACTCTGGGGTCCCCTGTGAGCCTCAAGGCACACCAAGTAAACAGCTAGGGCTTGAGGCCTCTGGCACAGGAAGCCTGTGATAATGTTCCTTCCACCATAGGATCTGAGATCAAATTTAAAAGGGAAAAAGTCAAAAGAAGATAGACAAAACCAATACCAAAAAAAAAAAAAAAGGATCTGACCATATAAAGTTATGGTGACATACAAGATCAAGATACAAACTCAGAGGAGGACAACAGTATCAAAACATTTATGGCAAAACCTCAAAGAAAAACAGTAAGTGGTCTCAAGTCTAGAAATAACTTAACGGAAGAAAAAAGGAGCTTAAAAATCAAGAGAGGTAGAATAAAAATTGAGGGGAAAATGAAAATGATGCAAGAGAATTATAAAAAAGTCAATAGTTTGGAAAAAGAAAACTGCTTAAAAAGGAGAATTGGTCAAGAAGAACTAGAGAATATTATGAAATTCAAAATGGATCATTTTGATTATATTAATTTTTTGTAGAAAAAACTAATGCAGCCAAAATTAGAAGGGAAGCAGAAAACTGGGGGAAAAATTTATATCCAAGGTTTCTGATAAAGGTCTCATTTCTAAAATATATGGAGAACTAGCTCAAATTTATAATAATATAAGCCATTCCCCAATTTTTAAAAAGTTGAAGGATATGACCAGACAATTTTTCAGATGAAGAAATTAAAGCCATTTCTAGTCATATGAAAAAAATGCTCTAAATCACTATTGATTATAGAAATGCAAATTAAGACAACTCTGAGGTAACACTACACATTTCTCAGATTGGCTAAGATGACAAGAAAAGATACTGATAAATGTTGAAGAGGATGTGGGAAAACTGGGACACTAATACGTTGTTAATGGAAACTGATCCAACCATTCTGGAAAACAATTTGAAACTATACCCAAAGGGCTATAAAACTGTGCATACCCTTTGATCCAGCAGTATCTTACTGGATCTGTATCCCAAAAAAATCATAGAAAAAAGAAAATAATCTACATATGCAAAAATATTTGTAGCATCCCTTTTTGTAGTGGTAGGGAATTAGAAACTGAATGAATGCTCATTAGTTGGGGAGCAGCTAAATAAATTATGGTGTATGAATGTAATGGAATATTATTGTTCTTTTTTTTTTTTTTTTTTAATAGCCTTTTATTTACAGGATATATACATGGGTAACTTTACAGCATTAACAATTGCCAAACCTCTTGTTCCAATTTTCACCTCTTACCCCCACCCCTCCCTAGATGGCAGGATGACCAGTAGATGTTAAATATATTAAAATATAACTTAGATACACAATAAGTATACATGACCAAAAGCGTTATTTTGCTGTACAAAAGAATCAGACTCTGAAATATTGTACAATTAGCTTGTGAAGGAAATCAAAATGCATGTGTGCATAAATATAGGGATTAGAATTCAATGTAATGGTTTTAGTCATCTCCCAGAGTTCTTTTTCTGGGCATAGCTAGTTCAGTTCATTACTGCTCCATTAGAAATGATTTGGTTGATCTCGTTGCTGAGGATGGCCTGATCCATCAGAATTGGTCATCATATAGTATTGTTGTTGAAGTATATAATGATCTCCTGGTCCTGCTCATTTCACTCAACATCAGTTCATGTAAGTCTCTCCAGGCCTTTCTGAAATTATCCTGTTGGTCATTTCTTACAGAACAGTAATATTCCATAATTTTCATATACCACAATTTATTCAACCATTCTCCAACTGATGGACATCCATTCAGTTTCAGTTTTAGCCACTACAAAAGGGCTGCCACAAACATTCGTGCACATACAGGTCCCTTTCCCTTCTTTATAATCTCTTTGGGATATAATCCCAGTAGTAACACTCTGGATCAAAGGGTATGCACAGTTTGATAACTTTTTGAGCATAGTTCAAACTACTCTCCAAAATGGTTGGATTGTTCACAACTCCACCAACAATGCATCAATGTCCCAGTTTTCCGCATCCCTCCAACAATCATCATTATTTTTCCTGTCATCTTAGCCAATCTGACAGGTGTGTAGTGGTATCTTAGAGTTGTCTTAATTTGCATTTCTCTGATTAATAATGACTTGGAGCATCTTTTCATATGACTAGAAATAGTTTCAATTTCTTCATCTGAGAATTGTCTGTTCATATCCTTTGACCATTTTGCAATTGGAGAATGGCTTGATTTTTTATAAATTAGAGTTAATTCTCTATATATTTTGGAAATGAGGCCTTTATCAGAACCTTTGACTGTAAAAATATTTTCCCAGTTTATTGCTTCCCTTCTAATCTTGTCTGCATTAGTTTTGTTTGTACAAAACTTTTCAGTTTGGTATAATCGAAATTTTCTATTTTGTGATCAGTAATGATCTCTAGTTCTGCTTTGGTCATAAAGACCTTCCCCTTCCACAGGTCTGAGAGGTAAACTATCCTATGTTCCTCTAATTTATTAATAATTTCATTCTTTATGCCTAGGTCATGAACCCATTTTGACCTTATCTTGGTGTCTGCGTTAAGTATGGATCAATGCCTAGTTTCTGCCATATTAGTTTCCAATTTTCCCAGCAATTTTTATCAAACAGTAAGTTCTTATCCCAAAAGCTGGGATCTTTGGGTTTGTCAAAGACTAGGTTGCTATATTTCTTGACTGTTTTGTCCCTTGAACCTAATCTATTCCACTGATCAACTAATCTATTCCTTAGCCAATACCAAATAGTTTTGGTAACTGCTGCTCTATAATATAATTTTAGATCTGGTACAGCTAAGCCACCATCATTTGATTTTTTTTCATTAATTCCCTTGAAATTCTTGACCTTTTGTTTTCCATATGAACTTTGTTTTATTTTTCTAGGTCATTAAAATAGTTTTTGGGAGTCTGATTGGTACAGCGCTAAATAAATAGATTAGTTTAGGTAATATTGTCATCTTTATTATATTTGCTCAGCCCTATCCAAGAGCATTTAATATTTTCAATTGGTTAGATCAGACTTAATTTGTGTGAAAAGTGGTCTGTAATTTTGCTCATAAAGTTTCTGATTTTCCCTTGGCAGATAGATTCCTAAATATTTTATATTATCAGTAGTTACTTTAAATGGAATTTCTCTTTGTAACTCTGACTGTTGGATTTGTTAGTGATATATAAGAATGCTGATGACTTATGTGGGTTTATTTTATAACCAGCAACTTTGCTAAAGTTGTGGATTATTTCTAATAACTTTTTAGCAGAATCTCTGGGGTTCTCTAAGTATACCATCATGTCATCGGCAAAGAGTGATAATTTGGCTTCCTCATTGCCTATTCTTATTCCTTTAATCTTTTCTCAGCTCTTATTGCTATAGCTAGTGTTTCTAATACAATATTAAATAGTACGGTGATAGTGGGCAACCTTGTTTCACTCCAGATCTTATTGGGAATGGTTGCAGTTTGTCTCCATTACATATGATGCTTACTGATGGTTTTAAATAGATGCTGCTGATTATTTTAAGGAAAAGTCCATTTATTCCTATGCTCTCAAGTGTTTTTAATAGGAATGGATGTTGGATTTTATCAAATGCTTTTTCTGCATCTATTGAGATGATCATATGGTTTTTGTTAATTTGGTTATTAACATGGCCAATTATATTGATAGTTTTCCTAATATTGAACCAGCCCTGCATTCCTGGTATAAATCCTACTTGATCATAGTGTATTATCTTGGAGATGATTTTCTGTAGTCTTTTTGCTAATATCTTATTTAAGATTTTAGCATCAATATTCATTAGGGAGATTGGTCTATAATTTTCTTTCTCTGTTTTCAGCCTACCTGGTTTAGGTGAATATTATTGTTCTTTAAGAAATAATCTGCAGAGTGAATTCAGAAAGGCCTGGAAAGAATTACATGAACTGATGCTAAGTGAAATGAGTAGAACCAAGAGAACATTGTACACAGTAACAAGGTTATGTAATGATCAACTGTAATGGGCTTGATTCTTTTCAACAATGAGGTGATAAAGGCAATTCCAATAGATTTGTGATGAACAGAGCCATCTGCATCCAGAGAGAGAACTATGGGGACTGAATGTGGATCACAACATAGTATTTTTGTCTTTTTTTTTGGTTGTTGTTTGCTTGCTTTTTTTTTTTTATTTCTCCTTTTTACCTTTTCATTTGTTTTTTGTCTTGTTCACATGATAAAGGTGGAAATTTGTTTAGAAAAACTGCACATGTTTAACCTATATTGAATTACTTGCTGATTAGGGGAGGAGGGAGAGAAGGAAGGAAGGAGAAAATTATGGAATACAAGGTTTTACAAGAGTGAATTTTGAAAACCATCTTTGCCATATTTTGAAAAAATAAAAAAACTGTTTTTTTAAAAAGCCCATCTTGCTAAAAGTAAACAGCTCATTCTAGTGATAACTAGAAAAGCACAAGAACTTCATTCTTTATCCAGAACCTGTGCAAGCAGGCAGTCATGGAAGTGGTGTATAAAACTGATAGCCTTCTCTAGGCAACCAAATTTTGCTAAGATCTTCTATATGCCCTCACAATTGACAATATGAGGCCTTGGTCAGCTCAATGAAAGCTGGATATATACTTCACATTTCTCAGATTGGGTAAGATAATGGAAAAAGATGATAAATGTTGAAGAGGATGTGGTAAAACTGGCATTGAAAGAATCCACCAATAACCTCAGGAAAAAAGATCCCAAAATAAAAAGTACAAGGAACATTTTAACCAAATTACAGAACTATAAAGTCAAGGAAAAATTGCTGCAAATGGCCAGAAAAAAACAATTCAAATATTAGGGAGAGGCCAAATGGGGTAAATTATTTCACATAAAGAGGCAAGAAAGATCTCTTACAGTGGAGGGCAATGGACATACTAATTTCATTCACATTGGATCAAAGAGGGAATAATGTGCATAGTTAGCTGAATATAAAAATTTATCTTACCTGAAATAAAAAATAGGAGAGGAAGAGATTAAGTAAAAAGGGGAGGAACAAAAGGGAGAGCTGATCATGAAAGGTGGTAGAAGAAGCAAAACACTATTGAGAATGGAAAGGGTGAAAGGAGAAAGAGCAAAAACTAGGATAGAAGAAAATACACAGTAATTATAACTGTGAATGTGAACTTTCCTATAAATCAGAAGTATGGCAGAATGAAAAAAAAAAAAAAAACCAAAATCCTACAACGTGTTTATAAGACACACTTGAAACAAAGAGATAAATAGGGAGTAAAGGTAAGGGATTTCAGGAAAATTTATTTTTCTTCAGCTGATGTGAAAAAGTCGGAGTAGCAATCCTGATCTCAAGCAAAGTAAAAGCAAAAACAAACCTAATTAAAAGAGAGGAGTAAGGAAACTGCATCTTGCTAAAAGGTACCATAGTCAATGAAGCAATATCAATACTAAATATATATGTACTGAGTGGTATAGCATTCGGATTTCAGAGAAGTTAAGGAAGAGGAGAGAAGTTACAGGAAAAAACAAAAAGCAAAACTATACTAGTAGGAGATCTCAATCTCCCCTTCTCAAAACTAGATAAATCTAACCACAAAATAAATAAGCAATACCTTTACTAAGTCTGGATCCCAAAGAGATTATAAAAAAGGAAAAAAGACCTACATATGCAAATATATTTATAGTAGCCTTTTTTGTGATGGCAATGTACTCGAAACTGAGGGGATGCCTGTTAGTTGGGAATTGACTGAACATACTCTGGTATGAATGCAATGAAATACTATTGTGTAATAAGAAATGATGAGCAGGCAGTTTTCAGAAAAATCTGGAAAGATTGTAAAAATTGATGCAAGGTGAAATGAGCAGAACAGGAAAATATTGTATTCAGCATCAGCAACATTGTGTGATATCAACTTTAAATGACTTTGCTTTTCTCAACAACACAATGATTCAAGACAAGTATAAAGAACCCAAGATGGATAATACTATTTACTTCCAGATAAAGAACTGATAGATTCTGAATGCAGATAGAAGCATACTTTTTTGCAGTATTTTTTTCTTTTGATTTTTTCTTCCTTTACAACTGTGACTAATATGGAAATATGTTTTATACAACTGCATATATATAACCTACAAATTGCCTAATATTTTCGAAATTGGAGAAGGAAAGGAAGGAGGGAAAAAAATTGGAACTCAAAATCTTGTAAAAATTAATGATAAAGATTGTCTTGACATATAATTGTGGAAAAAATACAATTACATTAAAAAACATTTTAAGCTCTTCCAGGAATTCTTTTTGGGCCTGAGAACAAATTACAATTTTCTTTGAGACTTAACATGTAACCATTTTGATAGTGTTGTTCTCTTCTAATTTGCTACCATTTTAATTTTCTATTATCAGGGGGTTTTTTGTTTGTTTTCTTGTTTATCATTTTTTTTCTGTCTATTTTATGATTGGTATTTTTATGTAAGGGTCTGGCTTTGGTCTTGGATTGTCCCAAGCTTTTTGTACTGGGGGTCTAAGCCTTGCTGCTAGTTTTCACTGAGCCCCAGGGCCTACCTACTGAATTGTCCTGGGCAGGAGGAACATCCCTGTGCACCTTCCTTGGATATAAGGTTTTGCTACTGTTCTGTGCCGGGGGGTATAGTCTTACTGCTATTAGGTTACAGAAGCAGGACTTCACTTGGTCAGCAATAGGGATGATGTCTTGCTGATGGCCCTGGTATGACACCTTGCTATGTTGCACAGGTTTGTCTCCTGGATTGCTGACTTGCACAAATATGGGGAACTGATGATGGATTTCCCTGGGGCTTGGAGCTTCACTGCAGATACCTTACTGTCCAGTTTGCAGATACTTCTCTTGGACCTTGCTCCCCTTTAACCCCAGTGACACAGACCTTTCCTGCTAAGCTAATAAGCTGCTTTCCATTCCTAAATCAGTTCAAGGGCAATTTTCAAGTCTTTTGAATAGGAATGTGGGAGGGCTCTGGGGATTCTTGCCCCATACTACCATCCTGGTACAGAAAGACCTATGTTTTCTTTCAAATATGATTAATGTAGAGATTTGTTTTGTATAACTGCCATGTATAATGTATATCAAATTGCTTACTATCTCATGGAAGTGGGAGAAAAGGGTTGGAGGAATAGTATTTGAAACTCAAAATCCCATAAATGTTAAAAATTGTTTTAACATAATTGGGGAAAATATATATATATACATATATATATATATATTTTAAAAATAAGCTAGGATCTCTTTTACAGCATAGGAAGACATTGCAGTAGGTGTCTATGAAGTTCTTGGGATTCAAAATGTAATATTTGTTGGTAAAGTAACCTGTAAGTGATGTGGATGAGTTTATCCTAGTGATAAACTCTTAATTTCAAAGATAGCTAAATGGCAAAGTGGATAACATGGGGGTCTGAAGTAAGAAAAATTTTACCTTCTTGAGTTCAAATCTGGTTTCAGATACTTACTAGCAGTGTAACTCTGGGCAAATCACTTAACTGTATTTGCCTCAGTTTTTTCCTCTCTCAGTATCTTTGTCAAAAAACAAACACCAAATGTAATAAAAAAGAATTGAACAAGATTGGGAGATAACTAAGAACCATTACATAGAATTCCCAATCCCTCTATTTTTGTCTGCCTGCATTTTTTATTTCCTTCACAGGCTAATAGTACACTATTTCAGAGTCTGATTCTTTTTGTACAGCAAAATAACTGTTTGGACATGTATACTTATTTTGTATTTAATTTATACCTTAACATATTTAACATGTATTGATCAACCTGCATCTAGGGGAAGGGTTGGGGGAAGGAGGGGAAAAATTGGAACAAAAGGTTTGGCAATTGTCAATGCTGTAAAATTACCCATGTATATAACTTGTAAATAAAAAGCTATTTTAAAAAAAAGAATTGAACAAGGTTGAAAAACAGCTCAACAACAACTTAGACTTCAAGTGATTATCTTAATGTTCCAGCAGAGCAGAGGTCCTCTGGGTTCAGAATAGATTTCAGTGGCTCTGTGAACTTGTATAGAAAAAAAATTACATTTTCCCCTAATATAATTGGTTTCTTTGTAATCCTATTTATTTTATTTTATCCATTTAAAAACAAAAGGATTCATAGGCTTCACCAGACTGCCAAAAAGATCCATTCCCCATTAAAGATTAAGAACCCTTGTCATAGAAAGGAATGGAAAGAAATCAGCTGAGGCATGAATATAGTGTCACTTATTAGTAGTATCTTTCCCAGTTTTTCCTAAATGGTTAGAACATGCCCTATTCTCCTATTCTTTATATCACTGTTCCTTTTATTAAAGCTGTCTATTTTTCTGTTCTAAATCCTATGAGGATTTTTTCCCCATGAATTTAACATGACTTAGAAAATTTGCTCTAGGGCAAAACTTTGCATAAATTGTCTGAATAAAAAGTCTGAATAGACCGTTTAATAAAGAGACCAGTGTGAATCATGTCCTTTTCTTGCTTTGAAATTTATAGTTACCCAACTCCATCCTTATCCTCTTAATTATTCAAATTATTCATAATGGAACCCTTTCCAAAGTTATCCTGTGTGGATAGCCACTACTGATGCCCTCCATACATTTATGACTGCGCAAATAGACTGTCATAATCTCTGAGGCCTTTTTCTTTTTTCTTTTTTTGGTCACTTCATTCTAATTTTAATTTACCTGGCCAAAAGCTGTAATTTCTCTTCCTGGCAGCATCCCTCCCTTTCTTCAAAGTTCAGTTCAAGTGCTACCTCTACAATAGGGCATTCCCTATCCCTTTAAGCTCTACTGCTCTTCTCTCCAAAATGTTATTTTACTTATCTATCTATTTTGTATTTACTTATTTGTATACATATTTCTTCCCAAGAAAAATGTAAACTATTTGAGGGCAGAGATTGTAGTCCTATTTTTTTGTCTTTTCATTCTTAGAACCCAGTCTTGTTCCTGACACAATACATGCTTATTAATGAATGAATAAATGAACATTCAAATGAATGGATATAATGATAAATGTCCATGTGATTGAGGTTATGTATCTCGGAGTATCATATCTTGACTTTTTGCTCAGGTTCCCATAGCTTTCTCCCTATAAATTCTAATAATTCATCAAAAATACCTCTTGTTAATTAACTAAATTTAAATGAATATTAATCAAAATATTTAAAGACTAAGCAAACAGACAATCTTTGTTACAATTAGATATTCTCTATCTCACTGCTATAATTCATAATACACCCTTATTTCGTCTCATGTTCAGATTAAGAAGGGATAAGTTTATTACTATATCTTCTATCAAAGATTTCCATAGGCTTGTAATGCCTTTCAGGATTTTGATTGATCTTACTTACAAAGCTTCTTCCGGTTTTTCCTCTTAGGTGTCAACAACTTTAAGGTATAGTGGAGAAAGCAGTATACTAAAAAGCAAGATACCCAGGTTCTTGTCCTGGTTCTGCTGGGTGATTTAAGAAAAATCACTTTACCTTTCTGTGCTTTGGCTTCCTTGACTAGATTTGGATCAGATGGTCCTTCCTGTCTCAAAAATTCCATAAACCCTTTCTAATGGCTGCTTCTCATTAAGTTTCTTTCTCTCAGAATAAAAAAGTCTCACTAATTGCCACAAATCTCCTTGCTTAATCAATGGTTTTTCAGCTCTCTTGTTTCCTTAGTGAGGAATTATATTCTCCTAAGAGTCAAGAAATATTTCTTTTGTAAGATCTGAGAAAGATGTATCACCAGGACCCTTTCCTGGGGAGTTTTAAATTTTTCCTGAACTAGTCTGATCAGTTATAAGTCTTTTTCAATAAACCATCTCTTTGGTTTTCCTTTTCCTTTTCTTTTTTTTGGGGGGGATGGAGGCGGTGGTGAGTAACAAAAAAGCACTGCCAGATTCCTTGGTTCTGGTTTTGCGTTATCCCCTGTAATCCTTAAATGTTATTGTATAAAACAATATTATTTTTTAAATGATACTTTCCTTTAAATGATGTGGAAGAAGGTAGTCATGGGGACTTGTGACCTTCTGGTTGGGGCCAGGCCTTCTGTAGCTTAAAAGCTTTTTAAAAAAATACATTTGAGACAGTAAAATCTCTGGGACCATGAGTGAAAAAGGGATAAGGTTGGCAAATATTCCCTTACTTTCTCTTACACATATTTTAAGCCTACATAATTCTACTGTAAAAAGAGAGACGTTGACATAAGCACTGTAGAAAGAAGATAACAAGTGGGACTGGAAAAAAATTAAAAATTAAATAAAAAAGAGGAACCAGGTAACAACCTTCAATGGCATTCTGAAGATATGTTCTTAAATGAATTTCCTGCCTGTTTCAGCAACAATTATTTCAGCAATAACAAAAACAGCATAAGTATTGCTGTTAGAATTGAAAATAACAACTTGTGAATAAAGTGTTTATCAAGATGGGTGTTGTTCCTATTTCTCAATCTGACCATCAGATTGAGATTTTAGGCTCATAGTGCCTGATTACTTTTACTTTCTCAATTCTACCATAGCTCTTCAATGCTTTTTTCACAAAGGAAGCCCAGAGACTTAGCTCAATAGTGTAGATTATTTGTTTGGGTACCCCTGTCCATCTATCCCCCTGTATTCCAGGCAACCCGATTCAATAAACACAAAAAAGGTGCTTCCGGTCACCTTTCTGCTCTTTTGCTCATTTTCTCTCCTTTTCCCCCAAGCAGCCCATGAAGCATGATTAGCTGCAACAATGCCCATCCTAATCAACGTCCTCATTACTCAAAAAACATCCAGTTCCGATGTTGCTACCATTTGTGACTCAGTACCCTAAAGTGAAGGTCCCAGAGCCTCTTCTGATTGCCCTTGTAATACTAGATATGGGTTCAGTAGTAGAGCAAAGCAACAGTTTTTTGTTTTTGTTTTTTTTTTAATGCTTACTATGTGCAAGGCTCTGGCCATAATAAATACCCAATAAAAATAGCCTTGGAGAAACTTACATTCAATTCCAGGGAGGGAGAAGAGACAGTATGTTCCTGACTTCAGGCCTGGTATTCTTGCCACTGATTTAGAATTGGAAAGGATCTGAGAGTTCACTTAGTTAAATATTCTTCATTTGGAGATGAAGAGCCAAGATCTCAAGTGAAAATACCAAAAAAAAAAAAGGCAGGGGGTCAGCCCTTGCTCTCCAGAAGCTCACATTGTAAACGAGGGATTTAGAAAAGGTCTGAAAAAAAATTTTTTGACAACTATGTTTCAACATAACTGGTTTCCTTTATTATCCTATGTTTGATTTATATTTGATTTCTGCATTTAGAAACGTTCTTCTAAGAAGAGGTCCATAGGCATCTCTAGACTTCCCAAAAGATACAGGAGACAGATAGATTAGGAGCTATTAAATAGGAGGAGACAACTGAAATAAGAGGTTTCATTTGCAACTCAAATAAAAGAGCCCCACGGTTCTTAGGATAACATAGCAAAGCCTCTTCTATACAGTTACTTTTGCTGACAAAATTAACATCTATTTCAGATAATCCACCATTTGACAGGCCCAGGGAGTTTGATGTTCAGAGTCCCCCACATTTTCAATAGCTCTGATGGCTGAGGGGTCAGAGTCTGCATTGCTTCCAGAGCCTTGCTTCTCCTCATGATGCCCTCAGTGATGACTGGATACTGGCCATATGGTCTGTGGGGATGCAGGGATGCAGTTGTTAGCAGGTCCCTTAGCCTTGGAGAGCTGGGCTGTCTCCAGTTAGGTCTGGTGGTGAAGGTAGTAAAGTGACTGTAGAAACAAGCCAAATATTATTTTAAAAAACAAAAAACTCTACATTTATAGAATGTTTTTATAATTACCTCAAAAACACCTGAAACATACTGGGGTTCAAAGCTGATTTTAAGTGACTGGTCCAGGTCACCTAACAGCAGGCAGGAGCCTGGTCTTGACTTCATATTCAATTTTCTTTCTCTGTCTCTGTCTCTCTTTTCTCTCTCTCTCTCTCTCTATCTCTCTCTCTATCTCTCTCTCTCTCTCTCTCTCTCTCCCTCTCTCTCTCTCTCTCTCTCTCTCTCTCTCTCTCTCTCTCTCTCTCTCTCTCTCTCTCTCTCTCTCTCTCTTTCTCTGCCTCTCTTTTTTTCTCCGTCTCTCTCTGATTCTCTGTCTCTATCTTATCCATGTCTCTCTCTCTGCCTTTTTCTGTCTCTCTGTCTCTTTCTCTCTTACTCTTTGTCTCTCTCTCTCTCTCCGTGTCTCTTTGTCCCTGTCTCTCTCCATCTCTGATTCTTATTCTGTCTGTCTCTTTCTGTCTCTCTGTCTTTTTTGGTCACTGTCTCTGTCTCTCTGTCTCTGTTTCTGTCTCCCTTTCTCTCTGTCTCCCCCTCTCTGTCTCTATTTGTCTTTCTGTCTCTCTCTGTCTCTGTCTCTTTCTGTCTCTGTCTCTGTCTGTCTGTCTCTCTGTCTCTCTCTGTCTCTCTGTCTCTGTCTCTCTCTCGATGCCATTACAAAAGCAGAAAAAAGGAGCCCAAAATATGGAAAAGAAACAAAAAAAGACAACATAAAAATGCTTCAGAAAAACAAACATTCAAAGCAATTCTTTTCTTGGGATAATTATAGAGGTAATTAAGCTTTGATGATAGTGGTTTTCAAAATCTCTTGAGAAAAGTAGGTTTATAGGAAAATTATGAGATAAAAGCAACTGAAACACTAAAACATTCTTAGTGTTTCTCTTTAACTTTTGATCATGTTCTGCAGGGGTTAGAATTGAAAAAGTAAGGGCAAAGGAAAGTTGCCTAATAGAGAGCTTTAAGCTATATAATCCACTCCTTTCAAAAATTCATTGGAAATTCTGAGTTTTTTTTTTCAAGGAGAATGCAAGCCTCATCCCCATATAAAAGCCTTTCCTGAGGCCTTGTTTAATAAAATATGTTGAAAGATGGAATTCAAGTATTTCCTCCCATGTATCCCCTCTCTACTACCCTTATATGTTCAACTACAGCTGTCCTGATGTGCATCTTTGGTCTATTCTCTCACTCCTGTACAGACCTTGATTATGTGCCTTGAGCCCCTAGAATCTGGGGGGCTCACTGCTGAAGAAAAAGCAAGAAATTCCTGGAGAGTCTAAATATTCAAGACAATACTACCAGTTTGTTAATGCATCCTACTTATTGCTCCTCCTTGTACCCAGTTAGGCAAGTATCGATTTAGCTTTGATAGTCGCATTTAAGACAAACAGAAAGAGAAAAAAACCCTTCATTTTACAAATGAGAAAAATGAGGCTAATTTAAGTCAGGGCTTCTTAAACTTTTTCCATTTATGATCCTTTTTTACCCAAGAAATTTTTACATGACAGATACAGAGAGAGACAAAGAGACAGAGACAGAAAAAGAGAGACACAGATACAGACACAGAGAAACGGAGAGACAGAGACAGAAAGAAGGAGAGAAATAGAGAGAGAAGAAGAAAGGAGAGACAGACACAGACACAAACAGAACCAGAGAAAGACATAGAGACAGAAGCAGAGAGCCACCAAATGCCTCTGCAATAGCCACCTGTGTTTTAATTCTACATATCTCCTCTGCTTTGAATAGATGCCATTCTAACTCTTAATTACACAGCTGTAAGGCACCAAACCATGTGGACATGTTTGTAGATGAGAACCTTAAAGGAAAACTCTAGGTTCATAGCCATCCTAATTGCTAAATCTAATTAGAAAGAGTAAATCAGTTAAATTAAGGGTTCTTCATCTAAGAGGACCAAACAGGAAGCTGTTAGGCAAAGTTTTTCATTCCTCATTTGCTTCAATCAGCTTTCTCAGTAGGAAACACTGGCTCTCAAAGATGCTATGTTGTGTGGTTTATTTTTGTGAGAGCTTTTATTTCCAAGCTGGAGACCTCACCAATTGGCTTCCAATAGAATGCTAATTCTGTTTCAGAATAAGAGGAATCAGACCCCTTCCTGATGCACCTGAGAGGGGGAGTAAACTCATCCTGATCACCCCATTATGAAAGACCTGACGTGCATACAATAATATGGGAGCCTGGATTTAGAGCTGAAGGGAATTTAGAAATCATGATATCATAAATCTAGAGTCAGAAGGCTCCTTAGAAGATGATTAACCCCTTTATTTTACAAATGAGAAAACCGAGGCTAATTTAAATCAGGGCTTCTTAAAATTTTTTCCATTAGTGATTCCTTTTCACCCAAGAAATTTTTACATGACCCCAGATATATAGGTTTATAAAATAGGCATACAAATCAAATATTTATCAATAAGAAATGATAATTCTACAACCCCACATTCAGTTATGAGATCCCACGTGGGGTTGTGAGTTTACAGTTTAATAAGCTGGGGTTTAAATGACATCCAGTATCATCCAGTCAATGAGGATCTGACCCAGGTATTGAACCAGGATTTGTCACAGTGATTGACAAATAGTAAGAACTCAATGTGCTTGTTCATGCTGAACACTTCACATTTCTAAAAATTCAGCACTACATACCACCTCACTAAATGAACTTTCCTGGAAATTCTGTGAATTTTCCTTTAATTCTTCTGTTTTTCTTTCCCTCTTTCTTTTTTTAAAACTATATGTATCTTCATTCTTATCTAACTCCTGTTTAACTTGAAATGTCAACTGATGCTGGGCAGCAGAGAGTTGTACTGTAGCTGAAAAGTGTTGCTCAACTGTCCCTGGGAAATGCCATTTATATATGGGACAAAGGATATCAATAACTTTAGTAGCTTGTTTTTGTTGTTCTTGTTTGTTTTTGTAAGGCAGTTGGGATTAAGTGACTTGCCTAGGGTCACATAGCTAGGCAGTATTTCGTGTCTGAGCCAAATTAGAACTCAAATCCTCCTGTCTCCAGGGCTGGTGTTCTATCCACCCTTCCCATCTAGCTGCCCCTAACTTTAGTATCTTGTAATGATAAATAATTCCATAAACATACAATGAGAAACAAGCTGGGATGGTTGATACCATAACACTGGTATTATATTATTTTATTATTATTGATCAGAAAACAACAAAAATCAAAATTTTGTTTTTGATCTGAAACATATGAAATGTACCCTTTTCTGTAAAATAGCTTAGTCCCAAAGGTGACAGAGTGCCGGATTTAAAGCTAAGAAGATTCCTTGTAATGCGTTCAAATCTAGCCTCAGATTATTTACTTACTAGCAATGTGAACCTGGGAAAACCCCTTACTCCATTTTACCTCAGTTTCCTCATCTGTAAAACAAGGTGAAGAAGGTAAAGGCAAACCACTTCTGTCAATTTGCTAAGAAAACCTCAAATGAGTTCTCAAAGGGTCACATAAGACTGAAACTACCGAACAATAACAACAGCAACTAAGGCCAGAAAGAATATTTGCCCTATAGAGAAAAAGTGAGGTTTAGTTACATGACAGTTATTTCAGATAAAACCTTGTTTTATCTACAGAGTTTTAAACATGATCATTGAACAGCAGGCATCTGTCTGATAAGATGGCAGAATAGCAGTATTTTTGAACTGGCAAGGATCTTTAGAGTCCCTCTAATTTGACAGGCAAGAAAAATGAAGTCTGTTGAGATGAACACTCCTCTGTGATGGAACCAATGATAGAGCTCTGGTTCTATGTTCCAATGCAGCCTTGGACACTTCTTAGCTGTGTGACGCTGTTTGTCACAATTTCTTCATCTGTAAATGAGCTGGAGAAGGAAATGGCAAAACTCCAGTATCTTTGTCAAGAAAGGCCCAATGGGGGCACAAAGAATTGGACATGACTGAAGGGACCGAACAACAATATTATCCATGTGCTTAACTGAATGCATGATCCGTGACAGGCACAATGCCTTCGTTATGTTTGTTTCTCTCCCAGAGCATGGCATGGAGTTGTTGGGTGTGTTTTTTTCAGTCAGCACTTTTACCAAAAGATTCTTGAATAAATGAATATAAAGCTCCCAGAATTGTCACACTAAAGAATAGCCAGCCCATCAGCGTGTCAGCTGGCCAGCTGGGTCATAATGGAATTATGTATAACACTATAATGCCCAGAGGATGAATGTAGGACTCCTGACTGACAAAGAAGAGTGGGAAAAATGCTTTATGATTTCACATATGGAAGACACTCAAGCTCGTATATACATCCACACACACAAACACAAACACATAGATATCTCTTTTATCAGCACGTCTTGCTGGTATCTTGGCACAAATATCTTGGATAGAGGGCTAGACTTGGAGTCCAGAAGTTCTGGATTTTTTGTTTGTTTTTTGCTGAGGAAACTGGGGTTAAGTGACTTGCCCAGGATCACACAGCTAGGACGTGTTAAAGTGTCTGAGATCACATTTGAACTCAGGTCCTCTTGACTTCAGGGTTGGTGCTCTATCTACTGTACCATCTAGCTGCCCCCAAGTCCTGGATTTCAATTCCACTTTTACCATTTACTAGTCAATCAGTCAACTTTTAGTACTTATTTATATGGGATATTTTATTTTGTTACTTATGTTAATTATCATTATTTATAATAACAAGTATATATTACCTCATAGTAGGTCCTTAATAAATGTACTCTGAGAAATCTGCCTCCATTTTTTTTTATGCTTTGTCTTTCCCCATTAGAATGTAAGCCCCCTGAGGATAAGATCTATTTTCCCTTCTACTTGTATTTGGATTCTCAGCATTTTGTAGTGTCTGGCACATATTAGGGCCTTAACAACTGCCTGTTGATATGTTTGACTCAAAAAAAGAAAGTTCTACAAGGTTTTGCAATGGTGAGTGTTGAAAACTATCTTTGCACATATTTTAAAAATAAAAAGTTATTATTAAAACTTTTTTTAAATTGGAAAGTAGCAAAAAAAAAAAAAAAAAAAGAAAGAAAGTTTTTATCACTAAAAGTCTTGGCATTATCAAATCATCCAATATAAAAAAAAACCTGATATAATTTTTATCAATGGCATGATATTAAGGAAAAAGAATTGCCATCTTCTCTGCCATTGCACTCCAAGGTTCATTTGTTGTTCATTCATTCAGTTATGTCTGACTCTTCATGGCCCCACATACCATTCTATTATCTACTGTCTCCCCGTAGCTGTCCAAGGTCATGTTCAATACTTCCATGACACTATCTGTCTCACCCTCTGCTGTCTCCTCTTTTTGCCTTCAGTCTTTCCCAGAATCACAGTCTTTTTCAATGAGTCCTGTCCAATCACAAAGTATTTAAGTTTCAGCTTCAGTATTTGCTCTTTGAATTAGTAGTTTGAATTAATTTCTTAGAGTATTGACTGGTTTGAACTCATCCTCTAAGGGATTCTCCAGTCTTCATTCAAAATTCAACAATTTGAATTATTCAAATAATTCTTAAGCAGCAATGAATCTTTATTTTTGACTTGTAGCTGGAACGTTCCATATGTATATTGTCCCATATTAGAATGTGAGCTGCTCAGAATTCTCTAACCTTTCTATCTATATCCCCAGTGTTTAGCACAGTGCTTTATATATAGTAAGCACCTAATAAATGCTTTGTTCATTTATTCACTATTTCATTCACTGTATTTGAATCCCTAAGACAGTATATAATGGGAGTTTAAGAAATATTTGTTAATCTATAGATATATAGAATTTAAAATTTTTATGTCAGAGAAGGCTAATGATGGACCAAAGGGGAAAAAATGATAATCCAAAAATGTTAGCAATAGTTTCAAACTCTTAATTTTTAAAAGTTCATTTATTTTTACAATTTCTGAATGCAATAAGATGATAAAACAGCACCCCTGAAAAACTTTTGCGATGATTTTATGGTACATAGTTTAAAAGATTTTCATTTTTAATTTCTTTTAATAAATTTTGTTGTTGCTATTCATTCTAGAAAGATCATTGTGTTAGAACCATTGAATGCTTGTCTTGGAAAGCTCCTGCATTCCATGGCAAAATGTAAAGGAGAAGGAAAAAAGCATTCTTGGTATTTCTAGGCTTTTGGAGCTTATTTGAATTCAAAGTATTCTATGAACAATATAATATAAATCATGATGACATTTTGGGGATATCTGCACAATGGTCATTCGTATCTTTCTCCAGTTGACAATGTGTATCTAAAAGATACAAACTTTAAAAGCTTGAAGCTAATAATCACTTATAATCCTGTTTTCAGATTTGGATGGAGAGGAAAGGTTATTTATATAAATATAAAATAAAGAATACAGAAGTGAAAATGGAAAAATCATTTCCTGAAACTTTGAGGATATTTGCAGCTACATTAGATTATCTCTGAAAGAAGATCTCAAGGGGGAAAAAGGTTCTTCAAAGTATCTTTTTTAAGGGTTAAATCAGCATTCTGTGAAAAAAGAAGAAGGAGAAGGAACCTTGTATCCAATGTGCTTTATTGTTGTTAATATTGTTGTTCCTCAGCTAAATTCCACAGGTAATAATTTCTTTGGGGTAACTTCATTCATGTTACTATTCCTACCTCCGGCTTCAAAGGAACCCTGACTATTATTTGGCCTTTGGAGGAAAAAAAAACTCTTGGTTAATGAGTCTGGCTGTAATTACACAAATGCTTAACTAATAGCTACTTTTAATTTAATTTAAAGGAAAACAACATTTAGCTCATTTGTACCTTACATTTAGTAAATTCAGTTGCTCTTACTATGGGCATGAATAGTACTCATGTTTCAGATGAGCATCTGCTTCTTAATCATTTCTGATATATGTGCATGTGCCGTGTGTGTGTGTGTGTGTGTGTGTGTGTGTGTGTGTGTTGAGACATTCTCTAGCACTAGAATCTCTGAAGAACAAATTAATTTTTTAAAAATTACGATTTTCCTTCATTTATCAATTCCAAATTCCAAGTCCCAATCTCAATTCCAAATGAAATAATATCTGTATTTAAAAGAAATGGTTGGAAGAAGGCCAGGTGGATGAAGGTTAGGTATCACATTTCTAAACTGGGTTGATTTCAGGGCAAGTTTGAAATGTCCATGAAACCATTTATTTCAAATCCACAGAGCATTTTGCAAGCGTAGCTCATTTAATCCTCACAACAGCTCTATGAGGTAGATGTTATTATTTTCCTATTTTACAGAAGAGGAAACTGAGGCTGGGAGAAGTTCAAATGATCACATAGCTAGTAAATGCCTGAGATGGAAACCATTCCTGGATCTTTCTGATGCCAGATCTACAGCTCTTCCATTATCCTAATGTCTCCATTCTCTCCTGTTATAAAATGCCCTCTTCTTCCTCATTCCCTTCTGTCTCTCTGACCCCTTATTTCTGGGTTATTATAATTCACATCCACTGTAATGGGCTGAAGGGTCTCATTATGCACAAACCTCAGCATGGGAGGTATTACACAAGTACATAGCAATAACACAGAGGCTATTAGGGATGACTCTCCCCACAGTCAGTGCAGGCTCGATGTGGTGTAACAAACATGAATTGTACATGCAAGTAGCGGAATAGCAAACAATATAAATCAACATGGTGTTGGAAAAGATCACCAGAAGTCCTAGAAGGAGGGTATGTAAACAGTCACACATACAACTTCTTCAGCAGCCAAGAGATAGTCTAAAACCAATCTATTGTCCATTGCTTCATGTGTCAGGGAATCCAATAATCCCCCTGAGTTTTTGAAGTTCTGTAAAAGTCTTTTTATGTGTTAGGGAATCCAATGATTCCAGAAGATTTTGAAGTCCTGTAACAGCCTTATCATTTCTCAGAGAATCCAATGATTCCTGAGAGTTTTCAAGTCCTATGTCTCAGAGAATCCAATGATTCCTGAGGGTTTTCAAGTCCTATGTCTCAGAGAATCCAATGATTCCTGAGGGTTTTCAAGTCTTATGTCTCAGAGAATCCAATGATTCCTGAGGGTTTTGAAGTCCAATAATCTTTGATGTGCATGAGTCAAATGGCTTAACTGCCACACTCTTTCAATGGTGAGCACAATCAGCAACAGAACCACCCGATATTTCTTGGGTCGTCTCCTTTGTTTCAAGGGTCTGCTCCGTCTCTCTGCGAAGGACAAGGTGAATACAGCTCATTGGCACCCATCTGATTCCTTCTTTACCTGTAGAGATACAAGCAAACCCTCTCCCCAAAGCAGTTAGCCTATCTGGTCCATTCCATTCACCACTTTCTGGGTCTCTCCACATCACCTGGCGATTATCTAAAGATAGTGGAGCTGCTCACACTGGACACTGCCCTTCCGGTGGCTTATAAAACCTGTCTGCCAGGTGCATCTTTGTCAGAAATCAAGAAGTTAATAGTATAAAGGGCTAGATTTAGAAGTTCTCTAGGATTACCTGTGGCTCCCCCTTTCTTTTGTTTTTGGAGGAGCGTCTTAATATCTCTGTTTCTCCTCTCTACTATTGCCTGTCCTTGAGGATTAAAAGGTATGCCCGTGGTGTGTAAAATCTTATACTGTGCACAAAAGTGTGCAAAATGTTTCGAAGTATAAGCAGGACCATTGTCTGTTTTTATTGCTTGTGGCACACCCATAATGGCAAATGCTTGTATGAGGAATTCAGTGACCACTCGGGCTGTCTCTTTTGCTGCTGGTATTGCAAAAGTGAATCCTGAAAAGGTGTCTACTACAATATGGATAAAAGATAGATGACCAAAAGATTTATAATGGGTCACATCCATTTGCCAGATTTCATTGGGTCTCAAACCACAAGGGTTCTTTCCTGGAGGCAGTGTAGGAGCATGGAAAGGAAGGCAAGCTGTACAGGCTTTTACTATGCTCCTCGCTTCCTCTCTTGTTATTCCAAATTGTAAATGTAAAGCTCGAGCAGTCTGGTGATATTTAGAATGAGATGCCTAGGCTTCTTGGAATAAAGGGGTATTGACCAACATAGTTAAAAGGCTATCTGCCTTTGAATTGACATCAAAAATGGGACCTAGAAGTCCACTATGAGAGTGGACATGTAATATATAGATCTTACCTGGATGCTTTCTCACTTGCTCTTGAAGTTTCTTAAAGAGCTGATATATATTAGAGGCTACAAATTTTATTTGGGCTGTGGCAATTCTTTGTACCACACCTACTGAATAGGCCGAATCAGATATTATATTTATGTCTCCTGGATAATAAGTAAGAGCTAGAATGATCGCGTACAATTCATTCTGCTGAGTGGACTGAAAAGGAGTTCTGACTACTCTCTTTATAGTTAGATCATGAGAGTACACAGCACAAATATTATGCTTGGATGCATTCATGAAGATAGTTGGTCCTTTAAGAGGAACTTTAGAAACTTTTTCTTCAAGAATCCATCGCCAATTATGTAATAGTCTGGTTATCTTTAATGGAGACCCATGTGTAAAATTTGGAGCCATGGCTAATAAAATTTGCCACTCTGGGATGGTCTCACAACACACATTAATTTGTGTGTTGGTATAAAAGATATATATCTTGTCAGGTCTTGTCCCAGATAATTGTACTGCTTGCTTAGTGGCCTTTAATAAAATTCTAGCCACAAGCACTGGGTAGGGAGTAAGGCTTTGTTCTGGTTGTGCTGGGAGGTTCACCCACTCTATCACACTGTCTCCTTGATGAAGGACTGCTGTGGGTGCCTCTTGTGTGGCAAAAACTGATATTTCCAAGGGTTTTTGAGTGACTCTTTCAACCACATTGGATAAAGCCAGTTCAACTTCTCTCAAAGCCTCTTGAGCTTCTTTTGTAAGCTGGCGTGGTGAATTTAAAGCACTGTCTCCCCTTAAAATGTCATATAACAGTTGTAACTGATAGGTAGTCAAGCCTAACACTGGTTGCATCCATTGGATATCTCCTATCAATTTCTGAAAATCATTCAATGTGTTTAGCTTCTCTGTTCTTAAGGACAGTTTTTGAATTGTAAGCACCTTAGGGTATACTTCATATCCTAAATATTGAAAAGGAGCATGTCTTTGAATTTTTTCTGGTGCTATGTATAATTTGTAATTCCTTAGTGTTTCTATGGTCTTTTGTAGACATGCTTCTAACATTTGTTCCTCAGGTGCACATCCCAATATATCATCCATATAATGTAATAGCATAACTTTTGGGAATGCTTTTCTTACTGGAGCAAGAGCAGCAGCAACATACATTTGACACATAGTAGGGCTGTTTTTCATTCCCTGTGGCAAAACTGTCCATTCATATCTTTTATAAGGCTCAGCTAAGTTAACGCTGGGCACTGAAAAGGCAAATCTTTTCATATCCTCCTTATCCAGAGGGATAGAATAGAAACAATCCTTAATATCTATGACCCAAAGAGGCCATTCTCTAGGCAATTGAGTAGGAGATGGAAGTCCAGGCTGAAGAGTTCCCATAGTTTCCATCTGTTCATTCACCTTTCTTAAATCTGTTAACATCCTCCATTTTCCAGATTTCTTTTTTACAACAAACACTGGGGAATTCCAAGGACTTAGAGAAGGTTGTAAGTGTCCTTGGTCAAGCTGCTCCTGTACTATATCTAATAAGGCCTGAATTTTATCACTACCTAAGGGCCACTGTTCTATCCACACTGGTGTATCAGTTTTCCATTGGATAGGAACAGGTGAAAGTGTTGGCAGGCCTTCAACAGCAGCCCTGCTTAAAAAACCGAAGTACTCATTTTTAACCCTAATTGCTGTAAAACATCTCTTCCCCACAGATTGATGGGGATTTTTTCCACTATAAAAGGATGATCCACTTCCTGTGCAGCCAGGACATTAAAACAAACACAGAAGTACCTAATAAATTTCCCCCAGGAATATACTCTTTTGCTCAGTTAGCTAGATCTTGCTTTCAGATAACCTCCAGAAGTAACTAAATAAACAGGAAGAATTCAAATAAACTATACCAAAAGAAATGTACAAAATATACAAAATCCCAGATTGGGAGCCCTTTTAAAAAACAGGCATCCCTGGGTTTGATTCCCTTTGGTGTCCATTGGCTAAGAGGAACAAATCAGAAGACCTCAGTATTTGCATATGGAGTGACCCAGAAGACCTTTAAATATCAGTAGAGTAGGGGTACTGAGAAATCAGCCTTGAACAGTCTCTTTCCTCTGTTTATTTATTTAATGAAAACTCGGAAGTCTCAGCGGAGTCACAATTCTCCCAGGGAGGGAGTATGATCCAACTGAGAGCAAGGAAGAGCATGGGAAAATGTGCTGGGTGGACAATCCCTTCACAAGTAGCCCAGCAGAAGATAGCCCCATTCCCCATCCTTCCAACCCCTGGCCAATCACTATGTGCTGGGCTTTGAGGGCCCTCATAAATCTCCTGTGCAAGGGTCGGCTTGGCCTAGGACAGGCAACAAGGGGCCTATGTGTTTACCTGACCTTTTTGACCTACAGGCACTTCAGAAACTGTGCTCTGCTGGAGGGATGGAGTAATATTTAAAATAAAGCTGAAGGCAGCTGCAGTTTGAGATTAAATAAAATGGGCAGAGTTTGGGAATTTTTTCCCTAAAAAGTAGCACTGAGCCATCAAGATTCATGTTTTGATAAGAAAATAAGTTTGTAATCTACCCCACTCACATGCATTTCTCAGTAGTATGTTTCTTTTCCTTTTTTAATTTTTTCCATATCAGTGATTGGCTATGTGATGTTGAGGAAGTTGTTTCATGAGTGTCATTATGAAATGAGAGTGATGGACTGTATTTTCTTTAAGGTCCTTTCTAGAGTAGAATTAACATAATTTTAGTAGAATAATTAGAATTAAATTTTTGTTAACTATATTTATGTAGCACAGAGTAAAGATTGTATTTCCTTTTATATCTTTAAAAGTCTTGTATCTCTTTTTTTAATCTGTTTTTTCTTGTACAGCAAGAGAATTATATAAATATGTTTATACATATTGGATTTAATATATATTTTAACATATTTAACATATATTGAATTGCTTGCCATCTAGGGGAGGGGATGAGGGGAAGGAGAAGAGAATCTGAAACACAAGGCTATGCAAGAGTCAATGTTGTCAATTTATACGTGCATATGTTTTGAAAATAAAAAGCTTTATTTTAAAAAAAAAGAGTTGTATCTTTTTAGTTGCTATAGTTGCATGTCGTTGTGGTCTCTAGAGTAGTTGTTCAGCAAAAAGTTCATTCATGTGTGCTGTCTTGCTAGTCACTATTCAGGAAATGCTGCTCAACTACTATTAAGGCCAAACAAATCTTGGCTATGTCTTAAGTGCTATAGATAAATAGCCTACACTGTCTTAAACTTTGGAATATACCGTAGAGATTTGTGTTGTTCATCCAGCATATTGGGATGCAAAGGAATTAAGGAATCTGTGAAAAACATTTAGTATGCATTTACTGCATACAAAGTGCTGTGTCAAATGCTGGGAGGTTATTTAAAAAAAAAAAAAAAAAAAAAAAAAAAAAGCAAAATACTCAGACCCGGCTCTTGTGGAGCTTACATTCTCATCGGGGGAGACAACATAAGAGAGTCCAGCTCCAGTGTGATTCTGAGGCTGCTGTCACAGGAGAAATGATGAAGCCCGGGGGACCTCAAGGTACAGTGACAAGAAAGATGGCAGCAAATCTTCTTTAGATCATTTTTACTCATTTAAAAGCTAAATGCATTTCTGAGGTGGAATCATTTGACTTTGGAGATTTGATGCTGAGAACATTCTTCAGGAACTGTGGTTGCTAAAGGGCCAAGGTCTGAGGGATCAACAGAGACAATGACCAGATCTTTATAGGGTTCCTCCCCTGGACAATAACTATAGAAAAAGGTTGGTGATTTGGTGGTGTGAGAAGGATGGAACTGCTATTCCTGTGGCTCTCAGGCATGGAGTTCTAAACTGTCCTTGCTAAGGTCTGAGGAGGAATGGTAATCAGGGTGGTTTGGATGGAAGTAGTTTGATTCGCCCGGAATAATTTGCCTCCAGTCTCTCTCCCATGCTGGACAACTTCCTTGTCTTGAAACAAAATAAGCTTTGCTGTTAAGAAGATTTCTACCTACTTCAGCTTGCCTGAGATATTTTATTTTTTGTAGCCAACTATAAGTGAATTATTAGCCTTCCATCCAGATTCATTCTGAGTAATGCCTTCTCCTTCAGAATTTCTGTAGACACTGGATTTTCCCAGAACTTCATTGAGGCTCTTTAGGATAGGATCTTAGGAGTGGTAAGTGCAATAATACAATGAATTCCTGAACACAAGGTCAATGGAGGATGAATTTATAAAAATATTTTAGCAAGTTCTAGATAATACATAACTATCTAAAAGAGAAAAAGAAGATGGAAACATCCAGTATACATTGAAATTTTCTAAAAGAATCTGTCCCCATGTCGCTGGTCCATCTTACCCAAAGTTAGGTATGAGAGAGAACAATATGGTAGAAAGAATTGAAATATTTGGAATTAGTAAAAATCAAGTTTGAGACTTTCGTCTTTTTCTTATATGACTAAGGGAAAAATTACTTAATATCTTTGAGTCTTGTTTCCTTTTCTATAAACAAGAATGATATCTGTAGTATTGATCTGATTGAGAACCAAAATACATAATATGTGTATATGTGTACAAAACTGATCTAAGATAGACCAAATCCAATTCCTCCTTAATGCTAGTGCCTTCTCTTTATTGATTATGTCTAATAATCCTGTTTATATCTTGTTTGTGCATAGAGATTTACATGTTGTCTTCCCATTAAACTGTGAGTTCCTTAAGAGCAGGGATTAGTTTTTTTCTTCCTTTCTTTGTACCCTATACATGTAACACTTAGCAATGTCTGGTACATAGTAAGTGATTAATAAATGCTTGTTGGCAGTTTGGCAATGGGGAAATCATAAGATATATACATTTTCTGAACTCACAGGGAACTTATATGAAATTATTTTTATATGACTCATTAAATCAAAAAGATAAAAATATAGGAGGGTAGCTATTTTATATTCTACGTTTATTGGTCATATTGGAAGAAAGCTAGTAACAAATAATAACAAAAAAGTATATGGGAACTAAATATATAAATCAATAATCTTTGGATAAAAGAGGAAGTTATAAAAATTAGCCTGACTGGATAAAAGTTAATGCCATTAAAATCTATAGTACATAGCAAAATGCTAAGCAAAGGTAAATTTGCAACCCAGAGCATTTCTTTCTGAAAATAGAAGAGAAAGCTAAAGAGATGAATCTGCTCTTTGAAAACTTTATAAAAGAATGAGACCATACAACAAAAGAAAATAAAAAAAGAAAAACTAAGATAATAGATGGAGGAATAAGGATCGGACTTGTGATTTCACTGGTATTTAGAAATCCCAGAGGAAGAACCTCCATTTACTATTGCTGCTATAGGGGCAATTCACAGTTTTAAAGACATCCTTTCAATAATCAAGATAATAGATGAGCTGGATTAAATTTTTTATAAAAATTAAAATAATAAATCCATGTATTTATTTTTTCAAAAAGTTAGTAATTAGTACATTAATAAACAAAAGAAGAAAAAGTCTATTACCAAATCAGAAATGAGAGAGATCATAATAAGGGCAAAGGAAATCAGGAAAATCATAAGGGATTACTACAAACATCTATAAGTCAATCAATTTGAGAATCTGAAAGAAATGGATGATTATTTTCTTTTTTATTGAAGTTTTTTTATTTTCAAAACATATGTAAGGATAATTTTTCAACATTGACCCTTGAAAAAACCTTATGTTCCCATTTCACTCCCTTTCCCTCCACCCTCTCCCCTATATGGCATGTAATCCAATATATTTTAAATGTGGTAAAAATATATGTTAAA
This sequence comes from Sarcophilus harrisii, assembly GCF_902635505.1. NCBI lineage: Eukaryota > Metazoa > Chordata > Mammalia > Dasyuromorphia > Dasyuridae > Sarcophilus > Sarcophilus harrisii. The sequence goes on along the minus strand of NC_045426.1, from coordinate 545,611,481 downwards.
TCCAACACAGGCATACATATTTATACAATTATCTTGCTACACAAGAAAAATCAGATCAAAAAGGAAAAAAAATGAGAAAGAAAATAAAATTCAAGCAAACAACAATAAAAGTGAGAATGCTATGTTGTAATCCACCCCAAGGCTCCCATAGTCCTCTCTCTGAGAATAGATGGCTCTCTTTATCACAGGTTTATTGGAACTGACTTGAATCATCTCATTGTTGAAAAGAGCCATGTCCATCAGACTTGATCCTCATATAATCTTCTTGTTGCCTTGTATAATGATCTCCTGGTTCTGCTCATTTCATTTAGCATCATTTATGCAAGTCTCTCCAAGCCTCTTTGAAGTCATCCTGCTCCTTTCTTAATATTCATTAATATTCATACACCACAACTTATTCAGCCCGTCTCCAATTAATGAGCATCCACTCAGTTTCCAGTTTCTGGCCACTACAAAGGTGGCTGCCACAAACATTTTTGGCACATACAGGTCCCTTACCCTCCTTTAAGATATCTTTGGGATATAAGCCCAGTAGAAACACTGCTGGGTCAAAGGGTATGCACAGTTTGATAACCCTTTGGGCATAGTTCCAAATTGCTCTCCAGAATGATTAGATCCAATCACAGTTCCACCAACAATGTATTAGGTCCCAGTTTCTCACATCCTTTTCAACATTTGTCATCTTTTCCTGGCATTTTAGCCAATCTGACAGGTGTGTAGTGGTATCTCAGAGTTGTCTTAATTTGCATTTCTCTGATCAGTAATGATTTAGAGCACCTTTTCATATGAATATCAAATAGTTTCAATTTCTTCATCTGAAAATTATTCATATCCTTTGGATATGAATCCACTTAATCAATTGGAGAATGGCTTAAGTTCTTATAAATTTAAGTCAATTCTGTATGTTTTAGAAATGAGGTCTTTATCAAAACCCTTGAATGTAAAAATGTTTTCCCAGTTTATTGCTTCTCTTCTAATCTTGTCTGCATTAGTTTTGTTTGTACATAAACCTTTTAACTTAATATAGTCAAAATTATCTACTTTGTGTTCAGTAATGATCTCCAGTTCTTCTCTGATCACAAATTCCCTCTTTCTCCACAGATCTAAGAGATAAACTATCCTATATTCTTTAACTTTGCTTATAATATCACTATGTCTGAATAATTAAGCCATTTTGACCTTCTCTTGGTATATAGTGCTAGGTATGGGTCAATGCCTGGTTTCTGTCAAAGTAGTTTCCAATTTTCCCAGCAGTTTTTGTCAAATAGTGACTTCTTAAAATGATTATTTTCAAATATATAAAGTGCCAACATGAAGAATAGATAATCTAAATAGATCAAACTCCAAAGGAGAAATCAGGAAAGTCATTAAAGATGTGTGTCACAGAATGACATTGAGATACTGGACTTGATGGTCCATACCTATAAATTCTGCTACCAGGGAAGCTGAAGCTTGTAAATCTCTCAGGTTTAAGAGTTTCTGAGCTTCGGTGCACTAAGCTGATAGGATAGCCACATCAAGTTCTGCATCAGTATGAGGAGCATCTAAGGGTGTGTGTGTGTGGCTGTGTGGTGGGGAGACTCGCAGGTTGCTCACAGAGGGTCAAAATCATCCAGATCTGAAGCAGAATAGCTCAGTATATGTCTTAGTAGAATGATCAGACCTCACAATATCCACTGCACTTCCTGTCTAGGCAAGATAAGAGAGACTCAGTTAAAACAAGCAAAGAAACAAACACTAATTTCAGACAGATTCACAAGCAAATCCTTCCAGATTTTAAGAACAAGCCACTTCTATATTATATAGACTGTTTCTAAACAGAACAGACTGATTATGCGCAAATTAATAAGGAAGCCCTTTATGTTATTCCAGAAGAAGTTTTTCATCCATGGCACATTGTACCATTATAGTTTTTATTGAATCATAAGTCTCTTATAGAATGTTTTTTTTAATGACAGCTTTTAACATTCTTTTTTTTCAAATTTGAGTTCCAAATTAGGATTCTTTTTATAAAGTAGTTACACCTTTAATTGTGCTATCACATATGCTGTTTTCCTCTCTCAGATTACGACTATATTGTTGTTTTTTCAGTCATTTCTGACTCTCTGTGACCCCACTTGTATTTTTCTTGGCAAAGGTACTGGATTGATTTGCCATTTCCTTCTCCAGCTCATTTTACAGATGAGGAAACTGAGACAAACCGGGCTAAGTGACTTGCCCAGGATCACACAGTAATATGTATCTGAGGTCAGATTTGAACTCAGTTATTCCTGACTCCAGGCCTTGCACTCTCTCCACTGCACTATTTAACTATTCTTGCCTGTATATTTGTCTGCAATTATAATATCACATTTATAATCTTTATCATTAATTTTGATATTATTTGGTGCCGTTTACAAATACTGGAAGTTTTAATGTTAGGAAACTTCTGTGATTCACTACTGATCTTCAAGTATTTGCAAGGTTATTGTGTGGAAAAAGAATTATACTAATTCTGCTTGGTCTAAGACTAGAAGCAGTAGGAAATGTCACAAGAAAGCAAATGTTATCTTGATGCAAGGAAAAGCATCCTTTTTGTTAGAGGTAGAAAGTGGGATGGGTTGCTTTGCGAAGTAGTGATGCTCCTTCACTAAAGGTGTTTAAGCAAAGGTTGGGTGAATCATCGGTTGGGATTTTGTGGCAGGGATTTTTGGTTAGACCCAGGATGGTCCAAATGGCCTCTAACGTCCCTGTAATTCAGTCACATGACCATATCCCACCCCTTTCCTGTCCCAGCTAGGTCAGAGCAGAGTCTAAATCCAGAAAGGCTGCTATTTGTCAGTGTTAAACCGGGACCCCATCAGAGAAGGTCCTGTGTTCTACAAGCAAACCAGAATTGGAGTTGCTCAGAAGAAACATGAGATGCACAGTTAGAAAAAAACACTCCAAATGTTCATAGGGACTGTTTGCATCCAATCTGTCATAAAGCATTCCAAATTCATATTAGTCTGATCAGCCACAGATGGACACAACAACCTGACTCTAATATAATGATGTCATTTTGGTCCTCTTCAAGAACAAAGGACAACAGCCAGACTGAACTTGGACTCCTACACAGGATAATCAAAATAACATTCTCATGGTATTTTATACTGTCTTACCTCATCCTCATCAGAATACTCTTAGGTTAAAAAAAAAAAAAAAGTATCACTATCCTTATTCTATGAAGAAAAAATGAGAAATTTAGTTAAAGATACCAAGGGTCTTACTCCTGATAAGACTACAATCAGAACTAGAGCCAAGGTAACCTGAGAGTATTTTTTTCAACTACAATTCAAAGATAATACATGTGATAGAGAGCTACTACCATGATAGATATGCTAAGGTTGAAAAGGATATTGGACATCAACATGCTTAAAACATTATTATTAGGGCTTGTACCTCAGAGCTTATTTTTAAAAGTTTCTAAAGGTGAAAAATTATTAAGTTATTGTTGTTCACCTATTTTTGACTCTTCATTCATTTAGAGGGTTTTTTGGCAAAGATAACAACCGTGGTTTGCATTTCTTTCTTCAGCTCATTTTATAGATGAGGAAACTGAAACTAAAAGAGTTAGGTGACTTTTCAAGGTTCACATAGCTACTCAATGTCTGAAGTCAGATTTGAACTCTAGAAGAGTCTTCCTGACTTCAGGCTTGGTACTCTATTCACTGTACCACACAGCTTTCCCTAGAGCGTTGTTTTATTCATCAAACTAAATAAACTAAACTTAACTTTTAATTGATTTAAACTTTCCTTTAAAATATAAACTTAAAAAATAAGGCACAAGTCCTCCCCACCCCAAGACTGAGATATTGGGGTGTACCAGGGCATACTTGACACTCCCAGAATTTACACTTAGTGCTGAATTTGGAGTCAGACGACCTGAGTTCAAATAAACCTATTTCTGCATCCTGTGTCAAGTTATTTAAACTTTATGGATCCCTGTCAATCCGCAAATATTTATCAAAGCACTCACCATATGTGAGACACTCTGCAAGGTACTAGTACAAAACCAAAAGCAAAATAGTGCCTGCCCTCAAAGAATTTACATTCTAAAAAGAGAGACAGAATGCACATAATAGGTACAATATGTTTTTAAATAACTGTGTTTTGTGTATAATACAAGAAGTTGCATAGGTTATGTGGGGCACTCCAATCTCTTAGCCTGCTACCTGACACATTTTCCTGTTAATCTTACCTGGGGACCTGAACTACTCACATAATGCACCTTGCCCTCCAGAGTTCAGAAGGATCTTCCCTTCCCAACAATGTGCTTCAAGGACACTTGGGGCCTTGCCATCCTCCTGACAGCTGAACCCTCCTACTATAATAGGTCTGCTATCTCTCCCAGGTAGAATGTGAGCTCGTTGAGAGTAGGGACCATCCACTTTTCTCGTTCTATCCCTAGTGCTTGGCTCAGTAATTGGCACAAAGTAAGGGTTTAACAAATAGTTTTCTATTCCATTCCAGGAAAAAGAATAGGACCCAGGAGTCATCTACATAGAAATGATAAATAAGCCCAATTCTTCCTCAATAAATGTAAAGGGTTGTCTAGGTAAAGGAAAATGGTAGATAGAAGGAAAGAGGAAGAACAAAGCAATGATTTGTGGATGTGAAAAAAAAGCTAGTGCACAAAGTCAGTTATCCCTGGAGGAAGACTTTGTATAATGTGCTTTATTCTAAATTGTACGGTTGGGGAGGCTTTTAAAAGAAAGGCAACACAACCTTTTAGGCAGCATTTCACATACTATTTCTGGATCAAACCGTCTCCCACAAGCAGTCTGGGCTCTGATCACTCTGTAACAACTGGGACTAGATCTGTGGATATGTTCTGTCCTCCCTGTGCCTCATTAGCCTCTGTTTTCAGCAACCTGTCCTCAGAAACCAAACCTGCCCACTCTTTCTTTACAGGTCAATTAAGCAATTACCAGAACCTATTCCCTTCCCCAAATCAACTGAGACTGTCCCTGTTTTTATTGCTCTATTATCCTGACAGCCTTAACAGAATAGTAAAATCCTTTTCTTTTTCTTTTCTTTTTTTTCACCAGCAGCAAAAGCCAAGCTCTGAAAAAAGCAGGACTGATGGTCTTCATATATCTACCCACGCCTAGGTTTTATTCAATCGAACAATTTAGGTGCCAGGAAGTCAATTTATCAGTGCTGGCTACAGATAAGGGGAGACTGAAAAAGCTGTTCTAGGCTTAGATTTAAAATTGGGTATCAGAAAATGAGATGGGGGATGGGGAGAAACAAAACCATAATTAATAATTATTATTTTAAATTTTTATTAAATTTATTATATATATAATTGTAAATAACATCTATTTATTAAATCCATTAAGCATTTAATTTTTGATGGAAAATTCTGGTCCTGAGCAGCATGGAGAAGCAACTATTCTCCCAAATGTTACCCAAAATACAAAGCCTTCCTTTTGCCCTAGTTTTTTATGTTGTCTTTGTCCAGTTATTTCCGTCCTGTCTGATTGTGACCACATTTGGAATTTTCTTGGCAAAGATATTGTCTCTTTTTATGTATAGTCTCCAGCCCCTCAACCCCCATCAGATTGTAAATTCCTTGAGGGCAGGTGTTGTCTTTCTTTTTATCAACTTGTATCCCTAGTGCTTAGCAAGATATTTGGCTCTTAGTAGATATTTAATAAATATTTATGGAATCAGGAATGAAAGTGAATGTGTTGGAATGCTGGGATCTATGTACCCAGTCCTAGTCTTCCTTATGGAATGGAATAGAAAATTATTTGTTAAACCCTTACTTTGTGCCAGTTACTCAGACAAGATACAAGATTGGCTTGCCATTTCCTTCTCCAATTCATTTTATAGATGAAGAAACTGAGACAAACAAGGTTAAGTGGCTTGTCCAGTCATACAGCTAGTAAATGTCTGAGACCAGATTTGAACTAAGGAAGATGAGTCTTCCTGATGCCAAGCCTGACATTCTGTTCTCTGTGACACGTAGCTTCCTAGAGCTTTTAGTACTCCCCTCGATTTGTATATTTATTGCCTCAGAGATATATATATATACAGATATATGTATATTCTCTCTTTCCCTCCCTCTCCCTCCTTCTCTCTCTTTTCCCCCCTTTCTCTCTCTCTCTCTCTCTCTCTCTCTCTTTCTCCTTCCTTCTCTCTCCTTCACTCTCTAATTCACTCTGCTTCAGTTTTCTGAATAAATTCATCCCATTCCCACTCAGTTATGATTAGTAATTGTTTATTTTCCTCTATCCCATTTTCTTCTAATTTATATTTTTCTCTCTCCTTTCACTCTGTCCCTTCTTCCTAGTATTTTGCTTCTCCCGTCTCCTTCAAATTAGCTCTCTTGTATAATTCCCTTCTTCTCTCTCTCTCTCTCTCTCTCTCTCTCTCTCTCTCTCTCTCTCTCTCTCTCTCTGTCTGTCTCTCTCTCTCTCCCCTTCCCCTCCAGAAAAATATAAGCTTCTTGTAGCAAGAACTATTTCATTTCATATAACAGGCCACTTAAAAAATGCTTGTGGAATTTAATTTAGGAGGCTTTCTTTTTGTGATTTGCCCAACATACTACAGAAAAAAATACTAAGAAAGCCACAATACATTTTCTTTCCAATCTCTTTATGTCTGTCTTTGTGTGTATGCTTCTGTAGGCTGCTGGAGACGGCTCCTACTCTGAGAGCTGACTGAATTTCTACACTTTGACCTTGGTTATAGATATTTACATATTCTGGCATATTCAAATCAAATCAAATAAATAAACACTTATTAAGGTTTACTAAGAGTCAGGGAGCTAGATGGCATGGTTCCATCCAGTACCTGGAGTTGGGAGGACCTGAGTTCATATCTAAACTCAGATGCTTACTAGCTGTGTGACCGTGGGCAAATCACTTAATCATGTTTGCTTCAGTTTCCTCATCTGTAAAAGGAACTGGAAAAGAAAATGGCAAATCATTCCAGTGTCTTTGCCAAGAATGTCCCAAATGGAGTCTCTGAAGAGTCAGTCATGATGGAAACTAACTGAACAATGACTAGGCCGGGCGCTGTAGCTAGGGATATTAATGTGAGAAATACTGAAAAGTTAGGTTTCCACAGAGTGGCAAGCTTTGAGATAGTGTAGGATAGTGGATACCACTGACCAATAGGTTTTCAAAGTGTGAGAGGTTAAGGAAGGCTAAAATTCCACAGAACAATGAAGTTTCAATCTCTCAGAAGCCTTGAGCAAACAAGGAATTGGGGAGATAGCCAGGTGCAGATGGATTCAGCCAATCAGAAAGACATGGTTTTGAGAAAACTACAAGCTTAAGATAATAACCTTCCAGCCCAAACTAGTCGGGTGACAATGATCTGACTTGGCCAAATTGCTATTGTCCTTGCTTACAGGGCTAACTGAACATTAAACAATACACCCAGGGAAGAGTTTTGCACCGTTTTTGAACATGGGATGTATGACAAGGTAGGGGGACATGCTTATTCATATTTGGGGTAGAACAAACATATAGTGGATAAATCAGAACAATTGTAACTGGGAAGGGAACCCACCAGTCCTTGCTCAGGGCTCCCTCTTCTCTAAGAGGAGCAGAGCCTGTTGTTGGACAGAAACATTACAATTCCTTAAGATTCTTCTTTAATAAATTTTTCTCCCTATCAGATTTTCAGTGTCAGGAATGTGTTTTCTAACACTAAGAAAGACAAAAACAATTCCCTGCCCTCAAGGAATTCACATTCTAATAGTGAGGTCTAATTCAAGTAATGTAATTCCAACATATTCAATTTCATTCCTAATCCAATAAACATTTATTAAATTTCTACAAAGAGCCAAATACCTTGCTAAGCACTAGGGATACACTCGATAAAAAGAAAGTACCTGCCTTCAAGAAACTTACAGTTTAATGGGGGTTGGAAGCTGGACATTACACACAGAGACAGGAAAGCTGGGGGTGGAAGGGAACACCTGGAGGATCTTTTCCCATAAAGTTGAAACCAGATGAAAAATGGAGTGAACTGGAAGTGGGAAAGGAATGAAGAGGCTGAGAGAAGTAGTATCCAATTAGAAGTGATGAGCATATCTTCAAAGGGCCATCTTGTTCCCTGGAGTTAAAACCAGGCAAAGCAGCAGATGCCAAGTGGAATCACATGCTATCATGATTCAATTAAGAAAAAAGAATAATGTCAAGCATGTGGTAGATTTTTAATAAATGGTTATTGACTGATCAATTAATTTGTTTTAATTCCAGTGAGAATGTGAGATTTTTTTTTAAGTAATTTGAATCAATTTTGATGGCAATAGAGAGATCATGTCTGATCTGGAGTATCTGGAGGAACAGCTCATTGATTTGGAGCATTAGTTTCTTTGTTTTACGAAAAACCCACAGAAAACCAAAAATCATATATATATATTTATTTTTTATTTATTTTTTTTTTTTTTGCTTAATGGTATGAGGACATCAAAGAAGGAGGGAATATTAAAACTGTGGATTGCCAACTGTCTGATGACACTGATATGTCTGTGAGTGTGTATATAGGTTACATACAATATACATATATTAAAAGTAATAATACTCAGATGCTATCCATGTTGCTAGTTTTTTTCCCCCCAAAGTCCTAGTACAATGATTAAGTAAGCTCCTCACAACACCCTTGTAAGGTAATGGATAAAACCCCATAAATACTATTACCTGAAGCCAGAGCTACTACTTGAGAGCCAGTTTTGAGGGAATGAACCTTGAACTCACTTCCAGACAAATTCTCTACCTTCCCTTCTATTACACTATACCATACCTTCCTCTCCTCTTGGGTAAGTTTGTATATTTTGCTTTGTCAAAGGACAAGGCCAAAAGAAATGGTCAAGCAGGATTTAGTGGTAAGGAAATAAACTGTTTCCCTTCATTTCTAGAAAGGTCACTTTTTCTGTAATAGGGAGGTTGGTTTGCTCTTCTCCATAAATATTGAAATCTTACAAAATAGCATCTATTGAAGGGTTTGAAAGGAAAGGAGTTTGAAAGGAAAGAAGTAAGTACCATAGCACTGACACTAAAGCCAACCCTCAAACTGTCCAATATCAAATTTTGAATCAAGATCGAAAGTCAAGTTTTACATCATTTTTCATTTTTCTTCCTCCAGGCACAAATGACTTTTAGCTTGTATATGTCAAGAAATTTAATTCAACAGCCATTTCACTTCATGTTATATGCAGAGCATTGTGCTTAGTTGTGAGAGGAGATATTTCAGTTCCTACCTTCATGGGGTTTATCGACCAGTATTTCATTCCACTTCACAATTGTATGATGGGCTTCCAGATGGGTTGCCTGTGTATGTGGTATGAGTTGAGGAAATTCCTTCCCAAAATGTTTGCCCCAACCAACCTGGCACAGTGCTTGCTATCCCATTCCACTGCAGTGAAAAATCAATGATTCACAAAACAATGGAAACACAAAGTCAAAGAATACCAAAGCTGAAAAGAAGCACAATCATTCTCATTTTAGTGAAGCCCAGAAAAAGCATCTAGGTGACATACTGGATAGAGTGCCACCAGCTAAATGACCCTGGACAAGGCACCTAACTTGTTTGCCTCAGTTTCCTCATCTGTAAAATGAGCTGGAGAAGGAAATGGCAAACCACTCCAGCATCTCTGCCAAGAAATCCCCAAATGAGGTCACAGAGACTGGGACGTGACTGAAATAAATGAATGTCAACAGCAAAAGGGAAAGCAAGGGATTTGTTCAATGTGATACTAAGTTCAAGGAAGATCCAGGGCTACAGCCCAGTCTCATATTTCTAGGTCATCTTACCTCTTTATCCAAGGATACTGCCCCTCATGAATGGGAAGATAGATCTTCTTCTTTAGTGGAAGAATTAATCCACTAAAGCTAATGTTATTCATTAAGTGAACTAGTTTCACTTATTACTTTATTAGTTCATTTCCAATAGGAGAAAAGATGAAAACATCAATACATTTTAATAGAGGGAAAGCTGACAGATAGGGACAGGGTGTCAAAGAGCAGATTTCATATTGGAATTCCATATTGGAGTGTCAATCAGGAACTTTGGCCAGCTAAGAATTGGAGACTGGATACTGAGCAAAGAAAAGAGATGTGGAATAATTCTGTTTACTTCAAAACTTTTTTCTAAGATTGACTTGATTTCAACATCTCTCTGATATCTAATATTATGACTAACTTTAGCTTACTACAATGTGACAGGCAAAGAAAAGAAGAAAAAAACACACCATAGAATATAGATTTTCCTAGCATTGATATATAGGAAGTTTAGCATTTTTAAAGATAGATTTTATTGATTGTTTTTGCCTCACAATCCTTTGTATAACAAAGATTTTTTTAAAAAAAGAAAAATAGCAAAAGAAAAAAAATTGTCAATCAATACATAAAAAAATTTAAGATCATATATGTGTTCTACATATGAATTGTGCCCCCTGTGGCATTTACAAAGCTTTGAGAGACATTATTCTGGGAATTTAATCATTTTATTAATAATGCCATGGTCATTTAATAAAAGGATGGTCATTTGGCCATCTCTTTCTTAGACTAAAGAGAATCATGACATGGGCTCAGTCTTACATATGTGGCCCATTGGAAGAGAATTGTTCCCAAGGGTGGCAATCAAGTCTGATTGATTAGGAATAATGAGAAAAAGAATTTTATAGTGAGGGACTTTTTGATTATGTCACATGATTACCAGCCTTGGGCAGTCTATTCAAAGAATTTATCCCCTTCCAAATCTGAGTGGAACACAATGGCTCTCATATCTGGGTGGGGTCTGAATAGAGGTTAGTTCAACTTTAAGAGACTGAAATCTTGAAATTAGGATAAAAGAAAAAGGGAGACATTTGAACTTCCCAATTCATTAGTTATTAATAAATCATTGGTAATTAATTAATAATATTGGTTATTAATAATTTCTCTCACCCTCTACTTTGGCAAAAGTGGAAGGAAATAAGACCTAGGTTTTAAAAGCTCCCAGGCAATTTCCTGTAGGTGTTAAGAATCCTTGTTCAAATGGTCACATCAAAGCCCTGTGAGTTGTGGTTGCTATGCCTACTAAAAAATATCATTTCTCCTGGGAAAACCAAACTCACTTTGCCATTTCAAATGGCCCAGCTAATACCTGACAGTAGGCATTGTCTTGCTGCTAGCTTGCTGACAAAAAAAGTCTCCAATCTCAGGACACAGGATTCACAGGCACAAAATATCTAGATATTCAGAGCTCAGGCTGATATTGACATTCCTATTGGAGATGAGGTATGAATCACTTTTCTACTGAAATGCTTTTAAAATTCAGTTTGGTTGGATAGCTGCTAAACTCCTTTTTGAGCCTAGGAATCAATAAATTAACAAACAAAAACATTTAGTAGTTAAGCTTGACTTTCCTCATCAATACTTTTAATGAGATTAAACAAATCAGCTTCTGCCCCCCCCCCCATGTTTTTTTAATCATAATTGTACTGTATGTAAGGACAATATTTAATTAAAAGAAAAATCAAAGCAAGGTGCTTTGACCAGCTTCTGTAGTATCTGAAATGGAACCATTACAACAAATAACAGCAGCAAATAGCTAAATAAACAATATAGCAAGAAAGCTAATTGCATCTAAGTAGCCCTTAGAGTTAATGGCATGATTGTGTAGGGAAAATAAGGATTATAAAGTCAAAGAAAGGATAGAAAACAATTACGTTTGGAGAACTGATTGAGGAAAGCAGGAATGAATGGGGAAGAAGAGAGATGGAGAAGATTTAAACGTGACTCTATATAACTAGGTGATCTAATGCAAAGCTTCTTAGCTTAGTCTAGCTTCTTAGACTGGCGACCCCATATAGTATCCTGTATCTGAATGTAGGGGTTGTAAAAAATTTAATAACAGTAAAAGGTTTCTGAATGCTTTACATCCTGCAGTATCAAATATCTTTATGTAAAAATAAACAAGCATATCCATCTAATTTGCTTTAAAATTATTTTAAAATAAATTTCTTTATGATTTATTATCAGTAAATGTTATTTGATTTGTATATTGTTTTATATACCCATATGCTCTTGGTCACATTAAAATTTCTTGGGCAAAAAGGTATTGTAAGTGAAAGAAGTTTATGAAACCCCAAGCCAGTGGATAGAGTTCTAGATGTGAAGTCAAAAAGATTCATCTTCCTGATTTCAAATCTGATCTCAGACATTTACTAGTAGTGTGACCTCAGACAAAGCACTTAATCCTGTCTGCCTCAGTTCCTAGGAGAAAGAAATAGCAAACCACTCCAGAATCTTTACCAAGAAAATCCTAAATGGAGTTACAAAGAGTCATAAATAGCTGAATAAAAGTAGTTTCCAAATTTTTTTTATTGTATCTCCCTTTTAGAAAAAAAAAATGAGCATGCAAAACTAATATGTATATTTACTAGAAATTCCTAAATATACATGTTAGTTATGCATGCTCATTTTTTCTAAATATACTATGATTATAATAATATATTCTTATAATATATTGATATCAATATATTATATAATAATGATTATAATAATATAATTTCCTATGATTATAATAGTATAATTTTCTAAATATATTATGATTATAATAATTACATATACTATAAAGCTTTTTACATACATAGAAATTATATACATTATAAAATTGACATTTTTCAAAGGACGAAGTTGAAATAATATTTGATTTTAGAAATAATAGAGAACAAATGGTTCTTTTTTTAAAAAGCAGAGTAGTGACCAGATCTGACTTGCACCTTAGGAAAAATCACTTAGACTTTTGTGTCTAACCTTTGTGTCAGATTGGAAAGAGAAGGGACATTTGAAGCAGAGAGCCCAAGCAGAAGGTAATTGCAATAGCCTACAGGAGAAGTGATGTGGGTCGGAACTAAGGTGCTGACTGGGTGATGTGTGGGAGGGGTGCTTGACCCTCTTTCCCAAATTAACTAATCAGAGACATCTTCAGGTACAAAGAGAAAGCATTTATTTAGTCCCTGCAGGGAGAGATCCAACTCCCACCATGTGCCCTTGGAACCTGAGAGCCAGAAATAACAGCCAGTTAAACAGGAAAAGAACCAAGACTTTTCATTGGATAGACTAAAAGGACTTAACCTTCCTTGACCAATGGTCACCAAGGGCTTATTAGAATCTTAGAATCTCATGAGAAGCAGGATGTCCACTAACTGTAATCACAAAGAGCCAAGATTGAATCCACAGAGGTTGAAGGGGGTTATATCGTCACAAACACAAAAATCCATGACATCCCCCTTTCCCTAATGGATCAGTTCTCACTTCCCTGCTTAATGGCACGAATTTGCCAAATTCCAGTCAGGATCTATGCTCAGTTTTACTGTCTGCAGGTGTGTTTTCCTAAACTTATAGATTTATGGTGGTCAGTTTCACAAGGTTTACAATTGTTTACTTGAGCCAGTATGAGCACCCTATTTCATTTTCCCAAACCCCTCAGATAATACTGAATCCAAGTTATAGGTTCAATTTACTTTAGTTAATAATTTTATAAGAAATCATATAATCCCCCCTAATAAGGAGATGTGTTCAGAGGTGAGTAATCCATTAAACTAGAATCACCAAGGAGACTCAGTTTACCTCAGGCTTCCTCAGTCAACAAATAGAGATTAACCAGACTATCTCAGGCCATTAAATAGTTAGCTTCTTCTCTAAGCAGTTAAGTAAAGGTACAGGAGATCACCTCAGATATTTCTACTGGAAGAGCAAGTTTTTTGTTCTTCTTCCCAGAGCCTTAATAATTAACAGACCTTTGAAATTGAGACTGGAATTACCAAGTGACTATTCTGAGAAGTCCTCAGTTTCGCTTTACATTCAGTTGGGAGATTAGGAGAGAAAAGGGTTAAAGAGATCTTGAGTTAGGTCCTGAAACAAAAGAGGGTGGGATCCTTTCTCAGTACTTGCAGATGAATCAGGGAGTGAGATGTGGGGTTGCTGAGCTAGTGGCAGGAAATTTGACCTGCACACCTGCTGCTGCTACAGATGCCTGGGTCACAGTTAGGTTATAACCACCTGAGGAGCTTGTTTCTGGCCCAGCCATCAAAGGTCTGCAGTGGGAGGGAGTGGAGGGGGAGGAGTGTTGAGCTACAAACAATAAAAGGTATAGTTACTTTGGAGACAGGTTAGTTAATGGCTCTTTTGGGAAGGGTGGGATACGATGCAACTTCCAAATCTCTTATTGGTTGACTACAGACCCCTTGGTATTATTCTATGTTGTATTAGACCTCCACTTTGGGGAATACTGCTCTGTTCATGAATAAAGATGACAACATGGCTAGAGGGCTTATTCATTGGAGACACTCAATAAATATTATTGTTGAATTATCTGTTTATTCATCCCAACAATTAATATAGATAGCCCTTCATCTAGTTCATTCTGCTGCAGCAATTGCTGTTAATTGTGAAGACATAGCAAGCAGACTTGAGTTTCCCCGTTCCATTATTCAATACCTGTGTGATCTTAAATAAAAGTCATTTTACCTGGCTGACCTTCATTTTCATCATCTGAAAATCGAAAGGGTTTAAGTTCCCTCTAAAGTTACAAATTTATGATCATGTGAATTGAACACTGACTACATTTTGGTTTGGCTCAGGAAACGCAAAAAAGACATCAAATTTGACCCAATAATTATGTTAGTTTTTCAGGAATTTGGCAGTTATGATATTGAGAAGAAGCCTATTGTACCTTGTATAAAGTAAGGTTGACTGGGAAATCTAAGGGACTCTATCCTCCCTCCCCCTAGACTTGTCCCTAACCTATAATAATCATTTCAGTCTTTTCAGTCTTGATTCTGAGTTTAAGGGGAAAATAGTTTTAGTCTTCTTTGTCCTATCCATTCCTTTGGTCGAGCCCATTCTTTTGTCATTATTTGGTTGGTCATAAATATTAGAAAGGAGTCTGGGCTGAAAGTTTCCAGGTCTTCTCATGTGTGCCAGTATAGCCTGGTATATATAAAAACGTTTTTTCTTGCTTTTTCCCTCAAAAGTGAATGTGTTCATCATGTAGCTGCTTAAAGGGTAGGCCAGGGATTCCTAATATGGGGTCCTTTAATAGATTTTAGGAGGTCCCTGAACTTGATTGGGGGGGTGTTACATTTTTATTTCAATATAATTGGTTTTTGTTATAATCTTTTATTTTATTTTATGCATTAAAAACATTATTCTGGAAGGGGTTCATTGACTTCAACAGGTTCTTCAAGGGGTCCAGGATACAAAAGAGTTGAGAATCTAGTTGTAGTATAGAATTGTAATGGAATTCTACTATGCTAAAAGAAATTATGAGGCCAGCGGTCTTAAAAATGGATACATGCACAAAATAATAAAAAGCAAATTGAGCAGAATCAAGAGAACATTGTATATAGTAACAGCAATATTGTTTTAAGAATACCTTTGAGTGAAGAAGTCATTTTGATTATTATAAATATCCAAATTATCTACAAAGGACACATGAAGGAAGACACTATCTGCATCCAGAGAAAAAACTGATAAATAGATGTATAGAATGATTTTACAAACACATACATACATACATACATACACACACCCTACATATATATCCATATATTTGTGTCAAAAAGTAATTATCCCTAGGGTGAGGAAGGAGAGGAAAAAATAAAAGAAAACAAGAAATCTACATGATAACTTTCTTATATATTTAAAAGAAATAGCAAGATATACATGATAAATTTATAGTTTTATGTGAAATCATCTTTTTTGTATTGTCCAATGTTATAGAAATGCTTGTTTTATTCCATAAGTTGAAAATTTTAAAAAAAATTTTTCAAAGAAACTCTAGTTTGGGGAGATAATTTCACTCAATTGCCTCAGTATATTTTTGCAGCTTAATAGAACTAATTAGGGAGAAACGGGTTCTTTGTCAGGGTTGAAAAAGCAGAGAAGTTTCACACAGGTGGGGAAAGCATCATTTCTGAGATACGCAAATGGTATTCTGGTATGTATTTAACAATCTTCTTATGGTTGTATTAGAAGTACACTCGTGACACTGAAAATCAGATATTGAGGAAAATTTATTCAAGAAGAATCTTAAGGAATCATCTTAACAGGATCAAGGAAAAAGGGAACACAGAGCACAGAAGTAAGGATACTTTATAATTGCTAGTGTGGCGCAGCCCCTCCCTTCAGAGAACCCATTGGTCCATTTCATCCAGATTACAATATTTCTGATATTCCCACTATATGCCTCCTCTTAATATGTATAAAACATGTTTTCCCTCCTCATCATAGATCCCATGTTCAAAAATGGCAGAAAACTCCTACTCTGGGGTTTGTTGTTTAATATTCAATTAGCTTATTAAGCATCAATAGTGATTTGGTTAAATTCTGTCATTGACCCCAACGAGTTTGGGTTGGATGGGCTATTATCTTAAATTTGTGGTTTTCTGAAAACCATAAGATCCTGTCTGATTGGCTGAATCCATCAGTGCCTTCCTATCCTCCTCCCCCCCAATTCCTTGTTTGCTCAAGGCTTCTATTGATCACTTAATTGCTCTGTGAATCCTAACCTTCTTTAACCTCTCAAATTCTAAAAACCTTAGTCAGAGGTACATACTACCTCAAAATTTGCAACACTGTGGAAACCCAACTTTTCAGCATTTCTCACAGTTGTTATAGGAAGGAGGGGAGGATATACAGCACTATTTTAAAATATAATCTGCATTATTAATATTTTCTTCATCACTTCTTAAGACTAGATAATCAACAAAACCATAAATCAAGTCCTGATATGTAGCACTTGTTGATTTCTGGGGTGTGAATGGTCATACTGAAAGTTTAACCCTGGGTTCTTAGAACCTATTCCTGTTAGTCCTGGAACACGGAGAAAGAGACTTTAGGATTTGTATTGATCCTCTCTGAATCTGATGCTGGTGACTGAAATCCTTAGAATTTTAGAATGGCAATAGTCCCATTCCTGGACATGGTTTTGTAAGACCAGGCATTAGCAGACTCAGATAAAAGAGAGAAGATGGCTGCACTTCCCTACATCAACCATTACTGTATTAAATGTTATGCAAGGAGAACCGGGTTTCCTGTCCAGTGGGGAACACCCTGGGGAAGTTACCCTCTATATGTCCCAAAATAGAAATTTACTCCAGATGAATGTAAATTATAGAGTTTAGCAATCACACTAGTGCCACTTTGATGGAGAGTAATTCCAGAATTAAGGAGATGCCATATACACATTTTTCCAGATTTCTTGGTTGGGGAGCTAAAAGAGAAGTAAGACTTTCCCAAAGAGTACTAGGTCATGAGAATGTCTGACAAAGATTCAAAGGAAATTCCATGGAAGACTTTATTTTAGTTTTATTTCCTTTCTAAATCCAAGTTAGAGATCAGAAATTGCTTTGTGTGATTATTTGCAAACTCTCTTTTTTTCCAGAAGTTGGGCTTTTTCTGGGTCCAGTTTTCCTCTGACATGAAACAGAAACAACAGCTTTTTACATTTCTGAAAGAAATTTAATCTAAGTGTTTGGTTCATTTTGCTATCAAAATGCTATTTGCTTGCTGATATTTAATGTCTACAAACCTTTCCATTGTAAACAAGTTAAAATTACAAGACTGGAATTTGGCAGCAATTTAGTTCTGTGTTAAAGGTTCAAGTGAGGTCTAAGCTAAATTGAACATTCTCTAAGCCTCACCTTCAATCCTATGCTTGAGCTGTGTTGTTGGCACTGAAAAGCCTCCCAGTTTCTGAGAATCAAGAGGAAAAAATGCAGACACTTTGCCCCAAGTGATACTGAAACCACAAGGAAATGAGTCAACTTCTCGTGAGTCCTTGCAATACTCGGAGACCCTGCTGTTTACCTTCTTTGTGGGCAGACTTGCTTGTATAGTGCTAAAAGCTGGTTTAAACTTATACCACCACTAAAAAGGCACAGAACGAAATTGCAAAGAGGATAAAATATTTTAGGGTCGGTCATTTACTGTCAGAGATGAGCTCTCACCCTCCAAAGAGCCTTCTGTCTCTTGCCTCTCCACATTGCCAATTCAGGTTAGGGCAGAGGCCAAGGGAGATTTCCCAAAAAAGGTTGGAAGAGGTAGATGTTGAGTGATCAGGAATAAAGGTCAGCTTCAAGATCAGCACTTTCTTCAGCCTTAAAAACAGCAAAAATGAAAATGATAGTTCCTGAGCCAATCAATAACACCCTTTCCCAAGAGATGGCCATGTTATTCCCTCCTTGTTCTTGGGGAGAATTGATAGGGAGATTGAATTAGGGAAATGAAAGAAGGAATTGAAAAAAAGGTATGTGGGGGGGGGGGGTAGTTTGAAATAAACTGTCGTTCACTCAGAAGGTTAAATGCATGTTTTGCATGGTAATTTTAAAAATCAGAAAAGAGAATTCCCCAGTGAAAAACTTTACCAAAGTAGAGAGGCAACTGATTTTCCTAGAGCACTAAATTAAGTGACTTGTACAGGGTTACACAGCTAGTATATGTCAGAGTTGAATTGGACTTTCTTTTTTTTTTTTTTTGATAATAGTTTTTTATCTTCAAAATACATGCAAAGATGGTTTTCAACATTCACTCTTGCAAAACCTTGTGCTCCAATTTTTTTCTCTCCCTTCCCCAACTTCCCTCTCCTAGACAGCAAGAAATCCATGTAGGTTAAATGTGCAATCCTTCTAAACATATTTCTACATTTATCATGCTGCACAAGAAAAAACAGATCAAAAAGGGGGAAAATGAGAAAGAAAAAAAACCAAGCAAACAACTGCAAAAAAAGGTAAAAATATTATATTGTAATTCACATTCAGTTCCCATTAGTCCTCCTTCTGGATGTAGATGGCTCTCTCCATCATAAGACTATTGGAATTGGCAAGGTGTCAACTTTCTAGCCACTGTATTGCACTCCCTCTTTTATGCTGTATTAACCATTATTATATGTAAAATCCAACAGAGACAAAAGTGGGGGTTCTGTAAAGTGGAGCCAGGGAGCATGAAACTCTGGAGAGATCAAGAGGCCTGTTGTAGGAGAGAAACAGGGTAGACAAGCCAGGGAGGAACTTGCCATAAAATGAGAAATCCCCTAAGATCTCACCTTGAGGGCCTATCAGATTTAACCACTTGTTGATAGATAGGTTTATTGTTTGAATTTTGGGGAGAGGACTTTCCAGGGCATGTAACCTGTTCCACAATGAAATTTTCTAGTACTCTAGAGTATTTAAGTTCTGAAGAGACTTAGGTCTCTTTTTCCCTAAGTAGGTAGAGAATATTGAAGAAATACAAAGAGGGAAAACCTGGATATCATCTCCCTCGATCCATAAATACACCAAGAACCTGCAGCAGACAGACTGGATGGCAGACCCCTTGGTGCCAAAATATCAGCCTGGCCCTGAGAAGAGAAGTCAGGGTCTTTCTGGTGGATGCCTTCATCCAGGTCAGGCAGGAGATGTGAGGGGCTGGGACAGCTAAGATATTGAGACTTTAGCTTCTGCACCAAGACCTTAGTACCCTCCTCCATTTCCCCTTCTTATCCACCCACCTCATGTTCTTCAAACTCTGTTTACCTGTCTACAGGTTCTTATGGTAACCATCCTCTTGCTGAAGTATCTTGAGCACACTAAAACTGAAGCTTTCTGAAACAGTCTGGAAATTTTCCTTTCAGAAAGGGATTTGTTTCTTACTAGAAGCATCTGTGCCTTGCTAAGGGTTCATTAGGAGCTAAGGCCCAAACTCATCACAATTATTTTTATACCTCAGAGGATTCCCCCAAAGGCCCAGTTGATAGGGTGAATATGGTAGTAACTTTTCAACACAACCCTTTGGAGTTGTTTACAGCGTAGATACCAAGTATTTGTTGAGGTATTGCTTTCAAAAAGTCTTCTTGGAATGTTTAAGAATAAACAGGGCTTTTAGTTAATGTTGACTTGTCAGATTAGAGGAGATGAGTGGATAATAAATTCTCATGAGTATTGAAAGTAGAAAAATTTAGCACCAAGTATGAGGAAATGTCATGCTCTTTAGACTAGTAGTTTAGGGAACAGAAAGATAATGTTTCTATTAGTCTGATCCCTTTAATATCTATTGTTAGTAACTAACTAGTCTGTGACCTTCATCCAGCGGAGGTAGAGACAGGGAGGGAGAAAAGTGGGACACTTCTAAATTTTGGTGTTTGCAGCAGCCCTAAGGTGGTACAGGGGATAGAGTCCACATCCTGAAATCAGGACTCATCTTCCTGGGTTCAAGTCTAGCCTCAGTCACTTACTAGCTGTGTGACACTGGGGATGTCACTTAACCCTATTTGCCTCAGTTCCCCATCTGTAAAATGAATTGGAAAAGGAAATGACAAACTACTTCTTTGTCAAGAAAACTGAAAGAGGACCATGAAGAGTCAAACAAAATGATGACTTTATTTGCTCAACCTTGGTTCCCTCTGGATTTTATTCTACAAGGTTTTGTGCTGACAAATTCTTACGAGGATTCATGTTAAGTTACAGAATTTCAGAGTTTGGATAACAATATAGTGAGAAAATATTGGCTCCCACATATAAAGAGGTGATTCAAATCTTTCCTCTGACACTTAATAGCTTTATGATCTTGGACTAGTTCTCTGAGTCTCAGTTTGTTGATCTGTAAAATTAGGAATTGGACTAGATCCCAGCTTCTTAAATTGTGATTTGCACCTCTATGTGGGGGCTTATAACTGAATGTAGGGGTTGCAAAATTATGACTTACAGTAAATTTTTGGTTTGTATGCCTATTTTATATACTTATAAACTTGGAATCATGTAAAAGTTTCTTGGGTGAAAAAGGGTCATTAGAAGAAAAAGGTTAAGACGTCCTTCACTATATGAGCTCTGAATTCATCAGAGGGTAGTTAACTCCTGCCTAAAGATCTCCAAATGAGGGGAAATACAGTGTGATTTAAAAAAAAATAGAACATATCATATGGATAGTTCTAAATATTGAGAGTTTTTGTCTGTTCCAAGCCTAATTTTTTTTTTTTATTTCTAGCATCTATCCATTGCTTTTAGATCTGCTTTCTGGGGCCAAGTACAAGGAGTTTAAACATTTGTCTCCAAGACACTACTTGAATACTTGCAACTATCATGCCCTCCTCCTAAGTTTTGTCTTCTCAAGGCTAAACATCCCTAGTTCCTGCAACCTATTTTCAAATAACACCATCTCTATTTTAACCATCATGATTAACTCTCCTTTTAGATTCTCCTATTAATCTGTCCTTCCTAAATCGGAGCGCTCTAAACTTCCCATGGCACTCCAGATTTGCTATGATCACAGGACCCTACCACTTGAGCTAGCCCTAGGGGACTATACTATTATTCCTTCCATACATCTCAGAGGTTAGGGGCACAGTGCCCTCATGATCTGGAAAATCCATGTAAAATTTTTTGGCTCCTCCTTCATGCCAGGAAAAATGTCTGAATTTTTATTTTATATTTTTATGGAATGTTTACAGTACTTTATTGTAAAATCTGGGTGAAGTACTTGACTGGACTCTATATCCTCTTCTGGCCATCATATTCATCTGGGGCTTCCATAAAAATCCCCCAAAATTCCCATATAATTTCTTAT
The DNA here is from genome assembly GCF_902635505.1 of Sarcophilus harrisii. NCBI lineage: Eukaryota > Metazoa > Chordata > Mammalia > Dasyuromorphia > Dasyuridae > Sarcophilus > Sarcophilus harrisii. Next base: position 545,589,912 of record NC_045426.1, on the reverse strand, counting down.
GAACTTGTGATATATTGAAACTGTGAGGGAGAAAGTGAAGGGATAATTGTAGTTTTTTTGTTCCTGGCCTGGGTAGTCACTTAAAATAGTAAATACTAACTAGGGAAGAAAAACTTGTGAGTTGTTATGCTAGAAACTAGTTACATATTACCCCTTAGGAATGAAGAGGAATCCTTTTGCATTATTTTTATTCCTATATCCCCAATTCTTGGCTTATTGTTAGACTGGGAGTGTAGATCACGAAGTGGCCACAGAGTTTCTTTTTTATTTCTCTTTTTAAAAAATTTTGTGTGTAAAAAAGACATGTAAAACAATTTTTACATTGATTTTAAAATTTTGAATTCTAGATTTTCCCCCCTACTCCCTATACCCCTGCCCCCACATTGAGAAGTCCCATGTGAAGTTATACAAAGCATTTCTATAAAAGTTTTATTGCAAAAGAAAATACATATCTCTCTCCAAAAAAACCCTCAAGAAAAAAAATGTTTTTTAAAAAGTGTGCTTCAGTCTGTATTCAGACACAATTAGTTCTTTCTCTGGTTATTTGTGCATTTTCATCATAAATCTTTCAAAGTAGTCCTGGATCATCACACAGCTTTGCTATTATATTTCACTTTGCTTGAACTCATGGAGACTTTCTGAGTTTCTCTCACAGCATCCTGCTCTTCATTTTTCAAAGAACAATAATATTCCTTCACAACCACATACCATAACTTCTTCAGTCATTTCCCAATTGAGAGGAATTCACCCAAATTCTAATTCCCTTTCCTGAAAAAAAGAGCTTCTAAAAACAATTTTAAACTCATAGGTTCCTCTCCTTTTTAAAAATCTCTTTGGGATTCAAGCCTAGAAATGATACTGCTAGATCAAAGAATATGCATGATTTTACAACCCTTTGGACATAGATCATACTTTTTAGTCATTTATCAATTGGGAAATGGCTCTTTTGTATTTTTATAAATTTAACTCAGTTTCCTATACATTTGTAAAATGAGGCCTTCATCAGAGAAACTTGCTTCAAAATTATTTTCATAATTACTCTTGCTAACTGTATATCTTCCTCTGTTTATTCTATTCTCTCTTTCCTTTCACTCTATCCCTTTTCAAAAGTATTTTGCGTCTTACTAGTCCCTTTCCCAATGTGCTTCTTTTCTATCATCCTCCCCCCTTCTTGGATCCCCTTCCTCTCCTACTTTCCTGCACAGTAAGATAAATTTCTATACCCATACTGAGTGTGTATGTTATTTCCTCTTTGAGCCAATTCTGATGAGAGTAAGGTTTACTCATTCCTTTTCTCCTTCTCTCCTTCCCCTCCATTGTAAAAGCTTTTTTCTTTTCTTTTTTATGGTAGACAATTTATACCATTTTTTTTTTTTTTTTGATCAAGGTTTTCAAGTAGACCAGTAATGTTTCAATTATTCAACTATTTTCCAGGTCAGTTGTTTTTTTCAATGAGAAGCTTCACATTATTTTCTATTTCTTTTCATTTTGTTAGTTTTGTTTTATTGTATCTTGATTTCTTGTAGTCATTAGCTTCCATTTTCTCTATGTTAATTTTTAAGGAATTATTTTTCTCAGTGAGTTTTTTTAAGCCAATTTGCTTTTTAAATCATTCTTTTCCTTATTAGCTTTTTATATTTCTTTTTTCATAACTCTCATTTTTCTTCCCAATTTTTCCTCTGCCTCTCTTACTTGATTTTCAAAAATCTCTTTTAAGCTTTTCCACAGTCTGAGATCAATTCTTATTTTTCTTGGAGGCTTCACATATAGGAGTCTTGATTTTGTTATTTTCTTCTGAGTGTGTTTTGATCTTCCTTGTCACCATAGTAGTTTTCTATTTTCTGTTCTTTACTCATTTTTTTTGTGTGTGTGCATTACTTGGCTTTTAACTCTTTGTTAAAGTAGGACTCTATTTCCAGGGTGAGGGTTCAATGTCTCAAGTTTCAGGAGATTTGTGCAGCTGTTTTCAGAGATCCTTCTAGGGACCTACATTGTGAGACAGCATTGCTACTCAGATTTGAGTATGGGAAAATCAGCAGAATCTTGCCTCAGTGCCAGCGAAGCAGGATCTCTGAAAACAGCTGCACAAAAACAACCCAAATATTAAAAAAAAAAAAATTATTCTAAGATATAATCTGGGAAAATGTGTTAAATTGGCAACCTCTAATATTTCCAGGAATTTGTATGTGTGTGGGTGAAACTATTAAAATGTGCCACTGATTTGGTAAGATTGCTTATCGTATCAAAGTAAAAATAAAATTAATGTTTTCTCAACCATCAATTTCAGTGACTGAAGTGATTATCAAGAATTTGAAGCTACCTCAGAAGATATACTCTAAGTTTGGCTTAGCTTCCATTCTAAGGTACCCTAGGAAAGGAATGATGTATATTGGTTCAGTATATCTCCTGACAAAAGGTTTTGCAATTGTCAATACTGAAAAATTACCCATGCATATATCATGTAAATAAAAAGTAGTAATAATAATAATAATAATAATAATAAGGATATCTCCTGGAGAAGCTTCAGGGGCTCCAGATTCAAGATGCATTCCCAAGAATTTTTATATAACATGTAGAAATTGCTTAGAGATTGTTAAACTGGATAGTATTTGGAACTTTGAATATTTTGATGAATGTATTTCAGTGTAATTATTTCCTTTGTAATCCTATACATTTTATTTTGTGCATTGAAAAACTGTATTCTAAGAGGGGATACAATCTTTATCAGATTACCAAGGAGATCCATGACACACACAAACACACACACACACACACACAAAAAATGATATTAAAAAAAAAAAAAACCTCATATTTTGGAGTTTTATGTCAGTTACCTAAATGCTTCTTGCGCCTCATTGGTCCATTAATTTTAACATTTAGTACCCCCTACAGGGTACTGAGACCTGTGCTCCCACAGCCTGGTCTGATAAAAATCTAGCTTCTCAATGACTCTTGTGTGGGCTTGTGTATGTGCATGTATACCCATGGAATATATAGCGTGCACACCAGTGAGCCTCTGGCTTTCTCATATGTTTCTGGGTGGTGTTGAGCCAGCAACTCTGTCTCCAGCGTAATTTAAGGTTTAGAGAGAAAAATTAACTAAACTTCAAGAAACTCTTTCTTTCTTCTAAATGGAAAATTTCTAAATGAATATCTTGCAGATGGTTTCCATTCACATTTAACTGGAAAATGGATGTTTTTTGCCGAAGTTGCCCGTTTTGATTCAGAGAGTGTGGGTACAACCCTGAATAATCATCTGCAGGGAAGCAACACGCTCGTTTGTAATGGTGCCAGAGGCAGAGTTGGCTTGAGAGATTTAAGAACATTTCATCTTTCCACTGAAGTAAAACTTCATTAGCTCCATATTCTGCTTTGAAATATAAAGACTAGGAAGTTTACCAAGGCGCTCTGCTAGTAATTAACTGCCTTGGGGCCAGGAGTCTGCAGACTTGTCCTTCTTTCATTTCCAGGAAAACCATTTCAGCCCCTTCAGATACAAGTGACTGAGGCTACCCTTGGGAAAGATGGGTGCCCTTTGGTACCAGGAGCAGAAAGTACCCGATGAAAGTGCTTCAGAAGTCCTTTTCTGTTGATAAGGCCAGCAGAAGGAGCTTGGGAAGTGTTTTATGTGAAGGAAATCCTATCTTAGTGTATCTCAGCAAAATATGGAAAAAAATGTGTTATTCTCGGGGTTTTGTTTAAATGCTAAATGCATTGATTTAGCTTAGGACGACACTCTTGGAATCAAATTTTATGTTTTTAAGTTTCAATCTAGTATAATAATCCATAGTATGGTAAGCTGTTTGAATTCTGAAGTGGCAGCTCTTAGCAGCTAGGTCTGAAAGTGGTCCAAAAATTCCAAGATAAGGGTGGGGGGGTGGGGGAGTAACTTGGTTGGAGTAGGGAGGAGGCAGAACTTCTTGCCTGGGCAAGATGATGATGACTGGGCAAACAAAGAGGGGTGAGGGCTGAATTAAAGTGGAGCAGAGACTGGAGGCAAATCCTGATGAGTAGAAGACTAGAATAGGAAGGGGATTCTCCTTTTAAGGTCAATTACCTGCAGTCTCTTATGCCATCCAGAGGGATAGGGGTGGGGAGTTGGTTCAAGAACACGTTTTTGCTTCAACATAAATACCTTTTTATCATTCCCATAGTATTACTTACTTTTATTACTATGTTCCTTGCAGGATCTAGCTTTAGACTTCTGTAGAGTCTTTGCTGGAAGAGTATAATTAGAAGTCAGGCGGCCACTTGTCTGAGAGATTGTCAAGAGGATTCAACTAGAGGTCTTTCCAATTCTATTAAGATTCTGAGTCTAAAACCAAAGATACTGGCAAGACAATCAAAACCAGGGCCTAAGGTGAGGTTGTGCTGTATAGGAACTGATATAAGTTATAAACCTCATTCTCCTCCTATCCCAAAAAGCTGAAATGATGTAAAGGGAAGGATTATGTTCCCTAGGTATTTTTGTATATTTGTTCTTGCTGTGTTTTTGAAGTACATATTCTTTTGGGGGGAAAAAAAAAGCATATGCTAAGTGGTTAAATAGAACTGGAGTGCTAACTTCTCTGTCCCTAAAATTGGGTGAATACAATTTTGACCCAATTGCATCCTACGGCAGCTAGGTGGCAAAGTGAATAGAGCACTGGGCTTGAAATCAGAAAAACTTGTCTTTGTGAGTTCAAATTTGACCTGACACTCACTAGCTATGTGACCCTGGGGGAGTTACTTTAACTGCGTTGTCTATAAAATGAGCTGGTGAAGGAAAGGGCAAACCACTCCAGTATCTTTGCCAAAAGCAAAACAAACAAACAAACAAAAAAACCCACCCTGAATGGGTCACAAAGAATTAATTGGACAGGAATGAAAATAACTAAACAATGACAAGATACCTCCAAGGTGCTTAAGAATACTTAAAGATACTGAAAAATCTTGATTTGTATAGGACAGAGATTCGATTTTACATGTTGGCTCAGATTGTTGCTAGAATCATTAGTTTGAGGACCCATTTCCAAGTATGACTTTTTAATTGGATGCTTCAGGCTTTTGTTGGTAATCCCCATTCTTTGAAGTAGTTTCTTTAATAACGGAAAACTTTTCTTGGAACAATATTCTATTGGTGTTGTGCAGCTTCAAGCCTGGGAACACAAACCATCTCCAAAGAATCATAATGATTGGAGCACAAAGGACAGAGGAGAAGTAGGTATGTGGTGAGTGTTAGCAGACCTCCACATAAAATGTTCCAGTGAGGAATTTGGAAGAAGAGGAGTGAGAGGTGCCTTCAAGGAAATGTATGAGAGGAAGAAAAGATGGGCTGGACATGTGACAAAGGTAAGAGAGATGTAGGTAAAAAGTCAGAGTGCCCAATTAGTATCCCTCAGGTGTCACAAATAGCAAAGAAGTCCTCCAGCATATCAGGAGGATGGAAGGCCAGAGTCAAAGAGTCATCCAAAATGGGCAGGCATGGATAGATGGCCATCTTACTCTAAAGGCACTTCAAGAGGCAGCTAAGTGGTTCCGTAGAGAGAACACTGGAAGCAGAAGGACCTGATTCAAATATGATCTCTTTAAATTATGTGATCATGGACAAATCAAACTTCTTAGTTTCCTTATCTCCTAGAATAAGGGTCAAATAAAATATTTATAAAGTGCTTAACACAGTGAATGGTGAGTAGTAGATACTTAATAAACACTCATTTCCTTTCTTCCAAATTGATAAGATTATAAATCCATTTGCATGCTTACTTATAAGTAAGAATTTACTGTGATTAATATTCTCATAAGATCACAGGATTCTGGCCCTAACCTTGGGAGAAAGATTAGACTATATCATAGATTTTTTGGTGCTTTAAAGAAGGAAGGGACCTTAGACGCCTACAAGGTCAGTGCTCTTATTTTATAAAGGAGAAAACTGAGACTCGTAGGTTGAATGTTTTACCCAAGATCATGTAGAGAACAAATAGCAGATTCAGGATTTGAATTAAAATGTAGTGTTTTTTCCATTGTCAGTTAATAAACATTTATTAATCACCAACTATGTCAGACACTGTGCTAATCACTGGGAATACAAAGAAAGGAAAAAAGTGTTCCACTTTTTCAAGATCTCATGATATAGTCACAGGAGATGACATACTGGGACAATATGAAAACAACTATCTACAGACAGGCTAAATTGAATATAAGGAAGAGAATGCACTGGCACTAAGAGGGATCAAGAAAGGTGTCCTGTATTGTTATTGTTGTTGTTTGCTCATTTTTCAATGGGGTCTTTGTGACCCCATTTAGGATTTTCTTGGCAAAGATATTACAGTAGTTTGCCATTTCCTTCTCTAGATCTTGAGGAAACTGAGGCAAACAGGGTCAAGTGACTTTCCTAAAGTCATACAGCTAGTAAGGATTCGAACTCAGGAAGAGGAATCTTCCTGACTCTAGGCCTTAGCTGCCCCCCAAAACAAAGGAGGCTTTCTCTAGAAGGTGGAGTTTTATGTAGGTCTTAAAAGAAGTCAGGAAAGCCAGGAGATGGAGAAAGGAGGGAAACTATTACGGGCATGAGGGACAGCTCTGAAAATGCCCAGAGTCTGGAGGAGAAATGTCTTATGCAAAGAATAGCAATGAGCCTAATGTCATTGGGTCACAGAGGATGTGGGAGGGAATAAGGTATGAGAAACCTGGAAAAGAGGGGACTAGATTGTGAAGGGCTTTCAATGCCATACAGAGGGTTTCATAGGCAATCCTAGAGGTGATGGGGAGTCCCTGGAGTTTGCTGAGTAAAGGAGATGGCAGGATCAGGTCTGTGCTTTAGGAAGATTAATTTGAGAGCTGAGTAGAAGATGGACTTGAAGAGAATTGAGCCCAACCATCTACCAGGCTGAACCTGAGCAATGGTAGTGCCGGAGGAGAGAAGGGGGTATGCTAGAAGTAGTGTGAAGGTCAGATGATCTGGACATGGCAAGAGATTGTGTTTATCATTCTGCTTCCCCTAAAGTCCATGTGGTTGTCTCTGCTGTCTATATTTATATTATTCTCTTAATCTCCCTATCCTTTAATGTTCTTCTCTTCCAAATATTTTAAGTATTTTTAGTAGGAAAAAATTATAAATCCATTTAAACTGGTGTGAAAATTATTTTTCAGGATTTTTTCCTTAAAGATCTTTATGACTACCCCTTAATGAAGTACATAATGGAAGATTCCAGAAGAGCAATTTCTTCTGGGTTTCATAAACCCTATGGGATTTCAGGAAGGAAATATTAATCCTTGCCTTTCTCTGATGGCAGAATGGTCCGTGAACTTCACTGTACATAGACTCACTTCTTTCCCAGAGTTCCAGATAGACTTTTTGGCCTTCTGTGGCAGCAGTGATTGATGGTAGCTATTATTACAAATTGATTACAAACATTCATTGCAAGCTTATAATGTAGAAGGCCATGATATAAAGCATAAGGCCCATGGGATTCACCATTTATCATTTCTATGGAAGATTTGAAGGGAGCTTTATTTCCCCTAAAGATCTCATAGTGTTTTACAGTGACTGTGTCAACCTCCAAACACCTCCCTTAAAGCCTTAATAATACTTTACAGGCATATGACACCAACAGTTTACAAAGTTCATTATCTCATTTGATCTTCACAATAAATTATTCTGTGAGAGATATAGAACAAATATTTTTAGCTTCATTTTGCAGATAATAGTAGAATTTATATGGAGTTTTAAGGTTTGCAAACTGCTTTACAGTATTATCTCATTTTAATCTTAGAGGCAGGTTACCATTAGTAAGTGGTGGACACAAACCTCAAATCCAGGTCTTGTGACTCCAAGGAATCCCTGAGTTTTTCTATCTGATTCATTATAGAAACTGCCAGTGTGTGCTGTCCTTCCTATTAGAATATCAACTTGTTGATATTTCTATTTGCATGCCCAGCTTTTAGCACCATACTTTGCTCATAGTAAGCATTTAATAAGGTTTTTTTTTCATAAATGTATTTTCATTTTATCATGTCACCCTTATAAGCATTATTTCTCTTACAGACAAGCAAGCCTGTTATTTCATCAATATATGTGATTTCAAGTAAAGGAACTTTATCAATATAAATCAACATCTGCTTTTCAACTGAGTTTTAAAGAATTGGCACCAAGGCACCAAGGTGATGAAAGACACCAAGAAGAGAAGTAGCTCTTTAGGTGTCACACGGCTAGTATTAGATAACTGGACTCAGACATGGTTCTTCCTGACTTCAAGGTCACTTTTCTATCCACTATTCCAGTGGTTCCTATTTCTGTGTGTATGTGTATGTGATAATCTGTGGAACTGTTACAAATATGTTACTTTTTCTTTGACCAAAAAATGTGCATGTTAAAAATATTCTAGGTTTGTTTCTGCAGTGATTTGGAACCATCCTGATTATAAATACAATAATTGTAATATTCATGTGGTAATTACATCAAATTCTGACCATTTGTCATTAAACACAATTTTTTATTATACTTTCTTAACCTGTGATCAAACTGTTCCCAAATTAACATAAAAGCTGAATATTTGACAACAAATCAATTCCCAATGAATGGGTAGATGCATGCACATACACTCCTTTCTTTTAGGTAAAATGTATAATTCCCTTGTTTTCTTCTGTTATCTTATAATTTTACCTCATTAACTATTTTATCACCTGATCAAGACATTACCAATCTAACATGTCTAATTAGCTTTACTCCCCAGACTAGACTCCACCATCATAATGCTTTCAAGAGATTTTCACCAAAAAATTAATGATATTACAAAACTGTATGGTTTTGGTACTCATACTTCTTCAGTATTTTCAGAATCTCATACCCCTCTGATTGGAGTGTTGGAAGGCAGGGCAAAGAACTCCTCCCAAAACTTCCATTGAAAGAGGGCTCATAGATCAATCAATTCTTCATTTCCCACAAGTTGTACTCAGTGAACTGGATTCCATTTTGTCTCTGTGTCAGTTCCCTTTTTCTCCTGTCACACCCTCCACTAATATTTTTGAACTTTATTTTGTGTTGTCCTCCTTCATTAAACTGTAAGCTCCTTGAGAGCAGGAACTATCTTTAAAAAAAAATCATATCCTTACCATTTAGCACTAACTGTATCTGGAACATAGAAGGTGCTTATCTAATGTTTATTAACTGACTGACAAGTGAGTTCTTGCAGCACAAATGTAAGCTGATTTAAAACCATTATGTCTGAGCACATGCATTACAAGTCATCTTGAAATCATCATAGACTGTAACAAATGCTTTACAGAAAAAAATTTTATATTGCCTGTAATTGAAGGATTAAGACTATTTTTCCATTTAAACTTATCTTCCAGTTGGGTTGCTATTTTTGTATTTTCAAATGAACTGGTTGGCAACACTGGATAGTCATTTAGTAAAGTTTCTGCAACAATGTGGCTAGAGTTACAGTGGTAGAAGAGACATGTTTGAAGGTATTCTTTTCTTACAAAGAGAGTTTATATAGAAATGTCACTGAATATATAAATCGATGTATGCAATAGAACTTTAAGTACTTCATCTTTTAATGAAGAGCTTGTAAATAGTCATTAGAAAAGTAAATATTTTAGATCATAACTAGATACTCATTTTCACTGATTGGTTTGGTGGCTAAAAAAAATTTCCTCCACCTTTTTTATTATTATTTTTTCACCAATTACATGTAAAGCTAGTTTTCAACACTCATTTTGACAAGATTTTGAATTCCAATTTCCCCTCCTTGCTTTTGTCTCACTCCCCTCCCCAAGACAGCAAACAATCTGATATAGGTTATGCCCGTTCAATCACTTTAAACATATTTCCATATTAGTTATGTCGTAAAAGAAAAATTGAAACAAAAGGGAAAAAATCATAAGAAAGAAAAAAACAATGAAAAAAGTGAAAATAGTAAGCTTTGATTCTCCTTCAGTCGCCATGGTTTTTTCTCTGGATATAAATGGCATTTTCCACCACAAATCCAGTGAAATTGTTTTAGATTACTGTATTGCTGAGAAGAGCTAAAGTCTATCATAGCAGATCATCATACAATCTTGCTGTTACTTTGTACAATGTTCTTCTTGTTCTGTTTACTTCACTCAGCATCAGTTTATGTAAGTCTTTCCAGGTTTTTCTGAAATCCACTTGTTCATCATTTCTTATAGGATAATAGTATTCCATTACATTCATATACCACAATTTATTCAGCCATTCCCCATTCATGGGCAAGCTTTCAATATTCCTTGCTACTACAAAGGAGAGCTGTTAAAACATTTTTGCACATGTGGGTTCTTTTATCTTAAAAAAAAAAATTAGTTTTCATTTCTCAGCTGTAAGCTTATAAAACTTTCCTGCCATTTTCTACTTTATGTTTATGTGAATAAGCATTTTTGTTTTATTCTTGTTTTTAATTAAAATACAGAAATAACTTTGGAACAGACAAGATTTAAGACTGAATTTAGTGGTGAACAAAATATTGCAAACCTTTAAATAAAAATAGTCCAAAATACAAATCAAGTTCATATATTATTATTATTTTATCCTTAAGCATCTTCTAGGTTATATTTATTTCATTAAAATGTCATTTTTATTCTATGAAATTTGTAAAATAAGGAAATCAAATATGAAATTTTATAGACAATAGTAAGCATATGAACTCTTACTAGATTTCTTTCTTTTAATTCTTACAGACTGTAACACATAAAATATTTGTAATTATTAGAGTTTTATAATGTTATACTCAGTTTTGGGGTCCTATATTTTATAATTACTATTATATAATGTAAACTTGGGGGGGGGGCAAAAGCTGTTACTGTGTTATTGTAAGTACTTATTGAATAAATCTAAAAGAATATTGTCCATAATATATTAAATTACCTGGGGATTTATACATACCTTCTTTTTTTGGTTAGAAGTAGTTCATAGAATTTTTTAAAAAGAGATCTACTGTACTATGTTATTTAGGAGCACTATTATTTACATTAGATGACCACAGGGAAAAGACAGAGATGAGAGGAAAAGGCAGGTAAGTGTCATAGCTATATCTTGGGAGAGTGACAGAACATTTTGGAACAAAGTAAACTCAAAGATGGGGATAAAAATACTGATGGAATCCCAGAGAAAGAAGAGTATGAGATGTCGAACTTTAGGTGGGGAAGAATGCAATCTATTTTGGCATCTGAGACAAAACCCTGATCATTCTTCCTGGTTATTGCACTGTGGATAAGCTGAAGAAGTCTTGTGTTTGGCTGTGCAATCAATGAATCTATGATTATAAATTTCTGACCCTTTGAAAAGGAATTTCTGCATTACCTTAACTCTTTCAGAGAAAATTTGAGGTAATATAAAAAGTATTCAATTTGAGCTCAAAAGACCTAAATTTCAAAACCTACTTCCTAAATATATGACCCTGAGCAAGTCATTTAAATTCTCTGAGTTTCAGTTTCCACATTTGTAAATGGAGATAATAATATTTTCATGTCCTTCTTTATAAGCTCATAAGAAAAATATATTGCAAACCTTAAAAGACTATGTTAATATCTTCTTATTGATTATTATTAATATTATCATTTAGCCTTCCATTCTAAACTCATCTTACTCTAGCCATTAGAAAATATTTAAAAAAAAGACTTTCAATTAAAAAATTAATAACTTAAAACAAATCTTTAAATGTGCTAAAAATTTTTTTTCATGTGCTCCCAGTTTCAAGCTAATCCATCCCATTCCATATTCTATGCCAGAAAATTAATCTTAGATTTAGGGCTGAAGAAATCTTAACTGTCCTCTAGTCAATTTCAACATCTTAAAAGGAGGAAAATGAAATTCAAAAAATTAGGTGACTTGCCCATGGTCACAAAGCTAATAATACTTAGTTTTTAGGAATAGACCTCTTGTCTTATCTTTAGCAAAGGCCTACCCACCCTGCCCTGGTTGATTGATATCAGAACAGATAGAATGGTTTGTAATATCTTTCTATCACCACTAGTCTTTAGTTTGGACTCCCTTGATTGATTAATGTTTCTGTGGCAAAAAAGCTTTCAAAAAAGATTTTTCTAGTCTGGTTGCTGTGTGGATGGGATATAAATCAAACTATTTTGTAAGTATGACAGGAGCCACATGGACTGCTAGAAATGATAAAGGGAATCATGTTGGGTTTGGACAAAAAAAGATACATTTGAAATATAGTGCCTTTTTTTCCTCTTCTGGGGTAGGAGGCATTATTTATATTTTAATAAGAGATTGTAGAAGAGAGACTCACAAAAGAAATTTTTTTTTTTTTTTTAATGGGCTTTTTAGAAAGTCAGTGTATGAGCTATAGAGCAGCCTGCTCTTTTTTGGTTCCTGGCAAAAATCACTTCGAGAAATATAAACCATCTGAGTTCACAAAACAAAAGCTTGAGTTCCAATATTAGGGGCTTTGAGCAGATTTCACTGCTTTCTCTAGAACAGAGATTTGAATGGAAACAAACAAAGGTTCAGACACAACTGAAGAGAAGTCCCATCATGCCTGAGGCCCCCAGGAGCCTCCAGTCAGGAAGTCTGAAATATCAGCCATAAGAAGAGGGACATTTTCCTCTGTTCCTTTCCTCATTAGGCAATGGAATGTATGCTTAAATTGTCAGAGGATTTACTAAACCTTGGCAGACTCTAGAAGTCCAAAGGAACAACTGTGTTTTAGTTTAGATGGCAGTAAAAAATAATTAAGTAAATAAGTTGGCCCTGCTTTGATATTCAGATGTTTTCTTTTTGCTAACTTCAGTAGGAGGGAAGGAAATTGTAGCTGAATAAAAATCATTTCACATATATTAAGTCTTCTGTTTGTGGTGGTTATTGGTCTAATGACCAACAGAATTTACATTGACAGCCCTATTGGCAGAGCTTACTCTGAAACCGTTAAATTTTTTAAAAATCGTGAGCATTTATTTAGTTGTTCTTTCTTCTTTAGCTTCATAACAAACTTTCGTTGGACCCCATTTCTTTCCTACGTCCCACAAGCATACTTGAATCCTATCACAGACATCTTTCCTCAATCCTGGGGAGTGGTGGATGGGCATCACAGAACTTCAAATTAATTTGATCATCCCCTCTGAAGCAGGACCTGCTAACCTCCAACTGCCAAAATTCATCCTGTGATGTCTGGTTTCTGACTGTTTTGTTATGCTTTCCCATAATGTGTTGGAAGTGCTATGTTTTTTAACCTACCCTTCAATTTCATTGGTTTAGAGAGCTCTCATTCAGAATTCTCCTCTGCCAATGTAAATCAGCATCTTTCTCTGCAATTTATAGTCCTGGAGAATTGCCTGGAGACTTTGAGGTCAAGTGACTAGCCTGGGGTGAATGTGTAAATTTGTGGCAGAGGAGAGATGTGAACAACATGTCTTACTGTCTCATAGGTCAACTCTATCCATTCTGCCAGGATGCAGCTGTGTTTTCTATTTAAGATATAGGCCATTGCAAGTTCCACCCTCCTTTTGTGAATGTAAACAAACTGACATTTTCCTATAAGGAAATGTTCTCGTTTAATATTGGCTTAGGAAAACAGTTGAGAAAACATGTCTCCCTCCCTTCATTCCAGAAGAGAGGGAGTATAGGTGTGGAATATTGCATGTATTGTCAGATGAAGTTGATGAGTTTTCCTTAAGTGTTCTTCTTTTTCTCTTTTTAAAAATAGTGTTCTAAGGTGAGGGAGAAAGATAAATATCTGGAATGAAGGAGATCTAAAGAGCAAATGGCATCAATAACGTTAAGATTAAACTTTTGAGAAAGAAATATATGGATACATTTACAAATGAGCAATTGCCAGCTGTCCCAAATTTAAGATAGCTTAGCATATGAAGTAATGAATAAAATTCCTGAATGAATATTATGGTATAGATAATATTACAATTTAGGTTTATTGATTCTATTGCATATTTTAGAATATAAAAGCTGGTTTGGGAAAGTTGAAGTAAATCAGAAAAATGAAAAAACTTACTGATAATTTTGTTCTTTATTATACCATGAAGCCTCTAATATATTTTGGTGACCTGTGAAAAAGGATGAGCTCCTGGGCTCTGCACATACTATGCAGAGAGTAGGTGCCAAGTATATGTGAATGTGTTAGCATTGCCACGCTATTGTTTATGTCTACTTATAGCTTTAAGAAATTTACAGATAATTGGTTTTTGTTTTTTTTTAGAATCCACCCAAGGCAAAAAAAAAGACTTATCTTTATGAGAACAGGTCTCTCCAACTTCCCACTTTGTCAGGGAGTATAATCAGTTGTCTCTCTACTTCCTCTTTTCCCTCCATTGTACTCTTTACCATTTAAATGCCCCAAAGATGGATTCTATGAGAGCAGAAGAACCATGTTAATGTCTTTTTTTTCCTATCAATTACTCCTCAGTTGGTTGACTGAAAAACTAGAATGGAAAGTTTCATGTTAATAACCATAGCACAAGATAATTTTGAAGTACATGCTCCAGCCACATGGACTTATTTGTCATTCCCTGAACACATTTTTGCTGTCTCCCATCATTTCTCCACCTAAGACACCTTACCCCTTGCCTTTCTCACCTTTTGCTGTTGAAATCCTATTTGTCATGAGCAAATTACCCATCACCCCTTCCATGAAGCTTTCCCTGATCATCCCAGATGCAAATGATTTCCACTTTCCTTTGAGCTCCTGGAATGCTTTGGATAATTCTCAGATGACATTTATCATCTTTTGTTTGCATTTACAATTATTTGTGTACAGTCTTTAATTGTCTTATTAGATAATAAGCTCTTTGAAACAGTAAGATTTTTGCTCAGAATAAGAGTTTACTTAATAAGTGTTTTTTTCATTCATTTATTGAAGGTAAGGACTTATTTTTATTATTTGTCTTTATCTGTCACAAATATCTTTATATCCTACACACCAATATCAAACACAAAGACTTTTATTTAATATACGTCCACTATTGTTGAATGAATTAAATAATCAAAGTGGTTTGCACCGAGAACATAAATGAAACACAAGAGACTCAAGGAAGGAAGGGCTGAGTCAACTTTCTTCCAAATACTTAATTAGAGCTAAGTAACCAGCCAGTTCAGCATGCCTATTATCTGCCATTTGGAAAAATCTGCAATATTCTCCTGTCTAAAAGACCTTCTCTTCATATTTTCAGAATCCCTGGAGTCTGACTTGATCTGAACTTTCCTTCTTGGCTTTTTAGTGCTGATTTTTCAGGCTTCTGATTCTTAGCACCAAGTTCCATTTCTTTAGGAGGAGCTTTCCCATCTATATTGGATCCAGTGTTGATCTTTGCATTGCCTAAGAACATCTTCAAACAACAAGGTATATAAGCTCCTATGCTGATATCATTAGTGATGGATTGGAGTTCCCTCTTTCTAGGACTTGAGAATCTGATTTCCAGGTCACTTATTAGTTTGCTGTGGAATATTGGCCAGGGCATTTTGCTTCAATTCTGTTTCTAAAAGAGGTCTTATAATTAATCAGATGAAATCTGTGATTCACTGAATATGAGAATATAAGATTTGTTGGGGGGTGGAAACCTACCTAGGGGTGGCTAAGGGATGTTGTGGCAGAGGTGAGGGCTGCTAGTATAGATGATTTCTCCAGAACAGGGACATTCTCTTGGCTTCAGGGAACATCTATCTGAGAGATAGAATTAATCTATAGCCCTGATTCATCTGCTTAGCTCTATGCTTAGCTTTTTGCTTTCACTCTGATCATTAAATCTTCTTATTGACCAAATCTTCTCTGAAGATTTAGAGGTAGATGATGGCATAGTGGATAGTGTTGGGCCTGGAGAGGAAAGGCATGCTTCTAAATATGGATTTGGATACTTACTATTTGATCCTGAGGAAGTCACTTAACTGTAATTTCCTCAAGTGTAAAATATCTCAATGAGAAGAATTTTTTTAAAAATTTAATTTATAGAATAAAACAAGCATTTCTATAACACAGTGTAATTAAAAAGGTGATGGTACATGAAACTGCAAATCTTTTTTATTGTACTGTTACAGAAATGCTTGTATTATTCCAAAAATTAAAACTTAAATTGAAAAATCTACTATGCTCAATAAGTTATTCCTTCCAAATATACAACAAAATTATCATGTAAATTTCTTTTTTTTTCCCCCCATATGGTTACCATTAGTCACAAATAGGTTTTATATATATATATATATATATATATATATATGTATGTATATGTTTGTATACATACACATAAATGCATACATATATGTATATAAATACATATATGTATCAATATAAAATTATTCTATATACACCTCTATATTCCCTTCTGTGTATTAGTTCTTTCTCTGGATGCAGGTAATGTCTTTCTTCATATGTCCTTTAAAGTTAATTTAGGTATTTATAATAGACAAAATATGCTCAAAGTCATTCTTAAAATGATTTTTATTAAAAGAAAGTACATGCTTATTCCTTCTCCTTCCTTTGCTTATTACATCTTCAACCATCTACTTTTACTGTCTTTGTTTGCCACATTTATTCCTTATCCATTACCACCATATACATCTGTGCTGCTGGAACTAACTCTGATGCATTTTGGAATGGGTAGGGAAAATAATACATTCAGGAATGGTGTAAAGGAATTTCCATACTTGGAAAAGTTATCTACTCAATCTTAGATACTGGTTGTTCTGGAAGTTTACCAAGTGGAATCTAATTCTAAGCAAAATAGCTTTTCCAATTGTCATGGGAATGGTTTTAGTCTTGGTTTCACCAATCAATCGATGAATCAATGAAAAAGCACTTATCAAGTGTCTGTTATATGCCAGACACTGTGCATTTTCTGGAGATACAAAAGCAAAAATGAAAGCATTCCTGCTAGGAGCTTACTTTCATAGGGAGAGGTAATGCATATACCCAAATATGGCCAAAATAAATACAAGGTAATTTGTAAGATGAGGCAGGTTGGGGTCATTAGGAAAGCTTCAGATAGAAAGTGATCCTTATACTAAGCTTTGAAAAAAAGAACAAGAGTTTCTAGGAAGCGGAGGTGAGGTGGGACTGCACCGGCCATCTGCCATGTTCTAATTAGGTTCCCTAAATTCTGGCCACAAACTCCTTTTTTTTCTCCATTCCCCATGTGGAAGCAACAACAAAAGACAACATTTCTATATGATAGAGTTTACAGCTTTCCAGGACTTGGTTACAGCTTTGCATTTTTTCCTCTGTTTATCGAGCAAGATTTTTTTCTCATCCAGATTCTTTTGCCAACTTGCAAACTCTTCTCATACCACTACAACCCAAACTTGCCAGACAGGCTGATGGAAAGGCAATATGTCATGGGGTGCCACTAATTCTTTATTCTTTTACTATAGAAAAGGACAACACAATCATTATAAGCCTCATACAACCTTTGTACAATTGAGAAAACTAAAGATCTAAAAGACAGTTAAGATATTGACCACTGAAAGGTATTATGTATTTTCTTTGATAATTAAGAATCCAAGCATTTTAAACTATTTTAAAAAAAAAACAGCATAACTCTCCAGTATCAAGAACAAACTTTCAGGTTTAATAGATTCAAATAACACACACACACACACACGTGTGTGTGTGTATATTTACACATATTATACATACACACATATACATATGTATTTGTATATTTACACATATATATACACACACATACACACATATATACTGTCATTTTATCCTCATAACAATTCTGGGAGGTAGGTGAAATTCTTATCTTCATTTTGCAATTGGGAAAAACAAATCTGATCAAAGTTAAATGATAAGATCACAGAATCATAAGTGTCTTAGGATGGATTTGACTAACAGTGTCTGACTCTACCACGAATTTACATAGTGACCTTGGACAAATTATTTCACAAGTAAAAGATGGGAGAAGAGTGGCTAGACAGCAGTTCACCTGAAAAATAGTGTTTTGGGTAAAGAGGATGCTTCATATAAATGAATGGAATACTAAGAATGAATGATAATGCATTTATTAAGCACTTACCATGTGCCAAGAACTTTACTAAGTGCTTGACGTACAAATAAATGCAGCAAGATAATCTCTGCTCTTAAATCAAATCCACGAGCATTTATTAAGGGCCTGCTATGACCCAAACACTGTGCGGGAGATATAATAAAAGGGAAAAAAAAACAATCTCTACTCTCAAGTAGCGCATATTCTAGTATAATTAGCAACGAGGAGCCACAGTGAATAGAGTGTTGGAGTTAGGAAAATCTGAGTTCAAATCCAACCTCAGATACTTATTAGATATGTAATTCTGGTCTTGTCACTTAATTTTAATCAGCCTTATTTTCCTCAGTTGTAAAATGGAGATAATAATTATACCTATATATAATCCAAATCACTCCAAATCACTATTAATCAGAGAAATGCAAATTAAGACAACTCTGAGATAACACTCTACACCTCTCAGATTGGCTAAGATGACAGGAAAAGATAATGATAAACATTGGAGGGGATGTGGGAAAACTGGGACACTGATACATTGTTGGTGGAATTGTGAATGAATCAAACCATTCTGGAGAGCAATTTGGAACTATGCTCAACAAGTTATCAAACTGTGCATACCCTTTGATCCAGCTGTGTGTCTACTGGGCTTATATCCCAAAGAGATCTTAAAGGAGGGAAAGGGACCCACATGTGCAAAAATGTTTGTGGCAACCCTTTTTGTAGTGTCCAGAAACTGAAAACTGAGTGGATGCTCATCAACTGGAGAATCACTGAAAAATTATGGTATATAAATGTTATGGAATATTATTGTTCTATTAGTAACGACCAGCAGGATGATTTCAGAGAAGCCTGGAGAGACAAGAAGTGATGCTGAGTCAATGAGCAGGACCAGGAGATCATCGTACATGGCAACAACAAGACTATAAGATGATCAATTCTGATGGACGTGGCTCTCTTCAACAATGAGATGATTCAAACCAGTTCCAATTGTTCAGTGAGGAAGAGAGCCATCTATTCCCAGAGAAAGGATTGAGGGAACTGAGTGTGGACCACAACATAGTATTTTCACTCTTTCTGTTATTGTTTGCTTGTATTTTTATTTTCCTTCTCAGTTTTTTTTCTTTCTAGATCCGATTTTTCTTGTGCATCAAGATAACTGTATAAATGTATATACATATATTGGATTTAACATATAATTTAACATATTTAACATGTATTGGACTACCTGCCATTTAGGGGAGGTACTGGGGGAAAATTTGCAACAGAAGGTTTTGTAAGAGTCAATGTTGAAAAAATTACCCATGCATATGTTTTGTAAATAAATAGTATAATAAAAAAGATGATTGCACATGAAAATGAAAATCTACTATATATAACTAGCTATATTTTTAAATAAAAAGTTATCATGTAAATTTCTTTTTCTTCTTTTTTTCCCCTTTTTTCCTTCCTTTCCCTCCTCCTCTCGTAGAGATGCCATCATTAGAAACAATATCTGTATCTATATCTACACATACATATGTAAATGTATATAATAATTTTACATATATACATACACATACGTATTTGTATAGAATAAATTATCATATCTACATATACATATGTGTATACAAACGTATAAGTAGATAATATAAACATATGTATATTCTGCATATAACTATCTCAGTTCTTTCTCTGGATTCAGAATGTCTATATATTTAATCTCTTTATTTTTAACTGTCAAAATAACTTATTTGTTTTCTTAACAATAATATTATATTATTGAAAATATTCTCTTGGTTTTGGTCATTTTGCTTTACATTATTTCAGGCAAATTTTTCCATGTTTTTCTAAGGTCATTGAGTTCATCTTTTCTTATAGCACTATAGTAGTACTCTATCAAAATCATATACTACAACTTATTCAGTCATTCGCCAATTGATGAGCATCCCTGAAATTTTCAGTTTCTTGCCACCACAAATAGAGATGCTATAAATATTTCAGAACATTCTAATGGGGGAAAACAAGAGGCAAAAAGCTCATCTCCCTGGTGTAGAATAGTTCCAGGGACAGAGTTTAAGATATGAGTGGGGAAAAGATGTAGAAGTTAAAGGCCCATGGCCAGAATGAAGACATTATCATTTGGCAATGGCTTGTAAACTGGATGTCTGATTCTGGTCAAGGTAAAGTAAAGAAAGGAAGATGAGAAATGAATGAAAAGGAAGATGAGAATGATAGAAGGAGTTAAGATAGAATGATTTGGAAATGGTTGGCAATTGATAAGAAGATATGACAAATCTCCCTTTCCCCCCACAAAAATCTACTGGGAATTTTAGTTGCAATAAAAACGGGATTTATTTTTCAGTCATTTCAATCATGTCTGACCCTTCATGATCCCACTGAGGGTTTTCTTGGAAAGGTTTGCCATTTCTTTCTCCATGTTGAACTTGTAAAAAATAGAGGCTTTATGTAAGGAAAGACTAAAATGAAAAGGCTGCTTCTGGTCAAAGTAGATCCTCACACAAAGACTAGGTAAGCATTTGTCAAGTATATTATAATCAAATACATAAGTATATTATATATCAAGTATAATATCATATAAAATATATATATGAATATATATATATATATTCAGGGGAAACTTGATGGATCTTGGTTCTTTATGACTCTTATATCTATGACTTCCTAAGCCTCAGTTTCTTTATATACAAAAAGAAGATCTTAGATTAGATGATCTCTGAGCAGTAAAACTTGTGATTCCACAAATAAAATTCATATTCTTTATCTTGGCATTCAAATCTTTCCACAAATTTAACTTTTGCCTACATTTTTTAGCCTAAGTTCACAGCATCCCCCTTTGCTCTAATTATGCTGAATTCCTCATTGTGAGAATGTCTATTTCACCCTTGAAATAGAAATAGTAACCTTTTCTTTAATGTGGATAACGTCACATTTTTCTGATTCTTTCAAAGTATCTTGATATTTCTTGTGATACTGAATAAACTTTCCTTTTTCCCTTCTCTCATTTCCCCCCAGCCATGATAAAGGAAATGAGCAGATTTGCCTATGGGCAGTTTGGGGTAGCTATTGTTGACACAATCTCTTCCACCTTCTCCCCAGTTCTTTGAATAAATCAAAATTGTTCTCAGATGACTTGATTTGGTAACCGCCTCTTAGCAAAGATACCCACTTTGAGTATTGCTGGCTTCAGTCTCTATCTTCAACATCAAAAAAGTGAAGGAAAATATTTGGAAATGCTAGTATTTCACGTGTGCCAAGAACATACAAAGCTTAGGAAAACAAACTTGTTCCCTAGCATTTCTCTCAGAACCCTGGCATGTGGACCCTTGTATTTTCTCAATTAATTGAAACATTTTGTTTACAAAGTAGGCATACTATAACCTGCATTGACCATTTGGAATTTAAAATTAGCACAGTAATTATATTTGCTAGGCCACTGATTGAATGGAAATTGCATTCTGCTGGTGAATTTGCATATTGTGAAATAGGTCATGGCAGCAGATGGCCTTCCAAGAAGCAAAAAATAACTTTGGGGTTGGCTGCTCTTTTTCTTTGGCTTGCTTAATTAAACCCCAAATGACAGTAGGAGTGTTGAAATCAGGTTTAGGTGATCTAGGGAGGAGGGAGGCTGGAGATAATCAGGGGGACTTGGGAATTTTCAAGGGAGATAATTTTGCTTCTCAGAATAAATCATCGTCAAATAAAAGCAGAATACTTGGTATTTTACCAAGCTTTTCATCTAAATTGAGCTTTTTCTCCAATAGCTTTTATCTTTCTTGGCAGATAAGGGCAGATAATATGATAAGACCAGCAAAACACACAAATAGCAATGCAAATATATACTTATAGTAAAAGACCTGAGACCACTTGACAAATCCCAGAAAAGGGTTTATTTATTATTTCTGATGCCACAATCTGGACTCCTGAGTCATAGATGTTAAAGAAACTAGATTCCTTTTCAAAGTCTTGCTCCACTATTTGTTATCTATGGACCTTTAAGCAACTCACTAATTAAAATGAGAATAGCCCACAAAATTATGTGGCTCTTATACATCTAAATCATTTGGTTCTTTGATGAAGATGGGTTTGATGACTGAAAGTCTTAGAATGCTCAAGAGTTGGATTAAATTTGTAATTTAATGCAATTATCTTTAACTTCTAGTATTTTGTGCCTCATCAAAGTATGTTGAAAATCCCTAAATGCATAAAAGTAGATAGAATCTCAAAAAGTACCTACCCAATTTATTTATGAATAGAAATTCTTTTTTACTACTCTCAGACAAACAGTTATCAAACCTCTGCTTGAACACCTATAGTGACAAGGAACTCACCATCTATTGAGGAAACTTATTTCATGGGAATATCTAAAGAAATTCCAAGAATTTCTTTCTTATCCTGAAACTCACCCTGCTTCCATATAATTTCCACCAACTGAAACTAATTTCCCCCTATTCTCTTGATATTTTGGATTACAGTACCACTGTGAGTTATTTCTGGGTTTGAAAATCTGCCATAAAATACATAGTAAGATAATCTTGGAATAATACAATACATGGTTTCTTCTATCAAACCAACTTTGCTAAGGCAGAAAATCAAGGGTAAATGTTTATTCTTAGTCATCAAAGGTATGAAGGTGTCCTGATCCAAAACTAAAGTGCGATCTGTTCCACGATTACAGTTGTATTCATTTTAAAAATCTAATTATATAAGCTTATAATTCTAATAATATTCATTATATAATTCTAATTATATTTGTTATATAATTATATAATTCTCCCATTGTTTTTATTGTCATCCCTTGAGAATTATTTAAAAAAAACAATTGTTTGGTTTGCATAAGATAAAATTTTACTGAAAATGTTAAAATTAATGAGAACAGATTTTATTTTTGGTTGGTTAGAGTAGTATCACTTGATTTCCTGAATTTTTATAGTTCTGCCTTTTTAATGGCAGAATCCAAACTTGCCCATGGCCTCTAAGATAAAATATTAACTCTTCTATTTAGCATTTAGAGTCACTTTCTCATGGTGTTTGCTACAGGATTCAAGCTTATAATGATTTCAAGTCAATACTCCATTCATTGGGTCAACTAGCCTTCCAGAAACAAGTAATTATAATTACCTAACTTATTATCATCCAAGTAATTATAATTATGTTGATTTGTTTTACATGAGTGGTTTCTTCAACTGGAAGTTGTTTTTATGGATTCCCCATCTCCTTTCCTTTTTAGACAAGAATTTCTTGTCTTTTTCTATTAGGGACCCCTTTGGAGACACCAACAAATCATGTTTTGGAATTTTTCTTTATTATAGCTTTTTATTTACAAGATACATGCATGGGTAATTTTTCAGCATTGATCCTTGCAAAACCTTCCATTCCAACTTTTCCCCTCCTTCCTCCCACCCCTTCCCCTAGATGGCAGGTAGACCAATGCATGTTAAATATGTTAAAGTATATGTTAATGTTTTGAAATGTTTTAAAGTTTTTTAAAATATCAGAATCATGTTTTTAAGCATATAAAAGAAAAAAACATAGGATTACAAAAGAAATCAAGTATATTGGTTTATTTATTAATTTTTATTTATTAAATTTTTATTTATTTATTAAAATATTTATTTTATTTTTTATTATTTATTTATTTTTATTAATATTTATTAAAATATTTATTATTTATTGAAATCTATTTTTATTTATTCTTTTTTAAATTATTTGTTAAAATATTCATTAAATTTATTTATTAAAACCTTGCGGATCACAGGTTAAGAACTCTCATTTTAGATTATTATATACCACTGGACTCATTTGGACAGTTTATTAGACAGCATCAAATTGCTGAGTAACCACAGTGAGGATCAGGGAGAAGAACGTGGTAAATATATTGGTATGGAACACAAACCAAGAGACCTCTTTCTTAGATTCTTCTCTATGTTCACAAGGATAGTATGGCCAAAGAGGGGTGAGGTGGTGGGGAAGGTGGAAGAACAAAGAAACAACCTATGTTATGACATGTTAAATGACAGTGATATATAGAAAAATTCAATAGGTTCTAACACTAAAAGACTCGGGTTCACATTCTATCTGATTACAAGTGTGATCTCAGTTTCCTCATTTGTAATGAGGTGATTGCCTCAGACATCTTTGCTAGCTCCAAAATCATGACTCTATATGTAGTTCTAGTCATCTTTTGGCTTCCAACATCTAACATCAAATGTGCAGGAGGCCTATGAACCAGTGCTGGATATAAATTGTTGAGGGGCTTATTGAGAAAGGGGTAGCCTCTGTATACCCTATGCTGAGTGGGGCATGGAACTGCTAGCTATTTCCTGGTCATTTCTCATTCAACTGCACTCCTTTGGACTTATCCATCATGCCCCAAATTGAGTATCTTCTCTTCTTCTCTCTCCCCTCTTTTTAGCTTCCTCTTATATATTGTCTTCCTCCATTAGATTGTCTGTTCCTTGAAGGCAGATATCTTTCTTTAAGAAAAAAAAATTCATATTCACAGAGCTAAACACAGTGCCTGGCACATAGCCAATTGTTAATAAATGTTTATTGAATGAATAACAAACTCTTTAAGGGTACCATTAAGTAATCTTCAACCATTATGTATGTTTCTGAAGTTTTCTTAAAACATCCCCCTTCCCCAGTTTAATATACTGTTACTGTAAGTTTTTCTTGGGGGAAGAAATAGAAAGAGGAAACAAAATAGATTAAC
This sequence comes from Sarcophilus harrisii, assembly GCF_902635505.1. Lineage (NCBI taxonomy): Eukaryota > Metazoa > Chordata > Mammalia > Dasyuromorphia > Dasyuridae > Sarcophilus > Sarcophilus harrisii. The sequence goes on along the minus strand of NC_045426.1, from coordinate 545,565,254 downwards.
AGTTGCCAAAATACTCTCCGAGCTAGAATTTTCTCTGGTTACTTTTACCTTTATCATCCCACATTCATTTTGCCATAGTTTAATTCTGAGCTTTCCATTTAATGGTACCATGATTCAACCTTGTCTGTTGCTATAGCAGCCAGCTCCACTTAGGGGCAGGTCTGGACATTTTTGGTTCTTATTTATTAGCTGCTACTTCAGCAAGCATAAAGTATTAAATGCAACAACATAAATCTGATCAATTTGACTAGGAAAACCACTTAGCCAAAAGTCCATCTTATCAAACTTATTTAATACACTGGCTAGTTCTTGAGGCACCCCCCAGGATGCAAACAGCCTCATCTCATATTTAGTTAATTTGCATTCAATCAATCAGGATTTAGGTTTTTTACTATTATCTCAAAATGTGCATATGAGAGGTTATCTATTTAATCTTACTAGGCAAATAAAAAAGTCCTGACTTGTATCATTCACTCAAAAAGCCTTCTCACTCCTGCTCTGAACATATGCTTCCTTCTCCATTGGCAGCCTATGTCATCCCCAGGGCATTCTCACATGTCCTTGGAGATTTGTATCTGGAGATGACAGCAGCACCAAATGGCTTCTTCCTGTCGTCCCTGATTCTGTCACTGTTCCTTTCCTCATGTGGCCTTTGGTGACTGTGTGGATTCATTATCCAGGACTTGGGGGATGTTTTTGCCCTCCTTAAACTGGCTTTTCAATGGTGATAGTGTCATTTGTTCTGACAAAAATTTTACCAAAAAAAAAAAAAAAAAGGAGTTGGATATCTCCCTAAATGATCTTCCATTTCCTTGGGGCTTGTAGAGCTAAACTAGGAATTACTAATAATGAATTTCATACTTTCCAATGTGTCATTAAAGAATGACCCCAATATTTTTTCCCCAGTAATTTTTGCTTCTTTCCCACTCATCTCCTGATTGTTTTCCTCTCTCAGTTTCACACTCCACTCCTCCATTCTTTTCTGAAATTCCTTTCTTTTTTTTTGGCTTTAATTATTCATGTCATCTCCCCCTTTAGATTGTAAGCTTCTTGGAGGCTGCAACTGTCTTTAGCTTCACTTTGTAGCTCCAGAACTTTAGCTCAGTGCCTAGTACAAAGTAAGCACCTAATAAATATTGATTAATTAGTTGGTTGATTAGGGGAAGGAACCTCCAATTTCCTTCTTGAGTTGAAAATCTAAAAGGATGAGACTTGAAGATTGTGATTTATGTTGAGGGCAAAGGGAGTTAGTTGCTAGTGAGAATTAGTCTAACTTGGAATTGAACCATTACTTTAGGGGCTATCTAGCTCGTTCAGTAAAATGATTACAAATTCCTACTGAAACAGAATGGGAGTGAAAGATTGAAAGAAGAGTTAGGGCTGGAATTGGTCTCCTAAATCCCAAAGTCAGCTATAGCTCACTAATTCAGTATTAGGTTAATGGGAGATTAATGGGAAAAGAAATAGAAATTGGGTGCAGAAGAGCCTTAGGTAGAAAATTAGTCACTTATTACAGTTTTAATTATAAATAATCTTTAAAGAAACTTTATCTATATAACAAGATGGTTAATGTCAGGGATCATCTGATGATGGGAGTTCTATGTCTGGAACTGGACCCGCCTACAAAACTAAAAAGCTAGGAGAACTGAAAGAACAGAGGTAATGGGATAATTCTTTTGGCTCCTGAAAATTGAGATTGAGAATCTCAGTATTAGACTCGCAATAGAGACCAAGAATGAAATACTCTCTCTGTTTGGCTTGCTACTGTTCACATTTATCCCAGATTATATTTTCAGATGATGAGCTAGCCTAGATGAGAATCAGTCAGAGATTTCAGTTCCTAAACGTACTAGCAATCAAAGGTTGTACTTCATACTATTCCTCCATTCCCAGGATGGGAAAAGTTCCAAGTATAGCTACTTTAGCACTATTGAATCTTCATCTGATGACCAAGTCTATTGACAACATAAATTGTGCATCAGTTTCAAACTAGTTGGATTAGCTAAAATCTTAGCTAATCTCAAAAAAGGAGCACCCACGGGAATTAAGCAAGCTGACTCTGTATTTCCTAAAACCACTGTGTTCAGGACAACTATCTCTCTGGGAACAACTAGAAGAAGCTAGTATTCAATGTTCTATTATAATTTTTTTTAGTATTATATATTGTTTATTTGCTTTTATTGATTCTGTGCCAAGGATAAAATACTGGGTACAGTTAACCATATTTTCTCTATTCATGTTGGGAATCAATTCCATCATGAAACTAGGTCTCTGTGAAATATTGCAAAGACAAGTAAGAGTTAGGGTTTACTAGAGGTAAGGGCTGAATTTGATGCGGATTGGATAAATACATTAGAGACAAGCTCTCCATAGCAAATCAAAACTGACCTACAGAAAGAGGTGGAGTTGGATGATAGAGAATTGTCCATTCTTGCAGAATTATAGAAAGGTTAGTACTTCTACCAATGAAAGTATACCTATATAAATGCCAGTATGAGCATGCAATATCAGCTCAGATCCTAACCCTACCTTGTGAACAAAACCAGGAAGTGACTAGCTATGTCATCTGGGTGTTAAATAAAATATAATTGTACATTGTTTAGATAAATGGAGTTTTGTTACCATTAGCTATGATACTTATCACAAAAATATAGTAGAAACTCATAAGTGTCATACAAGGTAGTTTGTCAGAGAGCGTAGAGAATAAGACTTGAAGTCAGAAAGTAATCTTGGTTCATGCTCTTGCTTGACACAAACTCTTGAATATAGGCAAGTCCTAAATACCACAAGTATCTCTGGAAGGAAGGAAAAAAGCATTAAGCACCTATTATATGTCAGGTACTGTAAGAAATAACTTTACAAAATCGTATCTCAATTGGTTCTCACAATAATTCTGTAAGGTATTATGATTACTACCACACCCATTTTGTAGTTGAGGAAACTGAGGCAGATGAATATAAATTGACTTGCCCAACATCATACAGCCAGTAAACATCTGAGGTAGAATTTAAACTCTTCTTCCTGATTCCAAGTCCAGTGCCCTATCTATCACACCACCCAAGTTGCCCCTATTTAGTCTCTGGGACTATCAAAGAAAAAGGTTTCTAGCATAAGATGGATTTGTGCAGAATCTTAGAGAAGCTAAGTGGCTAAATTGAGAGGCAGAGTATTCCAGGTCTGGGGCAAAGGCAAAGAGAACAAAATGGAGAGTTAGTTTCATGTGAAGAAAAGCAAGTAAACAGCAACAATAAGATTATGATGCTCAACTAGGATGTACTTGGCTCTTTTAAACAATGAATTGATTCAGAGCAATTCCAATGGACTTGTGATGGAGAGAGCATCCAGAGAGAAAACTATGGAGAGTAAATGTGAATCAAAACATGGTATTTTCACCTTTTTTTTTTTTTTTTTTTTTTTTTTGTTTGCTTGCTTGTTTTTTTTCTTTTTCATTTGTTCCATTTTGATCTGGTTTTTCTTGTGCAATAAGATAATATGTGGAAATATGTTTAGAAGAATTGAAAGTTTAACCTATATTGGATTACATGCTGTCTAGAGGAGGGAAGGAGAAAAATTTGGAACACAAGGTTTTTCAAGGTGAATGTTAAAAACTATTTTGGCATGTATTTTGAAAAATAAAAAGCTATAAGTATTATAAAAAACAAAATAGGAAAAAAAGGAAATCAACTAAAAAGGGCCCAGGAGTCTTGATTCCTAATTTAAGTACATTTCTTTGTATTATACTATATATATAGTTGGGAGAGTTCTGAGTTAATACTTTCACAATTGACAATATTAACCATGAAAGATGCTGGATTGGTCTTAGATAGTCCAGATTCTCAAAGTATGGTTCAGGGATCCCTGGTGAGGTCGTTTCAAGGGGTCCAAGATGTCAAAACTATTTTCATAATAATAGGAAGATATGTTCATTTTAAATATGATAAATATGGATAGATTTTAATTCATATTAGCAAAAAAGCTTTGAAGAGTACTTAATTTCTTAAGTGTTACATCAGGAGGTCAAACAATTTGAAAAGTGTCAACCTAGGAAAACCTAGGTATCAGAATGATTTTACTATTAATTAGCAGGATGATCTTGGACAAATTACTCAAATGTTATGTGCCTCAGTTTCCTCATCTGTAAAATAAGGGGGTTGGATAAGTTGAATTCTAAAGTCCCTTACACCTCTAAAATCCTATATTCTAAATAGGAATAGGATGGAAAAATTATGATTTACAGGATAAAAGGTTTTCCCCTAATACTTTGATATATCTAGCACATTTCATCTTTTTTTCTTGTTTCATTTTTATGGTATATCCAACAACAAATGCCTTCATCCCTCTGAGCTGACTTCCTTTGTCTCTAAGTTAAGGCTTGCCACTAATCCAGATCTTGGGTGAGGCTAACAGAAGGAAGTCACACATTTATTACCAGGAAAGTGTTTTGAGGCCCTAGAGTTAAGGCTGTAGGAGGAATCTTAATGACTGGAACAACCTATGCTTGTTTTTATGATGAAGAGTCTTTCAAGCTGAGTGATTCAGGATCCCTTTTAGTGTTGGCCCAGGCGCTGCCTACTTTTCCTGAGGTCTCTGTAGATGATTGCCTCTTTCCATGTTCAGAATTATTGATGGTGTGCCAAGATCTCCTTTTTATAAGCAATACATTATTTGAGGCCCCTGCAGTCTGGCTTCCACCTATCTTTCTTGACTTATTTCATATTTCTCCTCTTCATGTACTCTCCGTTCCAGCCAAACTAGACTGCTGATTACTCTCGGAATGCAGCATAACTATCTCCCATCTCCATGCTTTTGTATGAATTGCTGCCCTTCCTGGAACGTCCTCTCTCCTCCCCTATTTTTTTGAATCCTCAATTTCCTTCAAGATTCAGCTCAGGGGCTATCTCTTACTAATAGGAAGCTTTTATCGATTCCTCTTATGTTGGTGTTTTCTCCCTTCTGAAATTACTTGAATTTATTATATTTGCATACGTATTACATACTTATACATTATATCTTAGAACAGTAGTTCCCATTTACTTCACAGGACAATACACTAAATAATTGTAAATATTAAAAGCTACTAGTATCTTGTTACCCTATGGATTCACAACACATTTATTTTTTGTTGTTATTGCTGAAAGGGGTTTGAAGAACAACAATAAAAAACAGAAGTTGGGAACCACTGTTTTTGGAAAGAAGATTCTTGAGGATAGAGAACAGATTTCCATTATTTGCCCTTGTATCCCCAAAACCTAGTACAGTGCCTGGTTAATAACAAGGAATTTAATAGACCCTTGTTGTTGAGATTTAATTAGAGTCCCTACACTCTGCAACTGTGCAACCTAATCATTAAGGTCAAAGGAGTTTAGCAATTCCTATGGTAAAAAAATAGAGGTGAGGCTCTGACAGCTGGCATTTCTCCTCCTAAATCAGACCTTTTACCAGAACTGTGATCAGGGTACAAAACATGTAGGTTTGAATTTCTCTTTAGATTCCTTTCTTCCTCTTCACTAGACAACTCAGACATGAAGGGATAAACGGCCAGGAAACTCTAAAGGAGGAAGAGGAGGAAAACCCCCAAAACACCAACAACAACCCAGGTCACCAAACAACCAGTACTTCACTGTATAATAAACACCTTTTACCACAGGGAGCCTCAGGAGGACCAAACAACTTCAAAATCTCAGCAAAGATTTTCTCTGGGCCCGCATTCCCTATTCAGGGTTCTCAACAACCCTCTTTCAGTTCAAACGTCTTTTCTCACAAGGAACTGAATGTGAAGGGGACTGGCTCAGATAACAAGAGCCCCCTCCTAGGTCTGGGTGTTTGCTTCAATGAAAACAAATTTCTGCCTTGGCTGGCAGAGAGCTGAGCCCCAGCATTGGAAGCAGGGGGTTCTTGAAACCACATTTTTTGGCTCATTAAAGCCATTCTACCCTTGTTCCCCGCATCATCTAACCTCTTTTCCAGCCATTTTGTCAGTGTGTACTTCAGGGAGTTTGGAAATGGATGTTTGCAAAGGACTGGATCCCATCCACCAGCTTTGCCAGAGCTGGTCTATTTTGACTGTTGGCAGCCTTTGAATGGCCCTCTCACCTTTTTAGTCTCAAGCACAAAAGCCCCCTTTGCTCGGTTTGTCTATACCCTGGGATGCTTATTTATCTATTTTCTGAAGTTGTTGGTACCACTTGATGCCGTTCCAAGATTCAGAATCATGGCAGTTTCTACCGAACAATGGAAGGTCATGGCAAATGTGTCCAAACTTTGAGAAGTCCCCAGACCTTTTCCTGGGAAGGCCAGAGAAGAAATTGTAGAAGTCACAATCAAGAATGATTTTAAAGAGCCTACAAAGATAGGCTTTGTAGGTTGCTGGAGGCTTTTTTTTCCTGAAAAGAAGGGAGCCCAAACCACACAACCCAATCTTTGAAATACATAAGAGAAATTATTTTGTAAACTCCAGAGTCCAGCTGGTTTTGGGTGGTTTGGCAAAAGCCATGAATCTTATTCATCCCACAGTGGAAAATATTGATAAACAAAACTTCTAATAAAAGCTGACACTTTAATAGTGTCATATAATCTGCAAGAGTATCCCCTCCCCTTTGAGATAAGTATTACAAATATCATTACCCTCATTTAATGATGAGGAAACTGAGGCTCAGAGCCAGGTCACACAGCTTCCAAATCTAGTCTGTGAACTCCAGTCTTGATATAGTGGAAAGAGCACTGGGTCTGGAGTCAGATCACCTGGATTCAATTCTGTTTCTGTCCCCAATTCCCTGTATATTTTGGAGCAGTCAATTAACCTCTGGCTTTCACGTTCCTTACCTGTACTAGGACAAGTTGTCTAATTCAAGGCAATTCCTAGTCTAATTCAAGGCAATTCCAACAGACTTCAGATGGAAAGAGCCATGTGCATCCAGAGAGAGAAGTATGAAGACTGAATATGGATCAAAGCATAGTGTTTTCATCTTTTTGTTGTTGTATTTGTTTGCTTAGTGGTTATTTTTTTTTAATCATGGTTTTTTTCTTTTTGATCTGATTTTTCTTGCACAACATGATGAATATTGATGTTTAGAAAAATTGCATATGTTTAACCCATATTGGATTGCTTGCAGTCTTGGGGAGGGATAAGGAAAAAAGGAAGAAAATTTTGCTGAAGTGAATGTGTTTGCATGTATTTGGAAAAATAGATAATCCACAACATAGATGTCAAACACATGAAATAGATCACATTGCAACAACATTTGAAAGCAGCTGAAATGGATTAAAATGTAATTGGGAAATATTTAGCCAAAAAAAAAAAATACAATAGAATTTAAATAATGTTAATATGTGGTTTTTTTTGAGTCAATATGCAGTACAGCAGGGATCATGAATAATTTATTCCAGATTTATATTAAAGTTTATTTACATATTCCAGATATAGAAATGAAAATGTTTTTGTAAACTACAGAGCACAGTGGGAATGGAGAAACACTGTTGTGATGAGATTCATTATTGAAGGGTTTTAAGTTGTTGGGGTTTTTTTTATTTTAGGATAAGAAATTAGCATTTCTTTAATTGTTCAGTACAAGTTATATTCCCACACCCTTGCTCCTCTCCACCCTGCCCCTGGATTGGAGGGGACATCCAGGCCACCACATGGTGGAAATCATAGTAAGTCCTAGAACTAGGACTGAGAGGAAGGAAAGATGTGGAAATAGAAAAGTTAGGACATTTGGGGACACTGAACCTTTTCCCCAAAATAATTAAATACTTCATCTTCATAATCATATCCCACATTGAATTATGTAACATTTTAGATATATAACATTTAGGAATATAACATTTGACTGTCAAAATAACTTCAGGAAGTAGCTAGGAATAATATTAGTAGCCACATTTTACAGATTAGGGAAAGGTAACTCAGAGAATTTAACTGTAACCCCAGTTTCTTGACTTTTACTCAAATGTCTAATTAATATTTTTAAAATGCATTGATTTTAGGGGGAGAATTGTTGTGGGGGGAGTGAGACTTATTGATAAATATTTAGAAAAGTAATTGTTATACTATGTTACAGAAACATTGAACTATATAACACTTTGGTACACAATCTTATTTGATTGTCAAAATAACTTCAGGAAGTTATTTTGTATTTAATTAATTAAGATTTTAAAAGTTATTTTAATGCATTTTATGCATAATGCATTTAATGTATAAAATAATAATTTTAAAATGCATTGATTTTAGGGGGAGAATTGTTGTGGGGAGAGTGAGTGAGACCTATTGATGAAGATTTGGAAAAACAATTGTTATGCTCTATTACAGAAATACTTGTTTTATTCCATAAATTAAAAAGATAAAAAAAAGTAAATCAACAAAACATTTATAAGAAATGGGAGTAGAAGGGCCTTCAGAAAACAAACAGGGCATAGCTTAAAAAACCCAAGTTGTATATATGTATGTATATATATGTGTGTGTGTGTGTGTGTGATATATATTTATACGTATACATACATATGTACAACTTGGGTTTAGATATATGTGTGTATACACACACTATATATATATGCATATATATACCCATATATAACCTATACACATATATGTATATATAAATATACATGTACATATATGTGTATGAATGAATATATACACACAGAGACATATACATGTATAAATACATATATATTATATATATATATATATATATATGGTTTCCCATTTTTTTCTGTTCTTGTTTTTATATTAAAATGTTCATGTTTGTTGATCAGCTTTTTAAAATGGGGGAAGTGCATTGAGCCTCTGTTATGCTTTTTTTTTATTATAATAACTTTTTATTGACAGAACCCATGCCAGGGTAATTTTTTTACAACGTTATTATCCCTTGCACTCACTTCTGTTCCGACTTTTCCCCTCTCTCCCTCCACCCCCTCCCACAGATGGCAAGCAGTCCTATATGTGTTAAATATGTCACAGTATATCCTAGATACAATATATGTGTGCAGAACCAAACTATTCTCTTGTTGCACGCCTCTGTTATGTTTTAGCTACCTTTTTTCTCTTCCCCTACAGTCATCTTCTCCCATTGGAAAGTTACTCTCAGATTTTTCATTTGAATGAAGAGCCCAGATCAGCCATCCTTCCTAACTTGTGGCTATCACACTTCTCCCCTTTTCAGATTCCCTCATGAGAATGTAAACTCCTGGATGGTAGGAACTGTCCTTTTTGTTTGTATCTATATCTATACCCTTAGGACTTGAAATGTGATAAGGACTTAATAAATGCTTGTTGACTGAAAGACTAGGGGTATGGAATATTTCATATGCTCTAGAGTTGGATGATGTCTTGGTCAGTTTTGCTGAATGAATGGCTTTTTTTCTTTCTCTTATTAATTCTTTGTTGCAAAGGATGATTGGAAGAAGAGAAATATTTGGAAATGAAGATGACGTAAAAACAAGACATCAGTAAAATATTAAGAAAAAAGTTCACTGAAGTCTGGGTGGGAAGGGGAACTGCATCTAAATTGCCCCTTTATGCTCATGCCTTTTCTCTCCAAGTAGATTGTAAGCTCTTTGAGGGCAGGGTTGTGTTTAATTCCTTTATATTTCAGAATTCTAGCACTAATGCTAGAAGTTAATCCTGTGTGCCCAATATGCCCATACAACATCTTTCATTCTCACCAAAGTTCAGTAGCACATAAATACACCCTAACCTCTATAGCATTTAGTACAAGAAGAACCTTTCTACTTCACCTCACAATTAGGATTGCCCAATATTATTAAGAAATCGTACTCAGCTATAATTCCTGCTGACATTACCAAATGCCCTCAAAAGGATCAGAAAATCTGAGGGTTACCTGGGCTCATCTTGTCATTTTGCAAATAACAAGTAAACTGATACCCAGAAAGATCAGAGATATTTATTTGCCTGAGGTCTCTCAGGGAGGCAGGGACAAAGTTGGGTCTGTATCAAGGTCTCCAAGCCTCAGGCCAGAATTCTCTTCACTCCTGCTTCGGGTAAGTATTGTATTTGGGCCAATAGGAATTCCATCTCTTTGTTTATCCATGTTGATGGTTTCTTTTCTAGAAAATTGCCTGAGGCTAAGGAAAAAGCAGGCCCTCATTGGTAGTTTGCAAAGGCACAAGTAAATCACATTTTTTATTAAACTCCTTCTTACCTTCACATGGAGACAACTAATACTTTCTGAACCCTACTTCCTGTATGGATCCCTAGCTCCCCGGAGAATCAAATCTCAAATAAATGTTTCAGTCAGAAGGCTGCATTCCCAGCTGTGCAAATTGGTCACAGATGTAATTGCATTTGCCCTATGCCCTGGAGAAAAATATGACTGTGGTTGGAAGTATGGGCTTCTTCCCGCTTTCTCCCACCAGTGAAAGGCCCAGCTTCTGACTGTGTGTAATATCCGTGAAGGCTAAAATAAGCTAACAGAGAGGAGCCCAGCACTGCCAGATGTACTGTACGTACCGTTGCTAGCCAGAACCAAGCCTGGACAACCAGTTCTGGAACCGCGGCCACTCATAGGCCACATTGGCCCAGGCAAAAACCCACAAGCTTTGTCATTGGCTCCCGACATTTCTGAAATTCATCCCCAACCTTCCCCCACCCCCTCGTTCTCTCATCCTTACCTAATGGCCCCAGGACAACAGTGAACTCTGCCAAGTCTGTCTGTCGAACTACAAACAACAGCGGTTACTGCATATCATATAAAAAGTCAGCCAAGCTACAACTGGCAGGAGAGTAATAAAGCAAACTTTAAAAAAGAACTAAAGAACTCCACCCAGTACTGTGAAAGCCCAGACACATTGTCTTATTTTTTTTTTTAAAGGCATTTCTGTAAGAAGTATGATGACAGGAAAGATGATATGGTGGAAAGTATCTAGAGGCAAATCCTGGCTCCACAATCAGGGCAAATTATTTAACTTCCATGAACTTTAGAGCTTTCATTTGTAAAAAGAAAAAAAGATCAGGAGAAATCAGGGCTTCTTAAGTCAAATTGTCAAATATTTATTAAATATCAATTACATTCTAGATATTGTGCTAAGTCCTGGGGATATGAAGAAAGGTCAAAAATAATAATCCTTAACTTGGGGTGTCGTATTTTTTCAAGGGCTAATGAAATTGCGAAATGATAGTAGGGAAGGGGGGAGTTGATGATTATGCCAGACATCTGACTAGTCTTAGAAGTTAGATTGTAGATTGTGTTAGAAGTAGATTGTGTGTTAGAAGTAGATTGTGATTGACTTGTTGGGAACCCATTAAATAACCCATTCCCTAATTCAAGACTTCCCCTTATGATAGAATGCTATAATTGTGAGCACCAATTTCATAATTCAGATGATAATATCAATTCATTTCAACAAATAACTTTTAAGTACCTACTGTGTGTAAAGTACTGTATTAGATGATGGGTATATATAGATGAAAAACCAAAAAGATTCCTGTCTTTCAGAAACTTCGCAATCTATAAAGACAGATCTGAAATATACACAAATAATTATAGTAGAAGTTAGGATATGATGGAACAAACAAGGGATCTACATAAAGTGTTTTAGGAAAAACAGAGGAGGGAGAATATTATTTTTTGCTGTAGGATCAGAAGTTTAACTTTTTAAATTAAGGGAAGAATTTCAATAGATGAGATTTTTTTCTATTTCTTCTTTACTTTCTTGTCCTAGAACTTCAGAATAATTTTCCTTAATAATTTCTTGTAATATGGTATAAAGATTCTTTTTTTAAATTTTAATTTTCAGGTAGTGCAACAAATTTTATATTGTCCCTCCTCGATCTTTTCTCTACATAAATTGATTTTCTGACGACATTTAACATTTTCTTTTATTCTTTTCATTCTTTTGACTTTGTTTTATTATTTCTTAGTGTCTTATAATATCATTAGCTTTTCCTTTCCCAATTATAGTTTTCAGAGTTATTTCTTTAAGGTTTTTTTTTTTTTAATTTTCTTCTAGTTGATTGACTTTCTTTTCACAATTTTCTTATTTTTTTTGTATTGCTTTTATATTCCCCTAATTTTTCCATGATCTCTCTTATTTGATTTTTAAGATCTTTTAAAAGTTCTTCAGGGAACTCATTTTGGGCTTGTGACCCTTTGACATTTCTCATTTAAAAAGGAATGTCTTTTCTTTTTTACTTCTACTATTTTTGAACCCAGAGCCTTTTTATTCCCATAGTAGCTATCTATGGTTGGGTTCTTTTTCCTGTGATTACTCATTTTTGTTTTGTTTTGTTTTGTTTTTAGAAACTTATTTTTGTAATTTGTTTCCAATCCTAAGATATGGGAATGATATCCCAGGCGTCTGAGCTAGGCATGCTATCCAGCAAATGCTCTTGCTCCCTGTGGTCCTCCTACAAATTTTAATTGTCCTCTGCCCTGAAAACTGAAGCCAAGACTCGGGTCTCCTGTAAATGCTCACATCAGGTCCCCATACTTCTGCTACCATACTCACCATGTTCCAATAGATCTTACTCTTTTTGCACAGCCCAAGACTGTGTCTGATCAGCACAACTCTGGTTGTGTCCCTTGTCAGTGGAAAGTTCTTCAGTTTTCTCCTACTCAATTCAACCATCCCACCCCCACAATATCCATGTGGTGGAAATTCTTGAGTCTGAAGCTCCCTTCCCAACCCAGCTGCCCCCAGAGCTCACTATTTCTTGATTCCATGGAGTAAGCCTGGAGGTATTTGTACTTCAGCAGCCAAAATACCACCCTGAGGTCAAATCTTTCCTATGGGGTTCTCAAGTTGTCTTAAAAGGACCATCACTTCACCCTGACTTTTATTCCTGCTCTACATTCACTTTGAGATGATATTTCTTTTTGTGGAGAAAATTTGGAGACCCTGAGGTTTTCTGACTTATTCCATCATCTTCTCAGATTCCTCTTCTTAAGACTCAGAGTAGAGAAACTGCAGAAGTCCATTCATACCTTGAATATTTCCCCTTCCTTTTATTCTCACCAGGAACCTGATTGTATTTTGCCTTCAGTTTTGGGTCTAGAACCAAAGAAGAACTGAAAATGCCCTTCTTTATGTTCATCTATTTAGATTTGATTTGTCTTGTAGAGAAAAATATTGGGTTGGGTTTAAGCAGTTGTACCTTCAGCATTGATACTCTAATTGTAAGAAGTGAGATTTCCAGCTTTCCAACTATCAATTAAACTAAGAGCAGGTGGTGAACTAAGCAGTTTTTAAGCAACATTTAACCATTGCTGGAAGTTGTATTTAAATCTTACTAAAAACTTCCCTTCTGAAGCTCAACTTTGCTTTTCAGTACTTCACAACAAAAACTCAGCACTCCAGCTAGATCATTTTACTTTGGGTCCCCTAAACATATCACCATACATTTTTGCCTTTGCCTAAATGCTCCCTCCTACCTGACATGACTTTTCTCCTCCCTCCCAAATGCCCATATTCTATCAATTCTTTAATGTCCAACACAGATCCCCATCTACCATGACACATTTTCCCATCTTTCTCTGAGCTGACATTGATTTACTCCTGTGGACATATAATACCAATATCAACACCATGCTGTCATATTAGTGAAAAATAATGAATTAAACAGTTTTATTTGGGTTGTATTTGGAAGGACATGTAAACAAGAGAAACCTTGAAGAATAGTATTAAAATACTCTTTCAACTAACCAAATATAGTATCTTGTAGGGAGTGATATGGAAAGAGCATAGAGGTGATTAGCCAGAGAAGGCTTGTGGAATGATCAATGGAGTCTGGAGCTCATGAATATTGCTCCCTTGCTTATGTGTTGTGTATGTAACTTCTCAATGATTCCTGGAAGAATAAATATGGTTTGTGTTTGTTTTCTTTATATGTATAAGGGACCAATGACTGTGTGATTGTGCTCTTCCAGGAGACAGATAAATCATCCTCACTAGGGGAGTTAGGAGAGGACAAATTCCTTAGATTTATCATAAGAGCTGTATATCTGAATATATTAGCTGAATTTGTCTCCATCTTCCAACCCTGAGGAGGAATGCTCTGTTCTGGGACCTGTGTTAGAATAAGTTTGCACTGAATAATAAGTTGCCTTGTGATATCTCTTGTCAATCAGTCAACAAGCATTTATCAAATTCCTATATCTGGCAGGTACTATGTTAAATTCTGAAGATACAAAAAAAAAAAGTGTCAGTCCTTCCTTATAAGGAATTCATATTCTAATGAAGTGAGACAATATGTAAACTGCCATATACAAATATCAACAGAGAGAAAGCCCTAGCATTAAGGGGTATTAGGATTTTATCTGAGACTTGTATCATACTTGTGTGTATTATGACCTAACTTATAACATATATAACTTTGCCTATTCCTGTGTAATTTTTTTGATAATTATAAGCAACTTGTGACTACCTAATAACTCTCCTTTGCTCTTCAGATCGCCTGCAATTTTAATTCTTTGGATAAAAAAATTGTTGTTTTCCATTATTTGCACTTATATAGCACAACTGGAATACTTTTTTTAGGGGGTGGAGTTTTGGCTGCAGTGAAGTGCAAGCTTACTCTATGGAATCAATAAATAACAAACCCTGGAGGCAGCTGGATTGGGAAGGGAGCTTCAGCTTCAAAAACTTTCACATCATGGATATTATGGAGCTGGGATAGTTGAATTGAGTAGGAGAAATATCAATGTAGGAAATGCCCAGGCACTTAATAAGCCAGCATTAAAGTCCCTATTATATGCTAGACACAGAATGCTATATGCTGTGATTATTAAAAACAAAAATGGGGAAGACAACACATTATATAATTATATGTAAAATAATATATGAAATAAATATAAGGTGCTTGGTAGAGGACACTAGTAGCTGAAATAGTCAGGAGAGGCATCCTGGAGATGATAGTATTTGAATTTTTAAGAAAATAATGGATTCTAAGGGGCAGAGGTAATAAGCATGAGAAAGAGTCAATACAAAGGCAATTGACTCAGGAAATGGAATGTCATGTGAAGAACAACAAATAGCATCTTAGCCACATTTACTTCAGCTTCCTCATCTAGAAAACAGGTATGATTAAAAATACCACCTAACTCTCAGAATAATTCTGGGGAAAGAATAAGATAATATTTTAATTACATTGCAGATTTCCTTTAATAAGGGGCTGAAATTAGATCCCCAGCTCACTCTGTTTTGTACCTACTGTTCTACCTCATTTTCAACTCCAGGAAACAATATGGTTCTTCCTCACTTGATTGATCTCCCTTCTCTCAATTATTTCTCTCCTCTGTCCAGAAGGATGAAAAACCAGAGTACCAAATTCCTCCCAATGGCATCTCAACTCACTCCATTTTGCAAATGATTTTCATCTTGGTTTCATCTCCATTGAACAAGATGTTCCTTCTTTCCTTTCCTGCCTCCTTTTGTGTTATCTCACCTCTCATTAGATTGTAGGGACTATATTGTTTTTATTGATTGTATCCCCAGTACTGAGCACAGTGCTAGGCAAATAGTAGGCACATAATATTTCTAGTTTGCTTATTCTTTTCACTTTCTTATTGTAGTAACTGACTTAAACAATGGTTTGAACTTCCTTAGAAATAGTAAAAATCTATGTTAATATTTGTCCTTTTATCCATTTCCTAATTTTTAACTTCAATAATTGTATTCAAATAGTCAAATTGGAATTGTTTTAACTGCACACCATTATTTCTCATTTTTATTCTTTCTTCAAATGGGATATTTATTTTGATCTTTGCTCTAATAAGATAATAGATTGAATGTATGTAGTTATCTAATTTGGAAATGACTTCCAGACTGGATTAAATTGAATTTCTACATGTTAGAAAATAGTTTAATTTCTGTGATTTAATTAGAGTTCACTATTTTTGACATCTTCCAATCAACCACTTACCTCTAAATTTAGAGATATATTTTCAAACATCCTCCCTTACACTCATCTTTGAATCAAAATAATTGATTATTAAAATATATTTTTTTATTTAATTTGGATGGTGCTATCAAAGTTTTTAGGATTTTTTAACTTTTCCATCCTCTGCATAGATGTTGATTATGTGAGTTGCAATAAATATCATGATGGTCTTTCTGTAAATGCTCATTATGTATACTGCAAGGTGAGATATTTTTCTTTTTTAAAAAATAATAGATTATTATTTTCAAAATACATACAAAGATAGTTTTCAACATCCACCCTTGCAAATTCTTGTATTCCAAATTTTTCTCCCTCTTATCCCCCATCCCTTCCCCTAGACAGCAAGTAATCCAATATATGTTAAACATGTATAATTCTTCTATATATATTTCTACTTTTATCATGTTGCACAAGAAAAATTAGACCAAAAAAGAGGGGGAAATGAGAAAGAAAATAAAAAGCAAGCAAACAACAATAAAAAAAGGTGAAAATACTATTTTGTGATCTATATTTAGTTCCGATAGTCCTCTTTTTGGATCCTCTCCATCACAAGTCTATTGAAGTTGGCTGAATCAGTGAGATATTTTTTTCATATAATCAGGATCCTTATTTCCTTCTGACATAAAATGCTTCCAGTTTCTTTCTTTGTTTATCCATGATGAATTCATAGGTCATTTTTTCATTTCATTGCAACTTCTTTTTGTCTTCTTTTCTATTTGTAAAGCAAAAAGAAAAAAAAAAAAAAAGAAAACCCAAACTCTCAATACTTTTAACAAAAGTTTGGAAGAATATGTTGCTATGAATATAGTAAGGTCAATTATTCAGTTTGATAATCTTCTGTGTTTGGATATTTCCCCAATGACTGCAGTTTTTTGGACTTTATTATCATGCCTCTGGGAAACTGAGTGTCCTATAAGATCTCTTCAGCCCTGGAACTCATACTTCATTGATTCCCCCTACCCCTGGGGTCCCTCCTTTTGATTGGAGAGAGTAGAAATAGAGTCAGTACCTCATTTTAAGGAGGGTACTCCACTAACTAATGCTCTTCATTTCCCAGCTGGCTGTACTACTCAGGAATTCATTATCATGCTTCTGGTCCTTTCCTCTTCCTCTTTCAGCTTCTTTTTGCCTGTTGTTTTCCCTCATTTGATTGTAAGCTCCTTGAAGACAGGCATTATCTTTTTCATCCTTTTTTATTTCCATTGCTAAGTCCAGTACTAGCACATAGTAGGTACTTAAATAAAATGTTTGTTGGCTGACTGAGCACATAGCCTTTTAACTTATGGTATTCATGAATTGCTATAAAATAAATCACCTTAAAACCTTTAAAGCATTTTTGGTTTAATAGGACCTGCCAAAACTGGTGCTCTGCTCCAAAAGCCTTGCAGTACTCAAAAGTTTCCTCAAAAGCACAATGTTGTATCCAAAGCAGGACATAGCTCAGGACAGAGAAAGACAACTCATTATACACAAATTAATCATCTAAAGAAAGGAGGATGTGAGTACAGAACTTGAACTTTTACTTCTCCTAATCATTGAGATGAATAGCAAGCAATATAACTGGGTAAGATATACTTTGGGAGGTTGTTTTTCATACTCAATACTTTATTTTATTTGCAATATACAACAATCAACCTTCATTTTTTATCATTCTATTCTATCCTTCTTTTCCATCTTTCCATACAAATCACAAAGCATCATTGTTTTAATGGAGCTTCATTTATGGAGCTCTTTGAGGCTATGTTTTGTTTATACTCTTTCTAGATCATATTATTCAACTTTATTCAACAATTATCAATTAAATATCTAATAGAGAGACACATTTTTTAAATGATAGTTACTGAGCCCAAAGTATCTATTTCCTTCAGGAAAAAGGGATGGGAGATAATATATGCATACAGACAAAGAGTTTGGATTTGGAGTCAAAGCACTATCATTTGAGTGTTGGTTGCGATTTTTACAGTCTGAACCTTTCTGGAACTCAGTTTCTTCATCTATAAAATGGGAAGGTTGAAATGGGTGACCTGGAAGGTCCATTCTAATGCCAAACCTATGATCCTTTGAAATATGCCAATAATTAGGGACTGATGAAGATCAAGATGAGATTTAGAAAACTCAAGGAGGGAGCAAAGATGAAATTGGGCATTATTCAGTAATGACTTCACAAGGAAGTGATTAGCTAAAACCTAAAGTTTACAAACTATTGGAGGCAAAGTCTATTATCTTTAGAAGTATTTATGTTAGATAATAAGAGCATTTTGGTATTCTGAAAGCAATCATCTCATTTTCCACTAATTCCCTTTCTGGATCTGTGTGGCTCTTATGGTGGATAATTAAATAGATTTACAGTTACAATTCCTACTCTTTACTATTTCACATATTAAATACCACTGCCTGAAGTCATAAAGTACATCTTGATGCTCCTGATGTTTCTTCACATTCAGTTTTGTTTTCAGCATATTAACCTTTTGATTATTTTGGGTGGCTCACTGCTATCCATGCCATTGAGCTAAGAAGGGAGGAAGTCAGCAGTTGTTACTAATATACCTAAGAAAGCCTTAAGCCTCTTTCCTAGTCTGATGATGCTTCTAGCCAGCATATGAAAGCAATCACCATGACTAGATAATGCTATAAGGTGACACTGTAACAAAGACAAGGTACCAGAATGATGGTAACAGAGGGAAAATGGGAACGATAATATGGGAATATAGTGATAGTGATGATATAATGATAGTGATGTGGTGAATAAGAAAAGTTGCCACAGTGATGGAGACATATTGGTCATCACCCCAGTAATAATAACAAGGTTATAAAGCAAATATAAAATGGTGATGTGATAGAGTGATGGTAATTATGTGCCATGAAAATAGTGACATCAGGGTATGATGTCATTGACACAGTTACATGATGATGATAACAAAAACTGTGCACACTCTTTGATCCAGCAGTGTTACTATGGGCTTATAGCCCAAAGAGATTTTAAAGAAGGGAAAGGGACCTATATGTGCAAGAATGCTTGTGGCGGGTCTCTTTGTAGTGGCCAGAAACTGGAAACTAAGTGGATGCCCATCAATTGAAGAATGGCTGAATAAATTGTGGTATATGAATGTTATGGAATATTATTCTATAAAAAACGACCAGCAGGATGATGTCAGAGAGGCTTGGAAAGACTTACATGAACTGATGCTGAGTGAAATGAGCAGAACCAGGAGATCATTATACACTTCAACAACAATACTGTTTGAAGATCATTTCTGATGGATGTGGCTTTCTTCAACAATGAGATGAACCAAATCAATTCTAATTGATCAGTAATGAACAGAACCAACTACAACCAGTGAAAGAACACTGGGAAATGACTGTTGACCACAACATAGCATTTACACTCTTTCTGTTATTGTTTGCTTGCATTTTTGTTTTCCTTCTCAGGAAATTTTCTTTCTTTCTAAATCCGATGTTTCTTGTGCATCAAGATAACTGTATAAATATATATATACATATATTGTATTTAACATATACTTTAACATATTTAACATGTATTGCTCTACCTGCCATCTAAGAAAGGGGGTGGGGGGATGAAGGGGAAAAGTTAGAACAGAAGGTTTTTCAAGAGTCAATGCTGAAAAATTATCCATGCATATGTTTTGTAAATAAAAAGCTATAATAAAAAAAAAAAATCAAAACTCAGGACTATTAGAAAGAATGAAGGAGAGGGAAAGACCTGGCTACAAAATCACAATGAGTAATGTAGCGATAGTGATGAGGAAATAAAATAATGAGGTGATAGCTACATCATGAACAGGTAACTTCGTGTAGGTGACATCGTTACAGTGACATGATGACAGAGACAGAGGCATCACCATGGTGATGATAACATGGGATGGTGATAGGAGAAAATGATGATGGTGACAAATGGGCACAATGCTGGTGAGTCAATGGTAGGTACCCAGTCACAATGACAAGGTTACACAGTGACCAAGTGACGGAGCATAATGACAGGAACTCTGGGACATGATTGTGGTGACACAGAAACAATGACAGGGAATGGTGCCATTGAAACAGAGATACAGTGATGGTGACAAGGTGACAGTGACACAGGACCATGACGACAGTGACTAGTTTCTCTTCCCAAATGGAAACAGATTTAAGCTCAGGAAGATGACATCATGCTCAACATTCTATCCACCTTCCCTGTCTATAAACTGAATAGGAAGGAGAAAGAACAACAGAGCAGAAAAGTACGGTTCTGGGAAGTCTTAATATTGTGATGAAGTTGCATTTACACATGATGATTGCACTTGTTATTTTATGTCCTAAAGAAAGATGTTGTGTCTAGGCTGGGCTATGAGCTTGCTTAGCTTTTAGGCTTTTAAAGAGGGATAAGCAGTGACTATTTCATAAAATTAATGCATCGTTGACAATATCTTTTGAGCCATTTATATTCTCTTGGTTGAACTTATGTCAATGATCTTGTAGTAGTCAGTAGTTTGATTCAGTAGTCAATGGTTGTGGATACTCCAGTGGTTCTCAAAGTATGGTCTAGAGAATCCTGGGGATCTCTGAAATCCTTTTAGAGGGTCTACAAATTCAAAAATAGTTTTTATTTCCAATACGGTAAATGTCTATAAATTTAATCCAGATAAACAAAAACGTTTTGGAGAGATCCTCAATAATTTTTAATAGGATAAAGATACTGAAAACAAAAATTTGAGAACCACTGCTCTAAATTGTTTAGAATATAGTATCTTCCCTCAACCCCTAAAGAATCAAAAGATTTATTCCCTCTAATCTCTCCCAATCATTTTAACCCTGGATAATTAATCACTCTTGTTATATTTTTATCTGATTTGTCCATTTTCCTCTTATCCTTTCTATTCTAACACATTCAAATTGATAGTTAAATGAGTCCCATACTTGTCTTTCCGGGGGTTTATTCTATTCCTTTATCAATCAACATTCTAATTTTGTTTTTCTTATCAATGCAGAAAGCTAGTGAGCACTATTGATTCCAAACACTATTGTAATTAGTATTTTATGACTTGTCACCTTGAGCAACAGTTTTATGCTTTTGTCCATGTCATAGGTAGTATAACAGTATCACCTACTGATGACGTTTCTACCAAGAGCTTAGCTTAGCTAAAGCTTAGCTAGACTGAACATATAGACTCTGACAAATAAGGCTTCCCACCTAGGTAGACTCCTGGTGTGGTAGTACTGGAAAGAAGCTGAGAGATCATTTATTCCTTCATTTTACAAAAATAATCTCAAATCCAAAGAAGTTTAGTGACACATTTAACTTTGTGCAGCTAGTACATGGAAGAGCTTTATCCTGAACTCAGGCTTCCTTAACTCTAGGGCCAACAACCTGACCACTGCACTGGTATAACCTGTGAGAATCCAGAATTGACATCAAAGGTCCCTGGAGGAGGACTTTGGTAGCATTTCATCTCTCTGAAGGTGAGCTACAGTTATATTCCCAGATCAATCCCCATTTGAATTTTCTTCTTGCAGAGATCTCACAAGACAATTGTCTTCCACAATTGCACAGATCCCACACTCAGAAACTAGTCCTTCCCGGTAAAATTTATGCCTGCTATCAGCCCACCTACAGCTTCTTGACTTTTTTGATGATGTGGGAAGGGAAGAGAATAAGCATTTATATAACAAGGTAGTGAACCAGGATTTTGTTTTCATTTTTGTGAAGGTGTTTTAAAATTACCTCCTAAAATCCTCATAATAACTCTATGAAGTAGTTACTCTTATCACTCCTATTTTACAACTAAGGAAACTTAGGAAAATTGAAATTAAATTTCTTACTCAGGATCACACACCTATTATCTGAGGCTGGATTTGAACACAGAGCTTCCCGATTCCAAGCCCAACACTGACTCTCTAGCTGCTCTCATGACTTCAAAGAATCTAGGTTCACCAGATTTCTATGATTTCATTGATAATAAAGGATTTTTATTCTGGCTGCTTATTGTAAGTTAATACTCAATTAACTACTAAATACACATTTTTTCTGGTTATTTCACCAGAGGCATTATCAGCCCAGTAATTCATGAATGGCTTTCCCTGTGTATCCAGTTTACCAGTGCCCTTCCTAATATGTGGACTACACAATAATTCCAGTTGCCATCTTCTCCTTTATACACTAGTAACCCATTTTCATGGGCATGACTGAGTATGTAGGAAGGCACTAAGACCAATAGCATTACCATCAATATTAGAAACCAATATCTATCATTTTTGGTGAAGGTCTTGTGCAACTTAATGAATTTCATCAGAACCAGAAGAAAGTTCTGTTGATTCCTGGGCATTTTGATAATCGACATATACTCATAGTAATGATCTTAAACTCTAGTTTAAGTCTCAGACTTCAGCTTCAATATCAAGTGTCAAAGTGCCCTCTAGTGGTATAACAGGGCAGTGTAATTAGCAAGGTATCTGCAAAGAGTAATTGGGAGAAATGATAATAAGGTAGTATTGAAGATGCTTTGTGAATTCTATTTTTAACTTACCTATTTTATTTTTATCATTATATATTATATTTTATTATTTTATTTATTATCTATTTCTATTTCCAGCTTGCCTGAAGGGCTGTCTCAGAATTGTTGTAGCCTTGCCTTTCTGGGTGTTGGTAAAATTTTGCTTTTAAAGAATCTGCCTGAAATCTAAAAAGTAGAGATCAAAATATTTGAGCCTTGTGCAGTAAAATGAAGCATATACTTCCTCCATTATGTGCTAAGTCTGGCTGGCTATTTCATTTCTGAGAACTTAAGATAAATCATACTTTGGGATCTGCTGCTCAACTAGGAAAGATTCACACCACTGGAATGGCTAACGGCATCCTTAAGGTAGGTAGGTAGGGGGTAGAGCAGGTTTAGAGTTAGAAAGACTCAACTTTCTGAGTTCAAATCCAGCCTCGGCTGAATTCACTAGCTGCGGGACCCTGGGCTGGTCACTTAACCCTATTTATCTCGGTTTCCTCATCTATAAAAATGAGCCAGAGAAAGAAATGCTAAACTACTCTATTATCTTTGCCAAGAAAACCCCCAAAAGAGGTCATGAAGCATCAGATGCAACTGAAAAAAACCAACAGAACAAAAAAAGAGACATATATGTTGTTTAGTAATGTGTTAGTCTGGACAGACTGTTTGTCCTCCCCAAATTTGTTCATTGGTGATCAGCAGCCAACTGCCATCAATGACCAAGTAATGACTTGCAAAAAAAATCCTTCTAGGAAACAAGAATTTCTTTTTCAGAATTGGGGATTTTCTGTTCAAAGTAATCAGATTGTATAAGTGGCAACCAGAATCAGGAAGCCAGCACATAACATCTGCATGTGTACTTTTTAAGAACCACAGTCCTTCCAATTGGAACCCAGTGCTAATCAGGGTCAGTGTAGCACAATAAAGGGAGCAACGCCTGGGAGTCAGAAGGTCTGGGTCCTAGCTAACTAGCTCTGTGATTTAAGCATCCCTCAGTTTCCTCACCTGTAAAATGAAAAGGGTAGACTAGAAGTACCTTTCAACTTTAATATTTATGCATAATCATACTTATTGTGTATCTAAGTTATATTTTAATATATTTAACATCTACTGGTCATCCTGACATTTAGGGGAGGGGGTGGGGGGTAAGAGGTGAAAAATTGGAACAAGAGGTTTGGCAATTTTTAATGCTGTAAAGTTACCCATGTATATATCCTGTAAATAAAAGGCTATTAAATAATATATATATATATATATATATATATATATATATATATATATATATATATATATATATTTATGCATAATACAATGGAAAGAACACAAGTTTGGGCTGCCTATGACATGAGCTCAAATCCAGAATCTGTACTTACTTCCTGTATAACCCTGGCAAATCAGAAAGTTGGGTTCCCTAGTCTTCTGTTTCCCCATCTGGAAGAAAACAAAAAGGGAGGTTGAATAGGCTAGTTGACTTCTAATGTTCTTAACTGACTTCTAACAACCTGACAGCTGTTTCTATAAAAGCTGTTCAAGAAGGTCAGAAGTGCTGCTTATACAGATGTCCTTCATTTGTTTTATGATATAACTGGGTTCTCCAAAGATCATGTGTGTTCTGAATCAAATTTTAGGAAAGTTAAAAGTACCTAATTTTTTTTCTGCCATCTTTTTGGCTGTAAACTTCCACAGCTCTGTAGATATCATGGAACTGATGGCTAAGAAGGGAGACACTTGCCTTCCTCTGTATACCTGTTTTCCTTGGCTTACCATCTCTGAGAAATGGACCTGATGGTGGTTGTTTCTGTGCCATGATATTTGTCCCCAGTTCTTGTTGTTGTTTGTCCTTTGTTCTGGAAGAGGGCATGATGTCAGGGAGGTGATACCATGCATGCAAATGAATTGGATTTACGTGAGAGAGGGCTGTGCAAGGGCACCTGCCTCACTTTCCCCTCCAGAGCCAACTGGGTCTAGTGACAAGATATAGATTAGGTCGACTGGAGATGGTCCTAGATGAAATGAGAGATTTTGGTCTTTTTAAGCTAAGGTCTTCAACAGGTCTCAGTTTGTCTGAAGCTGCACCCATTCAGATAGCAATTGAGGCAAAAAAATCTCTTTCCCCTAGTCCAAAAAAAAAATCTAAATAAATAAATGATAGATAGTTAGATAGATATTTAGATACTTAGATAAAGGTGTAAGGGGAAGACTGAGGATTTCTGGCCAAAGCAGAAATAACTGCTATTTACATTCAATCTGAGTCAATCAGCACCCAAACAATGATCAAATGGGACAAGACCTAGGACCTGTTGGTGGCCAATGAAAATCAGCTTGGTTTTGGTTTAGGGCGTGGTCTCAGTTCTAGATGCTAGAGATCATCCTTACAGGATTTAGAGTTTGAGCCATGGTGACCTTGGAGCTAAGATTACAATAGAATAATGCAGCAGCCCAACCCTATCTATGTAAACCTTGAGGTATCAGGGTGCTTGAGGCTCAAACCTGGTATTGGAAGTCAAGCTAAACTATGCACTTAATCCCCACATAGAGACTGAGGAGTTCGTGGGGAGAATATTTATTGGAGGGGAATATATAGATAGGTGACTATACCTGAAGTAAATCATTCCTTTATACATATATGACATTCCATTATACATATATGACAAAAGAGAAATGATCAAAAGATATGGACAAACAGTTCTCAAAAAAGAATTACAAAGTATTCACAACCACACGAAAGAATGCTTCTAAATACTAAAAACAGGAGAAATATAAATGAAAACAATCCTGAAGTTTGCTTTATGTCCTACAAATTGGCAAAAATGGCAAAAAAAATGACAACAGTCAATACTAGAGGGATTGTGGAAAGATAGACACCCTGATACTTGGTTGATGGAGCTGTTAAATGATATAACCATTTTGGAAAACAATTTGGCATTGGGCAAATAAAGTGGCCAAATTATTTATAGCTTTTGAAACGGAGACTCCATTACTGGGATTTCCCCCTAAGGAAGTCATTGATTAAAAATAAAGTCCTATATACTCCAAAATAAAGTAGATGTCCATGAATGTGTTGTAAGAAACGAAATGTAATAAATCCAGAGAAATATGGAAAGATATATATGAACTGATGTGGAGTGAAGCAAGCAGAGCCAAGAAAACAATATTCACAGTAGCTACAATAATGTAAATGAAGAAGGAGGGGGGAGGGGGGGGGAAACTATACACCAAAATGTAGAGGGCTGAAACTATTGGGTTGATGCACTGAGGTCGGGACTGCCGAGCACTTGAGGCTAACTACCAATTGGACCATACTCTATGGGCATATGCTTGGAAAATGGTCCTTCCCACTATCAGGAGGGACTAGGGAGTGGAGTAAGACCAGCCAGGGACACACTCTTGGCCATAGAGGAGGGAGAAGGCGGTGGCCGAGATTTTGCTTCTATCCTGTTCAATCCTGCGTCTGGGGACCAAGAATAAAGATTGAGGACTTTTGCTTATCCTAACTCCGGCTAATTCTGAGGTGTTCTGGGTGCTAGTGTGGTCGTTACAATAAATGATTAAAAGGTATGAGTAGGCAGTTTTCAGGCAAAGAAATTAAAGCTATTTATAGTCATGCAAAAATGCTCTAAATCACTATTGATTAAAAAATGCAAATTAAACTAATTCTGAGGTACTCTGAGGGAAAAAAATGATAAATTTTGGAGATGGGAAAATTGAGAGACTGATGCATTATTGGTAGTTGTGAACTGATCCAACCATTCTGGAGAATAATTTGTAACTATGCCCAAATAGCTATCAAATATGCATACCATTTGATCCAGCAACACCAGCAAAAATTAAATAGATCAGTATCCCAAAGATCATAAAAAAGGGAAAAGGACCCACATGTGCAGAAATATTTGTCACTCTTTTTGTAGTGTCAAAGAATGGGAAATTGAAGGAATGACCATCAAATGGGGAACAAGTTGTGGTATATAAATGTAATGGAATACTAGTGTTGATGAAGAGTAAGCTGGAAAGATTTATATGAACTGATGTTGAGTGTAGTGAACAGAACCAGGAGAACATTGTGCACAATAACAGCTACACTGTGTGATAATCAGCTATGATAAATTTAGCTCTTCTCAGTAACACAATGATCCAAGACAATTCCAAGGGATTCACAAAGGAAAATGCTGACCACATATAAAGAAAACTATGGCATCTGAAGCCCTTTATTCTCACTTGTGTTGTTACTCTTTCTTTCTTATGCTTTTTCTCTTTTGTTCTGATTCTTCTTTTACAACATGAGTAATATGGAAACATGTTTTACATGACTATACATCTATAATCCATATGCTTATTGTTTTGGGAAGGGAAAGGACGGATGGAGAAAACTTTGTGACTCAAAATCTTACAAAGATGAATGTAGAAAATTTTATTTACACATGATTAGAAAAATATTACTAGAGGGGGCAGCTAGGTGGCACAGTGGATGGAGCACCATTTCTGAAGTCAGGTGAACCTGAGTTCAAATCTGATTCAGACATTTAACGCTTCCTAGCTGTGTGACCCTGGGCAAGTCATTTAACTCCAACTGCCTGAGCAAGAAAAAGAAAAATACTATTAGGTAAAAATTAAATTGAATTAAAAAAAGAAGACCAGTCCAAATCAGAGCTCTAATATTTACTAACTCTATAACTTTGGGTAAATTGCTAAAATTCTCTGTCTCACTTTCCTCTTCACTAAAATGGAGATGATAATACTTGCACTGTCCATTTTATGGAGTTGTTTTGAGGAGTCTTCTAAGGTTGCTGCATCTAAGTGGCACAGCAGATAGAGCATTCTCTTTGGATCAAGAAGAGCTTAGTTCAAATATGACTTCAGACATAAAATAGCCCCAAACATTTACCTTCTGTTGGCCTCTATTCCCTCATTTGTAAAATGAATACAGCATTGTAGAGGACCAGTATTGAATAAGCCCATGAACAGCAAGAGTCTGGTCCAGATATTACTTGAGACCTGCTCTCTGTTAGAGCAAGCCATTCAAACTATTGGCTCATCATCTTCCTAAAAATGACTTATAAAGACATATTTAGAATAATCTTGATGGAGAATGCATGTGAGAGGAACAAAGCTTCACCACTATGCTATTTGCAAGTCTGTTTTAACAAATACCTTGCCATTGATAATTTCTCCTATTTACAATCTGTTTTGACAAATACCTTGCCATTGATAATTTCTGCTATTGACAAGCCTGTTACAATAGATATCTTATCATTGCTAGTGAAGGTGAATTGAAATGTCAAAGTTTGGTATATGTATGAACCCTGGTGTGGGGAGCCCGCACTAATCTACAGCCACATAAGGCCACATTCCTAACCTTGAATAGGAATCTCCTAAGCACATCATACCAAAGACTTCCTGAATAGGAATCTCCTAATCACATCCAAGCACTGCCCTAACTTTAAATAGGCAGATATCTAGGCATCCCCTAATCACATCATAGAGCTTCCTACCACCAGAAACACCTGAGCAGCTCATCCTTGGGCAGGATACCAACCCTTTGTCTAGGACCCCTACCCTGTACTGTGTTTGTATAACCCTGCCTTCTTTCCTACTGCTATATATATATCTGTACTATTGCACCCATTAAAATGAGGCTTGATCAGGTGGATTTGTCTTGCCTCCATTTTGTGTGTCCCCTCTCTCTTGCCCTTATCTCTTTTCTTCCAGGGTCCACACACTCTGCCTCGCAGGCCGAGGCACCCTGGAAGGTATATAGTGTCACCTGGAGGTAGCTGTTGTTAATGTAACACTAGTCTAAAGAGTTTATTAACACTGGTGCTCAGATTAATAAACAAAGATTACAAAAGATATCTTCCACCTGGCCTTGGATATTCTCATTCACCCTCTTGGTATTCACTGGAGCTGGAATCCAACATAGCACATAACTCCTAGAGGTTTTTATGAGGACTAGATGTAATAATATTTAGAAAACACTTTATAAACTACAAAACAGTACATACTTTCTATTATTTAATCATTGGAAAAGTACTCTGTAAACCTTAAAATACTAGAAAAATTCAAGCTATTATTACTAGACATCTGAGTTGGAAAGGACCTTGGAGGTTATCTCTTACAATATCTTTCTAAAGTACAAACTCTCTCAGAAATATTCCTAATAAATTGTCATCCAACTTCTGCTTGAATATTTTCTACGATGGGCAACTCATTAATGAGGCATCTCATTTTATTTGTGGACAACTTTAATTTAATTCAGATCTTTCACATAGAACTGTGGTTTGGTGCAGAGGAGACTCTCTCTGCCAGAGCAGATCAACAGCTTTCCTACCACTGGAGTCTTGAGTCATATGAAGCCCTGATGCCTTTAGTGACTTATTTCAGAGTCACATGGCCAGTATGTGTTAGAATCAGGAGTTAAACCCACGTCTACTTGATTTTGAGACTGCCCCTCTACCCCTTTGTCATACCACCTATCATCATTTTGATTTGCACAATCTTGTTCGACAAGTTGAATGAGTTTGACAGTTGAATTCCTTACTTGCTCACCCTTGGAGAATAGAGCTCAAATTTAAAAGAAAGGGGAAAAGCTCCTCCACCACCCACCTGAGCAAAAAGTTGCAGAAAAAAAAAATATGATCACAGAAAATTTTTAGGGTGACAGGTAAGACCAAGAACCAAATTCACAAGAGGACAACAATGTCGAACATCTATGGGCAAAACCCTAAGCCCAGAAAGAACGCATGGAAGAGCTCAGAAAGGAGTTTTAAAATCATATAAGAGAAGTAGGAAAACTATTCAGAGGAGAAATGAGAGTGATGCAAGAGAATTGTGGGAAAACAGTCAATAGCTTGGAAAACTGTTTTAAAAGAATTGGTTAAATAAGTAAAATTGTCCAAATGGAAAAGAAAGTATAACAGCTATTTGAAGAAAATAAGATCTTAAAAGTTAGAATTAGACATGTAGAGGTAAATAACTATTGGACATCAAGAATCAATCAAACAGATATAACTGAATGATGCAATGGATAGAGCACCAGCCTTGGGTTAGAGTCAGAACTGAGTTCAAATGTGGTCTCAGACACTTATCACTTACTAGCTGTGTAACTCTGAGCTTAAGCTCAATTTCCTTACAGAAAAAAAAAGGATCAATCAAAATTCAAAAGAAAATATAGAAGAAAATATAAAATACTTTATGGGAAAAACTAGACCTGGAAATTAGATCCAGGAAAGATAATATCAGAATCATTGGACTACTTAAAAGCCATAATCAAAAGGGGGAGCTTGGGCAGTATCTTTTGAGAAATTATCAAAGAAAAATGTCCTAATATCCTGAATCCAGAAAGCAAAGTAGTCATTAAAATAATCCATTAATCACCTCAGGAAAGAGATTCTAATAGAAAAAATGCCAACAAACTTCGTAGCCAAATTTTAGAACTATCAGGTTAAGGAAAAAATATTACATGTGACCTCTTCATCCTTGGAAATAGAGATTAAGTGCATAAAATACAGTATTCTCTTTGCAAACATTTATCAAGGAGCAAAAGACAGCTAAAGATAATGGAAAGCTGACCTTTGTGTAAGGAAGACAAGCATTCCTCTGACACTCACTGATTAGATAACCATACCCAATTCTTAGTGCCCCAGGCAATTATATATGTTTACAAGTTGCTGAGTAGTTATTTATCTAAGTTGGTAGAGGGATTTTCTCAAAAGGAGTTATTTAGAGCAATGAAAACACAATTCTGGACCAAAAACAAATGAAAAACTGAGTCTAATAATAAGAAATGACCAAATGTTTCATGAAATGATATTTCTTGATTCCTTCTTTTTGCTCTTCTGAGAACCTTTAAACCAGTTTTTCATTTAGCTGAAACTTCTTGTTTCTGGTTCAATTTATAATAAAAAGATCCAAATTTAAATTTGGATTCAAATGACTTGGACCTTCTCATAGTAGGTCTGTCTGTTTGGTTTTCCCTGGACAAGGTTCTTAAGTTTAAAATACCACTCAGTTCATATTTATAGACAACTTAAAAACAGTGTGGTTCTGCTTTTCATCCAGAGCTCCTGAGATCATGTTCAAAGCCTTTCTCACATTTTGGAGTCTTCTAGAGTTTATTTTTACTTTGTGGGTATAACCTTCAGCAAACCAGAGTCACCTCCATAACACAGTTGAGTAGGAATTTAGTGGAGGAGAACTTTACCTGAAAGAAAGAATATGTCGTGATTTTGGATTTTGAATAGAAATAAAAGGCACAAAGGAGAGGTGAATGGCAACAGGGAAATGGGTAAACATTCATTACTGCAATGTTATAGTAGTCTAGCAAATTATTTATGGAAGTAATGAATATTTAAAGAGAAAAGTTAAAAAGAAAAAGTATTGTATTACTG
Organism: Sarcophilus harrisii; assembly: GCF_902635505.1. Classification (NCBI taxonomy): domain Eukaryota; kingdom Metazoa; phylum Chordata; class Mammalia; order Dasyuromorphia; family Dasyuridae; genus Sarcophilus; species Sarcophilus harrisii. The sequence goes on along the minus strand of NC_045426.1, from coordinate 545,534,487 downwards.
AGAAGAGCTAAGTCTTTTATAAGTCTATTATAGTTGCTGTTACTGTGTACTATTCTCCTGGTTCTGTTCATTTCATTTAGCATCAGTTCATGTAGGTCTTTCCAGATTTTTTGAAATATGCCTTATTCATCATTTCTTATAGAACAATAGTATTACATTACATTAGTATATCACTATATCTCAATAGATGGGCATCCCCTCAATTTTCAATTCTCCGCCACCATGAAAAAAGCTGCTAAAAATATTTTTGTACGTGTACAATTTCCTTTAATATGATCTCTTGGGATAGAGACATAACAGGGGTATTGCTGGATTAAAAGGTATGGACAATTTTAGAGCCCTTTGGGCATAATTCCAAATTGTTCTCTGGACTGGTTAGATCTTAAAACTGCCTGTTCATATTCTTTGACATAAATCTGATAAGCAAATTATTCCTGATTTGATTATGGCCTAATCATGCACTCATTTTATCTGGACATAGGTTGTGAGATGTTGGTCTATGTCTAGTTTCTGCCATATTATTTTCCATAGTTTCCCAGTAGTTTTTGTCAAATAATGAGTTCTTATCCCAGAAGCAAGAATCATTGAATTACTGTAGTAATTTATCACTTTCTCTTGTGTAAATAGTAGCTTTCTTTACATAGTTGAAGGGCTGCTACAAGGTAGAGGATTAGATTTGCTCTATTTGCCATTGAGAGTGATACTAGAAACAATGGGTAGAAATTTAAAATACACATTTTAAGGTGGATATAAAAGGAAAATCCATAGCAAAACAAAACCTTATCTAAAAGTACAATAGACTGCCTCCCTCAAGATATAATGTCCCCTCTGGTTATCTCCCCATTCCTTCAACTCACACTCACAAGAAAAGTCCCTGGGTTGAACAGCTCTAGATTCAAAGGTAATAAGAGACAGATTCAAAAGTTAAACTGAGATCCTTGGATTTTGGCTCCACCATACAGCCTTCTGTTACTTTTATGGTTTTCCTTTTCCTTTCACTGTCCTCTTCTTGGTTATATATTTGTTGGTCTATAATCCTAAAATTATAGCTCAAAACCCCACCCATATGTCTACATTCAATAAAGTCAGCCAGAAGACACAGGTAGCAATGGCATAACTGAAATATAAGAGTAAGGACAGCAACAACAAAACATTGTCTGGTATAGGTTTTCTCAAAAATACATCGATGCAGAGTAAGGAAGAAATGTAACTAAACAACGCCTAGTGTTACAACAATACCTTTCCCAATGTTTTCTTCTGACGTTGTTTTCTAGAGTGGTCAGTCACAGAATAAGGAATTTCTGCTCAGCAAATAATAGGTCTATGGGACCCAGCACCAACTCTATCTATAGCTCCAATCCCTCCTGGGATTAATCCCAAATGTCTAAAATGCCCCACTCATATATCCCATCATCTGTCCCTGGAAAAAAAAAACCAAAAACTCTTACTTAGAGCAGCAACTAGGCTACCTGGACCTTCCCTCACCTGAGGGAACTGAAGAGAGTGCAAAAATTTAATACATATACTCCTTCAGCAAAGTAGAAAGAAGTAGGAGAGTGGGAGGTCAGAAGCTAGTCTTGGGTTAGGGAAGAAGTTCAGGTTCTGGCCATCAAAGATGATAATATTTCTGTTCCCCCCAGTTTCCTCAAGAAATCCTTAACTCATCCTACTTCCCTTTTCTTCCATCCTTTCCAGGTTCTCTTTCTCACCTTTCCTCTAGAAGCAAGCAATGACATTTGCTGTCAGTGAAAGTGAGTTATAGTCCCAATGCTACATGTGGGAACAAGCCTTCTTTCTGGAGTAAAAAGGACCTGGAATCCCAAATCCTATGTGTTGGACTGGATGGCTGCTATAGTCCCAATTCTGTGATTCAAATCAATAAGTGACTTTAGTAATGAATGTTTCCTCCCACTTAAATGAATTTATCACAATCCTTGTCTAATTTTCACATCATGAATTGCAAAGCTAACCTGAGGGTTAGCTGCAAGACAATTGTGGTTAGGTGACTTGCCAGGATCACATAGTAAATAAGGATGAAGTGTCTAAGGTTAGATTTGAATTTAAATCCTCCAGTCTCAAGGGCTGGTGCTCTAGCCACTGTACCATCTAGGGGCTCCTGTTATCTAAATTTCTTGGATTGGTTCTCTATACATTTTCCAATTTATCATAACAATTTAAACTCTTTTTCTTGAATATACTGTTCATAGTGGCATTGCATTTTATATCTTGCTTTATGCTTTTGTATTTTTTTTTATGATTTTAAAAACATTATTCTGTTCTGAGAAGAAACTCATTAGTTTCATCAGAAATCAATGAGGTTCCCACATCCCCTCAAGCCCTACCAACAAACCATAAGATAGTGGGGGCAGCTAAATGGTATAGTGGATAGTGCACTAGACTTGGAGTCAGGAGGACCTGAATTCAAATCTACCCTCAGACATTTACTAGTTGTGTGACCTTGGGCAAGTCACTAAACCTCGTGTTACCTCAGTTTCCTCATTTGTCAAATGAGCTGGAGAAGGAAATGGCAAATCACAACTATATTTTCTTTCCTTTCTCAAAGAAACCTATTTGCCTAAGCAATAGCAAAACAGAAACCTGAGAAAGTATACCTAGGAGAATATATACCAGACTATATAGAGTAAAAAAGCTTTTCCATTAGGGGTAACTTAGCATCCTTTCTAGCTCTAAAGCAACTTGCCATGGACCCTTTCTCAAGAAAAATGCATAGAATTACAAAAGAAACTAAGGATTAGTGAGAACAGAAATAATTTTTTCCCAGCTAAGTTCATAAGCCTTTTGAAATCTATCCACAGAATCCCATCTGTGGATCTCAGATTAAGGATTCCTATATTAAATTCCATGATTTTATGAAACAGGCACTATAAGTGGCACCCAACTAAAACCTTGAAATTCTTTCCCATCTTTCTGCTCCCATTCTCCCCCTTGTGGTTTGTTCTTCAGAAAGTTCAGTACAGTGCTTTTTCATCTCTGCTCCTAGAAAAACCTATTTTTAGGAAAGGATTTCACATCAGCATTTACAAATTAGTGTGAATTTGAGTTGACTGCTACCCCTCTGTGTTTATCTATATTTTAAGTTTTATTTTTAAGGAATTTCTTTTTTTTTTTTTATTTAATAGCCTTTTATTTACAGGATATATTATTTTTAAGGAATTTCAAAGAGTGTTCAGAAAACAGAAGGCTCATAGATCTATCTGAAATCACAATTTGTAGGTTGTCATGTATGTGACTGATAGCAGAGCTAGGAACAGAACATGTGGGGAGGAAAAAAAAAGCTTGTAGGTTTTCCATTAAGTCCATCTATGCTAGTGACTATTGTCCAGAGCCTCATCTCAGATTTACCTGAAGGTTGCTTGGACTAATTCCCCAACCCAGTGAGGATGAGCTATTCAAATTATGTCATGGTAAGATATCAGAAGCTTGAACTTGCTGAACTAACAGCCTTGCAAGAAAACTGAAAAAAGTGCGTACATGGCAGGGGGCAACAAATAAATATGTGTCTCACTTGAAACTAACAGGACCAGATAATACAATAAGATATAAAAGAAAGATTCTACATTGATAGGCCCTTTTTTGCACAAATGAGCTTAAATCAACTCCATTAGCCCTCTAAGGAGCCAGGAACACACATGGGTAATTTCAGTTATAAAGGGAAAGCTTTCTCTTAGGCATACATCCAATTCCCCTGAATCATCTTTAATAGGTGTTTTTTTTTGTTTGTTTGTTTTTTTTTTAAATCAGAGCAATAGTCATTACACAGGGGACAGATAATTTGGGAAGGAGAACAAATGAAAATAAAGATGCCAAATAAAAGATTGAGTCAAAAGTAAGTGAGCCAAATGAAAAAAAAACAAAACAAAACAAAAAACAGGTGGGCTGGTACTTTTATTATTTTTATCCTATTTGAAACCTCTGATTAAGCTTAGCTGGGTAGGCTTGTTTCAAGGCAGCAATGTGTAAGAACCACAATGGTTCTTACACAGCTTGCCTAGGCCCAGGGTATTGTTCAGCTAAGATACTTTTTGGTTCTGATAAGTACTCTTCCCTCTCCCCACCCCCTGCCCATTTCCATTATGTTTAGCAACTTCAGCAATTACAGTGAGTCAGGGTCAAGGGAAGAATGGAAAGAAGAAAAAAAGAACGGCTGGTTTGGGATGCTTAATGAAGCTAATTATCCAGGTTCCCACAGGCAGGAGCAAAAGGGCCAGGAGACCAGAGTGAACCAGAAGAGAAAGAGCTTCTACATAGGGAGCCTGGGGATGGAGATTGTTTGGTTTCCCACAGTTTGCTGCTTTCAGAGAAAGTGCCACTCTTCTTCCGAAGCAGGATGGGAAGCAACAGAGGGATTTGGAGTACATTCTCTCTCCCCTCTTCTTTTCCCGCCCCCACCTTTTTGTACTTGCCATAATCCCAGAGGGCAGAAAAAGTAAATTGGTTCTGTACTTTACAATGGCCATAAGAAAGGGATAAAGTCACACAAACATTAGAAAATGGGGCAAAGGAAAGAAATTTGAAACCATACTTGATTTCAGATATTTGAGTGTTTGTTATAAGAAAGATGTACAAATACACAGGGAATAATGGAAAGTAGAGGTGAAAGCTAATGGGGACAATGACCAAAGACTGGAGTAATCACATTGACTTTTAGGCCTTGCTTTATTTTATTTTACTTTTTTTAGTGGCTGAGCTAATGGAGCAGAGCCATTTCTTGAAGCTCCAGTTATCCTGACCATCATGGGGCTTAACATTTGGCAACTTTCATCTCATAGAAAAGGATTACAGGTGTGTCACAAAAGATCGTTTTTCTTGTTGTCTAGAGCTTTGATTTCATGAGCATCAGAAACTCTCTACTTTTGAAACCCCCTCCACAGGTGCAGATGAGTAACTCTCTGACAATTGTACTATTATTAAATTGTCTAGCATCACTTAGAGGTAGTCTCTTGTCAATAGGAACCTCATAAACTCAGGGCTCCCTAAATAAAAATTGAATTTATATCCACTACACCTCTTTGTAAAATGTCATCATCATCATTATCAATTAATCAACAAGTGTTTTTTAAGCCCCTAGTATGGGGATACAAAGCAAAGAATAAAACAATCTCTAGTCTCAATTTCAATGGGGAAAAAAGAAGGGAAAAGTAGGAAGTAAGTAATAATGCCTACTATGTGCCAGGCTTTGTGTAAGTGCTTCACAAATATCTCATTTTATTCTTAAAGCAAGCCTAGGAGGTGTCATGATTACCTCTTTTTTTATATCCCTATTATTTATCTCTCTATATGATAAAACTGAGGTAGACAGGTTAAGTGACTAGTACAGGTCTTCCTGTGATAAATTTGATCTTATTTTAACTCAGGTCTTCCTTAATGCTCTGAGATTCACTGAACTGCCCGGTGGCTAATTGTCCCAGGTGACAAGTTGATATACAAAATAAATAAATATAAATATATAATAAAATAGGCCTCAAATCCATAAGTGAATTAGGAGGATGTGAAAAGGGGACTCCTGAACTTGGAAAATCCTGGAAGGAGAAAATGTTCAATTCTGTCTCAGTAAGAGACTTTGCTCCATGTCTTTTTTCCTTAAATGAATTTAAGTTCCAACTGCTTGAGGGGGGAATTATGTGGGAAACTTCCCATCTTTGATTCCCAAACCCCTCTAGTGAATGTAATTGCTCTTTGACTCACAAATTCTGGTCCCTTTGAATTCCAATGGAAGATCCGGACCTGTCCCAGCCCCACCCATATCTGAGCCAACTTTGGGGCTACACCCAAAAGCCCCTCAAGCTAAGTCTCCTATTATAAAAGGGCCACGCTGGGAACCCCCTCTTGGCAGAGATTCCAAACATGCTAGCCATGTGAGGACCTTCTGTCCCCTGGACCCTCTGTCCAGTGCCCTCCTTATCTCTACCTATCTCTACCTTCACCTATCACCTACTTCTAAACTCAAAAATAAACCTTTTTTTACCAATGTAGCTCTTGAGCCAATAAATTCCTTTATTGGGAACTCCCTCCACTACTATACCTCATTTACTGTCGTATCCTTGCGCCGAATCCAAGGGGGTTACAGAGGAGCTCTGTTTGACTCCCTGTACCCCAAACCTGCCACTAGACCTTAACTAAACCCTAATTTCATTTAGGTACCGCAAATCTAGACCTCAACAGATGGTCTATCCTAAAGATGTAAATAACTGCCCCCCTCAACCTCTTGGAATGAGTAGATAAGAACAATTTATTGTGCTTAAAACTTGTTCAGACATCAAAAATGCCAAGGTCATGCACTGCACCCTGGGCCATCTTGATTTTTGTCTTGTAACTGGCAACTTTCTGAAAGAGAATGAAGTTGATGACTTTATGCAATTCTGCTTCACTTAAATCCAATTCATAAACAAGTCAAAAACATCAAAATCTGTTATAGCAGACACTTAGACTTTTCCATAACAAATGGGCAAAGTTAGTGGTATGTTTTCAATATACTGAATCCTGAAGCATCGTTTTTACATACTATAGAAATGATTATTTAAATTTATTTTGGAGAAAGAAGGTCGATATATGTTGGGGTGTGAGAATTGAGGATTGAGAGATCCCCTAACAACAATGGGATCCCTTTTGGCCAGTGGCAGATTTTGCAAAAGAATTCACAAACCCCACTGAATACAGGCTCTACATTTGTGGTAAGAATGAGTTTATTTACGCTTAAAAAAAACAAAAACAAAAACAAACAAAAAAAAAAAACCAGCCTTCTTCATGGGCAAACTCCTGATTAGGAATTAGAGATGGATTGCAGAACATTCAGTTTTACTGGGTTTCTCTTGCCCCCAGCTGGGGAACAGTTTGGTTGGGATTTCCAAATGAATGAGATTACTTCTCTGGGAGCTTCCCTTAAGAATGGGTGTGGCCAATTAGTCAATAAATATTTATGGAAGTGCCTACTATGTACCAGGCTATGTAATAGATATTGGGGATATAAAGAAAGGTAAAATAAAGCTTCTGTTCTCAGACTAATTGACTAAAAATATCTAAGAAAAGATACTAAAATTAAATATACTAAATATACTAAAATATATATATATACTAAATATATATAAATATACTAAAAATATATAAATATAAAAATGTATATTAAATATATATAAATATACTAAAATGTATAAATATACAATATAAAATATATATAAAATATAAAAATATATACTAAATATATATAAATATACTAAAACATATAAATATAAAATATATAAATATAAAAATATACACTAAATATATATACTAAAATCTATAAATATAAAATTCATAATATAAAATCTATAAATATAAAAATATATACTAAATATATATAAATGTACTAAAAATATATAAATATAAAATACATAATATAAAATATATATAAATATTAAAATATATACTAAATATATATATAAATATACTAAAAATATACAAATATAAAAATATATACTAAATATATATAAATATACTAAATATAAAAATATATACTAAATATATATAAATATACTAAAATATATAAATATAAAATACATAATATAAAATCTATAAATATAAAAATATATACTAAATATATATAAATGTACTAAAATATATAAACATGAAATACATAATATATAAATATATAAAATATATACTAAATATATATAAATATACTAAAAATATATAAATATAAAAATATATACTAAATATATATAAATATACTAAAAATATATAAATATAAAATACATAATATGAAATATATAAATATAAAAATATATATATAAATATACTAAAAATATATAAATATAAAAATACATATAAATATACTAAAATATATAAATATAAAATGCATAATATAAAATATATAAATATACTAAAAATATATAAATATGAAATACATAATATAAAAATATATAAAATATCAAAATATATACTAAATATATAGAAATATACTTAAAACATACAAATATAAAAATATATACTAATATATATATAAATATACTAAAATATACAAATATAAAAATATATACTAAATATATGTAAATATACTTAAATATATAAATATACAATACATAATATAAAATATATAAATATAAAAATATATACTAAATATATATAAATGTACTAAAATATATATAAATATAAAATACATAATATAAAATATATAAATATTAAAACATATACTAAATATATATAAATATGCTAAAAATATACAAATATAAAAATATATACTAAATATATATAAATATACTAAAAATATATAAATATAAAATACATAATATAAAATATATAAATATATACTAAATATATATAAATGTACTAAAAATATATAAATATAAAATACACATTATAAAATATATATAAATATAAAATATATACTAAATATATATACTAAAATATGCAAATATAAAAATATATACTAAATATATATAAATATACTAAAATATATAAATATAAAATGCATAATATAAAATATATATAAATATAAAATATATAAAAATATACAAATATGAAATACATAATATAAAAATATATAAAATATAAAATATTAAAATATATACTAAATATATATAAATATACTAAAAGCATATAAATATAAAAATATATACTAAATATATATAAATATACTAAAAACATAAATATAAAATATATATATAAATATAAAAATATATACTAAATATATATAAATATACTAAAAACATAAATATAAAATATATAAATATAAAAATATATACTAAATATATATAAATATACTAAAAAAAAATGGGTGTGGCCCCTCCCAGAGGCAGGCAGGGTTTGAGACCCAGGGGCACCCTTCCCCCACAGATTCCTTTCTGATGCTCCCCCCCAGATTAAAGGGGACGCAGTTTATATCAGGGCCTCCCAAAGGTTAAAGGGGACACAGTTTATATCAGCTACACTGGGATGTATATGTAATATGACAGCTCTTTCCTCATCACTCGAGATCTCTATGAATTTCCTATTGTGGAGTTGGCCCTTGAACCAAATCTTCGAACAACAATTTTTTGTTATCTTTTGGTAAGTTTGGATTCTTCATCATTTGTGAAATTCATTTTTAAAAGCGGACTCTCAGTTTTTATTTATGCTTTGGATAAAAAAAAAAGAAAATATACTTAAATCAAACGGTGCCCCAAGAACCACAGATTCAGAGCTTAGAAAACATCTAGTTCCATCTTCTCATTTTTATAGATGAGGAAATGGAGACACGGGGAAGTTAACGCCTCTGCTCAAGGTCACAGGGATAAATCGCACAGCGAGTATTCAAGCCCACGTTCTCTGACCTGCAGCGCTCTGCCTGTAATCCATGCATTTGTCATTCATTTCAGATCCTCTTTGATGAATAACGCCCCACATTGCGCATCCTGGCATTCGCAGCCTTGCCCAGTTCTTCCTGCTGCCCAAACCTGTGAAGTTTTCTCAAAAAGACTATGAGATAAAGTAGGTCAGACCTTAGGCCTAAGTCACATGACCCCTGTTCCCAGAAGCCTGCGGGGCCAGAAGGTTGAGCTTTAGGCCCAGGTTGCAGGAAGTCACATAATCTCAAGGCCTAGGACAAGAAAGGTCAGACCTAGGTCAGCTTCAGGAAATTACAGGAAGTGACGTCAACCACAGGAAGCAGACAGCCTTGGTGATATTGGTCAGTAATGATTACTTCCTTTTTAGTGCATCCAATGAAAAGACTTGGGTCTTTGCTATTTAACCAGCTTTACTGTTTCCTGTTTGCCAGGTAGAGCCCGAGTTGGGAGCTGAGATGCCTCCCAGGTGTGCCGGGGCCTCTCCCTGCAGGGACTAAGTCAGTGCTTTCTCTTTGTACCCGAAGATTCCCTGGGTAGTTAATTTGGGGGAGGGGGTCTAAAATCAGTCCCACACAAAACCTACCGCCATTGTCTGTGGCTTCCGTCCGCCGGGGAATGCGCTTCCAGAATCCCTGCGTCACAGCTCCGTGTGACCCTGCTTGCCCTCAACAACTGGAGAAGGAAATGGCAAAGCACTCGAGAAAACGCCTTCTGGGGTCGCAAAGAGTGCGCTACAACGCAACAAAAGCTTCAGTCCTTCAGCAGTGTTCCTTCTTTCTCTATCGGTCCCTTCTGCAGGACCAGAGACGTCGAAAAAGCGCACCAGTCTCTCTCCAATTGCCATTCTCCCTCGGGCATCAAGTCATATTATGCCGGTTACTCGGGGATGCTTCCTGAAATCTCTGTGAAAGCCACAAACTGCTTAGGGGAAAGAGAAATATTTCTTATTCCGCCTACAGTTAAAATTTGTTTTTCTTAGATAGTAAATGATTAACCAATAAAGCTCGTCTCTGAGTATACTTTTCTGGGTCTCTAAACTGGAGTGATTCAGATCTATCATTCAGGATTAAGATCAAAGATCTCAGATTCACTGGAAAAGGATCCACCCTGGGAAGTAATCGGGCATCTAGTCAAGGTTTTATAAGGTGACTTGCACTGGAGGCAGTTTTAGATTGAAGAGACTGGAGGCACTGTTCAGTTGGCTGAATTAGAGATTTTGCCTCACCTTCGTTGTGAACATGGAATTATATAATGTGAGAACTGAAATGTGTATCAGCAATCTGTTATTTCAACCACATCATTTTGCATGGAAAAAAAAAAAACTGAGTCAGTGAGAGAGTATACGGATATACCCCCAAATTTCATAGCTTGTTAACAGTTTAATTGGGACTAGAAGCCAAATCTTCTTAAAGAAGCTGAGATATTCTGACTCCCAAGAGTGGGTGCTGGTTATTTAACACTACTTTCTGTGATGCTACATTACATCATATTTTATCTCAGTTCTTTTTTCTTTTCTTCCTTCCTTTCCTTCCTTTCCTTCCTTCTATTCTTCCTTTCCTTCCTTCCTTCCTTCCTTCCTTCCTTTTCTTCCTTCCTTCCTTTTCTTCCTTCCTTCCTTTTCTTCCTTCCTTCCTTTTCTTCCTTCCTTCCTTTCTTCCTTCCTTTTCTTCCTTCCTTCCTTCCTTCCTTCCTTCCTTCCTTCCTTCCTTCCTTCCTTCCTTCCTTCCTTCCTTCTTTTTTTTTTTGGCCGAGACAATTGGGGTTAAGTGACTTGCCCAGGGTCACACAGCTAGGAAGTATTAAATGTCTGAGACCACATTTGAATTCATGTCCTCCTGACTTCAGCGCTGGGCTCTATCCACTGCGCCACCTAGCTGTAATCAACCTTAATCACTGAACGAGTAGTGCCTTAATCAAAGTGAGCCTAGGAAAGACCTTAATTTTAAAAAGTCAAGGTCATTCACTGCCTTCTGGGCTGTCTCTGGTCATTTTGACTTTCATCTTGCCACTAATCTTTGGATGACTTTGGAGGAAAGAGTGAGAATAACTTTGTACAGCTCTGCATCACTTGAATTCAATTCATGAGCAAGTCAAGACATCATTCTCCTAACATCACTGGTCTTCAAAAATAAAAGATAAAGGGAATATCTAGGTCTGAAGGGAGGAAAAGTCTTAAATATAATCTTGTAAATAGTCTATTGTTTTTGTAAATATGAAACTGAATTTATGAGAAAAGGGAATCTTTTGTGTAGAAGGGGCTGATTATCCAAAATTCCTGAGTGTAACAGAAAGCTGAGGACTTCCCAAGAATAGTCGTTTGATAATTCTGAAGAGAACCCCAAAACCTAAGCTTCTCACTTGATAATTCCAGAGCCATTTCAAGAGTCTGTTAATCATTAAGGCTCTGGGAAGGAGAACAAAAGACCTGCTCCTCTAGTAGAAATATCTGATCTTCTGGACCTTTATTTAACTTCTTAGAAGAAGTTAACTAATTGACATTCTAAAGGATTTGTAAACTGGGTAATCTCTATTTGTTGAGGAAGCCCGAGGTAAATCAAGTTTCCTTGGTTATCCTAGTTTAATAGATTACTTACCTCTAAACAAATCTCTTTGTGAGGGGATTATATGGTTTTTTATAAAATCATTAACTAAGATAGATGGAGATTTAGTTTATCTGGGGAAATAAAATAGGGTAAACAGTTATAAGCTGTTGCAAAACTGACCATCATAAAATTCAGGTCAGAATTTAACAAGTTCATGTTACTTCCAAGCATTATTCTTTTGATCACGACTATATAGCTCATTTCAATCTCTGTGGAAATTAACGTCTCTAGACTGGTTTGGAGTTCAGTCTGGAGAAGTTCGCTTCTTGCAAGATTCAAAGAATAAATTTTTCTATTCTTCATTGAAGATATCTCTGAGTATTTGTAAATTGGATTTGTTATACCCCATATTTCCCAACAAAAGAAATATTTGAAGGCATGAATTGAAATGATAATTATGTGCTATTCAATAAATATCCATTTTAAACCTTATTTTTACTTACAAGCACCTTTCCTGAGAAGTTTCTTGCTCATGTCTTTTATATAAGGTTTTGGGATATGCATGCCTACATTTCCATGGTATTCTTCTATTGTTTATTTATGCCTTGAGTAGCCACTCTCTCCCTACCTCAAATACTTTTATGCTTCCAGAGCTGATTTTACCCATAACCCTTCATTTAAGAGATTTTTCCTGTGAAAGAACAAAAACGTAGCTCATTATTTTCTACTAAGAAAAGAAGACATGATTCTTTCATAATCCAAGGAGTTTCTCCAATTCAGAGTAAGCCTTTATTTGTTTTTTTTTAGTCAAAAAGAACTTTTTTTTTTTTTAACTGCCCAATGATGGGGTCACAAGGTATTTCAAAAGAATTTGTACGCTTAGACCATCTCCAAATCAAGAGGCAAAGAATTTATTAACATGACACTGATTGCCAGGCTAAATTCCAAAAGTGAATTAGCAATTAACAAGGGAAAGGCTTGGACTGTTTCCTAACAGAATTTGCAATTAGTAAGGGGGAAGACACCAAAATAAAGGGGAAGGAATCCAAAAATAGTTGACAAATCAGAAGATAAGGCCTTATTTAGTCAAGGAATAACACTAAGGATTGCATAGTAAGGAATTTAACTAGGGCCTACTGAAACAAAGGCCCATTTAAGGACAACAAAGGTCCAATAAAAGACAAGATAATCCTGTTAATACCTCTCTAGCTTTCCCCTGAGAAGAGCTAGGTTTCCCAGAACCAGTTTCAACAAAGGCCCACTTAAGGCTCACTTAAATTCAAAAAGGCTTTCTTCTGTCTATGCTCCTCCATATACCCCACCTAGCTACCAAGGGCTTGGTCTTTTGCAGGAATTCTGTTCACCCCATCAACACCACTGCCCAATCCATTCAGCATTTAGTTCGGTGTCTGGGTGTAGCAGTTGCTTAATAAACAGTTGCTTAATAAACGCTTCTTGATTTGATTTGAAATCCACTGCTAGTCCATAAATTTCAGTAATATTGACTTTTTTTTCTCAATTATAATCTGACCAACTCTGGGTTTCCATACAGCCTCTCATAGAAATACTGCTGTGTTTTGTTTAGTAATGACAATTTATCTGAGGGCAAAATTTTCCTGATGGTTATTTCTGCTGGAGAACAAAACTATTTATAATTGGAGCACAGGGAAAACCTGAGGGAAAGTCAACTATTCCCTTCATTTTCAATAAATATTTTTTGTGGGCCTATTAAGGTCAAGGCAATACGGTGGTTGCAAAGATGACTATGCAACAGGATCACAAAGCATTGGATTTGAAAGAATCATAATGGCCATTTAGTCCATCTCATATCTGAACCAGAAATCTATCTACCACAAATATCCAACAAGTAATCATCCAAGTTTTACTTTAAACAACAGTAAGGGGGAAATCCATTACTCTTGAAGTAGCCTATTCCACTTTTGGCTGGTTCATATTGTTAATATTAGGCTTTTACAAAAGGTCTTAACCAGGCACAGACATTTTTAATGTAATAGATAACTCCTTTCCACAAATACATCATGGTTACTTTTTTAATCAATCAATTAATCAATTTTTAAAATTTTGGAATAAAACAAGCATTTCCATAGCATAGTATTGATGGGGATGAACCCTGAAACTGTCCAAACTCTCCTCTGGAAGAGGCCCAAGGGGGAATGACATAAACTGAGATCTTTTGGGGGGCCCGCAAACTGTATCCTGTTCAAGAGCTCCCAAACCCTGGGAAAAGCCTGCAAACTCCCAGTTAAATGGTTTCATTCAACTGGAGATCTGGCCAGGGATAGGATCAGACTCTCTATTAAGTTGAAGATTAGTCCAGAACCATTCCCAGTAGTTTGAGCTACTAAGATAAGAGATCTCTTTTCAATTAGAGATCTGAGGTCCAGGCATTCAAAACATTGAAGGAATCTCATTCAATTTTGAATTGAAGCTAATAAAAGACAACTCTGAACCCTAAATCTTTGCAGAAGTCCTAAACAGGATTATGTTTGCTAAGGAAGCCCTCTTCTTCTTCTTCTTCTTTTTTTTTTTTTTTAGCGACAATTGATTATGTTTTAGAACATTCTTGTTTCCATGGGAAATGAGAGGGGATTTATTTTTAATAGCTTTTTATTTACTAGATATATGCATGGTAATTTTTCAGCATTGACAATTGCAAAACATTTTGTTCCAACTTTTCCCCTCCTTCCCCCAACCCCTCTCCCAGATGGCAGATTGACCAATACATGTTAAATATATTAAAGTATAAGTTAAATACATTAAAGTATAAGTTAAATACAATATAAGTATACATGTCCATACAGTTATTTTGCTGTACAAGAAGAATTGGACTTTGAAATAATGTACTGTGAAAGAAATCAAAAATTTAGGCAGAGAAAAATAGAGGAATTGGGAATTCTATGTAGTGGTTCAAAGTCATCTCCTAGAATTCTTTTGCTGGGTGTAACTGGTTCAATTCATTACTGCTCTATTAGAACTGATTTGGTTCATCACATTGTTGAAGAGAGCTACCTCCATCAGAATACATCCTCATACAGTATCGTTGTTGAAGTATATAATGATTTCCTGGTCCTGCTCATTTCACTCAGCATCAGTTTATGTAAATCTCTCCAGGGCTTTCTGAAATCATCCTGCTGGTCATTTCTTACAGAATTATAATATTCCATAATATTCATATACCACAATTTATTCAGCCATTCTACAATTGATGGGCATCAATTCAGTTTCCAGTTTCTGGCCACTACAAAGAGACCTGCCACAAACACTCTTGTACACATAGGTCCCTTTCCCTTCTTTAAAATCTCTTTTGGAGATTTTAAAGGAGTAGTACTTTAACTAGTAGTTACACTATTACTAACAGTAGTAACACTGCTGGATCAAAGGGCATGCCCAGTTTTATAATTTTTTGAGCATAGTTCCAAATCACTCTCTAGAATGGCTGGATGTGTTCACAATTCCACCAACAATGTATCAGTGTCCCAGTTTTCCCACACCCCCTCCAACATTCTGCATTATCTAGGAAGCCCTCTTCTTGGCAAAACTGTCTGCCAGGATTTTTGCCCATTGTGAAGATATTCTCTTCTCAGTGTTAACTTTTGCTATCTAACAGGACCTTTTTACCCACTAAGAAATTTGTCTTCCTAGCAGGCTGGCTTCTCAAGTGTCAATAAACCCCTTTTTTTCCACACAGATTTCAGGGTTTGTGAATTCTTTCGCATTGGACAGAGGCACAGGCCTCCAATCAGGGGATTTCCCACCCCAATTCTCACACCTCTTCACTACTACTAGCCTCATCATTTGCACCTCATCAGTATAATAAAAAAGATGATTGCACATGAAACTGTAATCTATTGTGTACAACTTGTTCTTCCTTTTAAATATATAAGGTTATCATGTAAAACTCCCCTCTCCCCTCCTTTTATTTCTTCCCCTCATCCTGCCCTAGAGATGGTTGCCATTAGGCACAAATAGGTATATATATGTAAAATTATTCTATGCATCTGTTTATCAATTCTTTTTCTGGATGCTGGTAGAGATTTTCTTCATAAATCCTTTATAGATAATTTGAGTATTTATAATAGTCTAAATTACTTATTCACTCACAATCATAATTAAAACAATATTGCTGTTACTATGTATAATGTTCTCTTGTTTTTGCTCATTTTGCTTTTCCTTATTTTGTGTAAGCCTTTCCATGTTTTTCTAAAATTATTGAGTTCATCATTTCTTATAGCATAATAGTATTTCGTCACAATCACATACGACAATTTGTTTAGCCATTCCCCATTGATTGACATCCCTGCAACTTCTAGTTCCTTGCTACTATATAGAGAGCTGCTAATAACATGCTAAAACATAAAGGTTTCTTCCCATTTATTTAATAGCTACAGGACTTTCTCAGAATAATCCTTTGTGCAATCAGTTAGCTCCCTTCTGATGTAGCTGCTATCTTTTTCTGAGTCTTAGTTCCCCATCTGTAAAAGAAGAGATTGAATTAAGTGATCTCTGCAGTTCTAAAGCCTTGATATACCCATGAATAGTATTTATGCATAGTTCTGGGGGGATGCAAAGAGGTAGAATAATAATGACTAGCTTTTTTTTTTCTTTTTTTTTTTTTTAAGATTTTAATGTTTGCAAAGCACTTTATATACATTTTTTCATTTGATATTCTTAACACCTTAGAAGGAAGATGCTACAATTATTTCCATTCCATTTATATTTCTTGTTTGTTCATAGTTGTTTACATAATATCTCCCCCATTACAATGTGAGTTCCAGGGACCATCTTTTTGCTTTTCTTTGTATGCTCAACAAATAACACAGTGTCTAGCACACAGGAGATAATTTTTGTCTTGTCATGTCTGACTCTTTATGACCCCTTTTGGGTTTTTTGATGGTTTGCTTTTGTTTTTTTCTTTTGCCAAAGATAGTTGAATGACTTGTCATTTCCTTCTCCAACTCATTTTACAGATGAGGAAATCGAAGCAAACTGAGTTAAGTGACTTGCCCAGGATCACACAGCTGGGAAGTGTCTGAGGCTGGATTTGAACTAAGGAAGATTCTTTTTTTCTTACCTAAGATCAAGCACTCTATCCACTGTGCCACCTAACTTATTGTTGATGGTGATTATAGTGATTTTATGAATGAGGAAAGGTTAAGTAACTTATTTAGGATTATATAGTTAGTGCCTGATGCCAAATCAAGTCTTCCTGACTATAAGTCTAATGCTCTTTTTATAACAGAGGTAACTAGGTAGCACATTATATATTTACAAGGCTAGACCTGGAGTCAGGAAAACATGGCCTCAGTCTCTGTTCTGTGACACTGGGCACATCATTTTACCCCTGTTTGCCTCAATTTCTTTGTCTGTAAAATAAGGATAATAATAGCAACTATCTCCCAGGGTTTTTGTGAGGATCACTTGAGATAATATTTGTGAAGTGCTTTGCAAACCTTAAAGTACCAGTTACTATTATTTTGGGGGGCTGCTAGACAGCACAGTGGATAGAACAATGGGCCTAGACCCTTCTTTCTGAGTTCAAATCTGGCCTCAGCCATTCATTAGCCATATCATTCTGGGCAGTCATTTAACTCAGTTTCCTCATTTGTAAAATGATTTAAAGCAGGAAATGGACTGCAGTATCTTTGCCAAGAATTCTCCCCCTCCCCCCCAAAAAAATGGAGTCATGAAAACTCAACAACAACAAAATCATTATTATTTTCCCCTGAGCTACCTGGTTTTTCTAAGAGTTCTCTAAAATATCCCTTTGTGCAAATACATGATTTAATTTTTATAAAAGACATGCTCTACCAGTTTCTCCTCTAATTCATTTTTGGTTAATGGATAACTGAAGTATGGTATTTCTTGCACTATATTGTTTTTTTTTTTTTCTTCCTAAACTGCTGTGAATAAAAAATCTAGGCACTCCACTGGAGATCTTCAACTTTTGGGGGGTAAAGCCTAAATTTTCAATTTATTCAAAGCCTGACCAGTATCACTGACCATAAAGTATCTAAATGGTTTTTAGGGGATATCTAATAGCTCAGTCCCTTAGCAGGTACTGGTAGAGTCTGTAAGAATAGCTGGGGATGGATGGGTTTGCTTTCCTTCCAGAAGTGAAATTCTGATTAACCAAGGAGCTGGAACATATCAGAAAGAGGTGTTAAGATTTACTTTCATTTTTTTTCCTTTTTATAACATACTGATACACACCTAGGCACATAAATAGGGAATGGGCAGAAGGCCAAAGATCTATCCTTCACTATAAAAGAAATTCAATCCTTTCTACATATAACCTTATTTTAAAGAAGAAAGCGTTTTGTGGTCTTTACAAGGTTAAGGACTGTGAATTAAAATTATCCCTTCTACATATGGCAGCCGTCCCAATCCCCTAGTCCCTGAAATCTGGAAAATTCATGTAAATTTTTTTTGGCCTTCCCTTGATACTAGGGGAAAAAAAAACTGAATTCGTTAAAAGCTAAAATATGTCAATATCATAGAATATTATACAATGCTATACATATAGTTTTACACATTTCTGAATTTCCAAACTTTTTCTGTATTGTCTATGGCTTCTGCAAAACTCCCCTCAAATTTCCCATATAATTTCTTATGCTGACTTGCAATATATTGAAATTACCTTGTGGAAAGTCATGATGTAGAAGGGATAATTATGCTAATATTCTGATTCTTACTTTACATGATTTATACTTGATTGTATATAGCCCTGGATCCATTCTTCTCCCTAATGAATTCTTAAGCATTCTTAAAGGGAAGAAGGACTACTAGACTTGTAATTTCTTAAATATAGGGAACACCCTCACGAAGAAATGGTCTACAATTCAGGTTGATTCCTTCTCTACAATTTAGTCTTGGAACGTTTCCCAGAGACACCAAGAGGTTAAATAATTTACCTGGAGTCAGGACCGAAACCTTGGTTTTCTTAACTTTGAGGCCTCCCCTCAATCTACTATGTCACACTGGTCAGATCAAATGCTACTTCTGCCAGACAATCTTCCTTGATCTCCATATTTATAAATACCTTCTCACTCTAAACCCCACTTATTTATGTATGTGGGCCCATGAAGTCCCAGGCTATAATCCTATCTAAATTTTGCATCTCCCTCTCTACCAGTGCCTCCACAGTGGTCTGTACAGTCTGTTCTTAATGGAAATTGAGTAGCTGAATTAAAATGAAAAAGGTAATACCATGACCCACCCAACCTCCTCAATTTATTCTTCAGCTGGAATGACAACTGTACAGTTGAAAGACAAAACTTCACAGAGAAAATGCTATTCTGAGTTGCCAACTGAGATGGGCCAAGTATTATAGCGGCTTGTAAATAGCATCAGGAGAGATTGTCTTTGTCATCACCCATAGCCACCAGAATTGAAAGAGGAAAAATAGATTGGAACATAGATTATTAGAAGACTGGCCATACTAGCACAAAACTAGCCACTTATTAACAGCTTGAATACTTTGACAACTTATCTGCCCACAAGGTATGTGAGGTAAGTTCAAACTACAGCCTGGTTTGTCTGTTTGAAAAATATGGTGCCCATTAAAACTTGGGCTGTTTAATCACTAAAGCTTTTTATTACCTCTCTTTGATCACTTTCCAAGATAAAATTTTTGATACTTTCTGTAACTGTTAACTGAACTATTCAAATTCAAGATCATGGGATATGACACTTGTACAGTAACTCTAGACAAAGAGCTTTATTGATAATAATTTCATCTTAAAAATGAATTTGCGTTTATGTATCTAACTGAAACAGTGAGTTAATCTCTAGCCAGGAACACCATTTCATGAGAAGTCCCATTCTGCTTCCTTTACTCCCAGGTCTATTTATTATCCAGATTGATCCATCTTTTTTCCCACTCCTAAATTTTCAGCTCCCCATTAATTTTTGTCACCTTTTATAAGAAATTCCTTGAGGTTAGAGATACCTTGTTTTCTTATATTTGTGTCTTCAGCATTTAGCACTGTGCTGGAAAACAGTAAGCCCTTATCTGTCTGTCTGTATCTATTTATCACTGCCTGTCTTTACATCAGTTTGTCTATCTATAGTGATCTATATACCTACCTATTAATTGATCTGTCTTTATATCACTCTATAGATCTATCTAGTGATCTACACATCTATATCTATTGATCTATTTTTGCATTGAAATTTCTATAAATGTATCTAGTGATCTATACATCTATCTACCTATAGATACATATATCTACTTATCTATAGACCTATATCTATTGGTCTATTTATCAATTAACTGGGTTATCTATTTACTGTCCCCAAAGAGATAGAATATTGTTCTCTCTTCCTACAAAGCACATTACAAATGTTATCTAATTATTATCTTTACAACAGCTTTGGAAAGTAGTTCTATTATTATTATCCTTTATAGTTGAAGAAACCAAGGCATCCAGGGTCTCTGACTTGTCCAGGGACATAGAGTTGGTAAATATTGGAAGTAGGATTTGAATTTAGGTCTTTCTGGCTCCAGGTTCATCACTATTGTACTCCACCATTTACCTGTCTTCACTTTTATTTTTCATGGGGGTCAGTGTAGGAGAATTGTGAGGATATTTTTTCTTTTTTCGTAAATGAAAGCATTTATTCAGTTAAAAAGAGCAAAATAAATGGCAGTGAAAGGAAATGAAGGTGGTAAACTAAATGAGAGGAGGGAAGAAGAGGAAATAGCTAGTTATGAGCATGTCTGCTGGAAAATTAAGAAACTAAATAGGATGATTTTTATCTCACTGATTTTTTTTTTAAATAGCAATGATAGATGACAATGCTAAAAAGGGTTTTAAAGCATGTTGCCAATTTTTTTTCCTGTGCATTAATTGGTTTTGTTGATTTTTTTCTCTTTTGCTTTTTTGTTTAAAAAAAAATCTTTGTGTTAAGAGATAGGTCTCTTGAAAACAGAAGGGGAAAATTTAGATAGTGTAAAAATCAAAAGATAACAACAGAATTTATCTTAAGAAGAAAGTTTGCAAAGTCTTGGTTTTCTCTTTATAATAATCCTGTGAAGGAATAGGCCATTATTATTGCCAGTTTTACAGATAAGGAAACCAAAGCTTAAAGAAGTTAATGACTTCTCCAGAGACACTAAGTAGACATTAAATATCTATGGCAGGAGTCTCACTAAGGCCTTCCTGATCTCATGAGCAGTCCTGTTCTCACTATACCATGTTACCATATATTTACAAGGATGCTTGATTAGATTTCTCTCAAAATAATGACTCTCACATGAAGCATTCGTTAGGAGGAAAAACAACACATAGAAAAACTAAAAAAAGTTGCTTACATCATTCAGTATTAAGATAGGTAATTAAATTTACTTAAAGATGAGCGTCTCTTCATGTAAATGTATAAGAAAAAGTTTCTAATGAAATTACTGAACAAAAATAGAATCCAACTGGGTTTCTACTTCCAGGAGCCAAGATGGCTGAGTAAGCAGTGAATTGTTGTAACTCTTCCATGTTCACCTTATAAAATGTTGTCACAAAACAGGTCCTGGAATGGTGGAACCTTCAAGGATATGGGGCAAAACAATTTTTTAGCTGAAGAAACTTGGAAAAATGGCAGGAGGGGTCCATTTCACTTGTGTAAGGATAGGAGGGGGTATCTCAGGCACAGTCCAGCAAAGAAGCTTTTCAGTGAGTTTGTATGGAGTTTTACCTCAGCAAAAATGCAGGTGATGCTGAGACCCAATATAGTTGGGCTGGCATAAGAAGATCAATTCTGATGGATGTAATGGCTCTTTTCAACAATGAGATGATTGAAACCAATTCCAATGATCTTGTGATGAAGAGAGCCGCCTGCTCCCAGAGAGAGAGGAACTGAGTATGGACCACAACATAGCATTCTCACTCTTTTTGTTATTATTTGCTTGCATTTTACTTACTTTCTCAGTTTTTTTCCTTTTTGATCTGATGTTTCTTGTGCAACATGATTCTTGTATAAATATTTATACACACATTGGATTTAACATTTTAATGTTTATATTTTTAACATGTTTAACATATATTGGATTGCTTGCCATCTGGGGGAGGGGGGTGAGGGTAAAGGGGAGGAAATTTTGGAACACAAGGTTTTGCAAGGATTAGTGTTGAAAAATTATCCATGCCTGTATTTTGAAAATAAAAAGCTTTAATTAAAAAAAAAAAAATAAAGCATAACCAGGGCAGCCTGTGGATTACAGCTCCAAGAACCACCATGTGCTCTGGTGTGGCCCAGGGTTGTGTAGCTAACTCTCCAAGTGTTTTGGTGCAGGGCTGCAGATAGATGGCTGTCCTCTGGAGACCAGATCACCACTTGTTTCAGTGTAACTCCAGGGAAATTTGAAACAACCCAACTGGCCTCAGCACACGCCAGTTACCAACATTAGGATCTTAATTCATCACCTGGAAAAATTTCTTATCCCTACAACCCCCAGCTCTGCCAGTCATTCCCCAAACCAGCCTCTCAATGAGGCACCAGAGTTCATCTTGGGAAAGGGATTCCACCCCCCACCCTACCCCACCCCCCAAAAAAACCCTCCAAAGAACATTATAGTCAAATTTCAGAGTTATCAGGTCAAGGTAAAAGTACTACAAGTGTCCAGAAAGAAACAACTCAAATATCAGGAAGTCATAATCAGGATTATATAGGACTTGGCAGCTACAACATTAAAGGACTGGAGGTCATGGAACATGATATTCTAGAAGGCAAAGGAGCGAGGACTACAACCAAGATCAAGTACCTGGAAAAATTAAGTATAATACTTCAAGGGAGAAAATGGAATTACAGAAAGTATTTTAACTTTTCATAAGAAGACAAGAACTAAACCAAAATCTGACTTCAAATATCAAGACATAAAAGGAGTATAAATAAGTTAAAATGGGAAAGAAAGCATGAGGAATTAAATAGAACTAAACTGTTTATATACAGACATGGGAAAGTAATATTTGTAATTCTCAAAAATTGTACAACTAAAGGAATATACATAGGGAGAATATATGAGTGTAAGGTGAATTTGAGGGAATGACATAAAAAACAGCAAAAACAAAAGCAACAGTTCAAACCAAAGTTCACAGAAATGTGGAGCTTCCCTTTGGAAGATTATCCTATGTCCTTTGCATACTTCATCCATCTTTCCATTGTTGCATCATCAGAGTTAAGAATAATTGTGGAGAACAGATAGTGTACTAATACTATAATAAGAAAAACACCTAGGTTTTAATACTTATTTCCTTCCATATTAAACAATCTGAAGCCCAAGCTTTAAGCACCTCTTAAAATAACCAAGTTTGAATATGAATGTTCCAAAGATAAATCTAAATAAATATACTTTTTAAGCAACTGAATTTGCCCCATGAAGAAACAAGGAATAAATTTTAGGGAACTAGAAATCATATCTGCTTCTGCTGGCATTGTTTTTAAATGGTAAACTGAAAGGTTGTTATTCAGAATACACTGGGCCAATGATTGTTTCATTGTTCTTGTATGTGGAGATCAAAATGACCAGACATAATATTTCTGCTGAATCTTTTCCCACATGGTAATCCTGAGCCTCAGAAACAATTCTTGCATATTTGTGTGTATTGGAGGAGGAGTGTTAGCCAAATTTCATTGGTTCCCTTGGCTTTCTTTTATTTAAATGCACCTTGTATTTACATGCAGGGTCTTAAGTCTAAGATTCATTGATATTTTAAAAACAAAACCCTCACCCCGGATCATACCATTCCAGTAGTTTATACAAATGGCATGGTGGCTCCCTTAATTAACTTATACTGCAAGATAGAGAAACTATCTACAGCAGTTATAGGACCTGTAATAGGGTAAGATGACCAGGGCTTTGCCCCAGGATGCCATTTTGGGAGAAGAATTATTCCTTCAGGCAGCAGTGCTCTGAACACTATCCATCCTTAAAGAGGACTATATTTATTTCCTTACTGACTCTCTTCTGGAACTCCCAGGAAACTATTAATGTGCCTCTCCAAAGGCCTGTTTCCCAATATTCTCCTGTCTACTATCTGCTGCCTCTGTATCTCTGCTTTTTTATGTTTCTCCTTGGAATTTAAAGGGTAGAAGGTCACTCACAATCCTTTAAGTCTGCAGTTTGGCCTCTCTTAGCACACCTATAGTGGACTTTTTGACCTGATAAAAGTGCATTCTTTGCCCTAACAACATCTCATTCACAGTCCTTCCCTATGTCCACCTGAATTTGTCTTAGCACAAGGACTCCAAATTGGGGATCTGGTAGGTAACACATCCTGTATCATTAACCCAGCTCCTTAGTGGTATCACAGTGTGCTATCAGTACCTGAAGTTCTCCACGGAAGTCCCATGGGTTGTCCTCTACATATTCTATTCTAGTTAGTGACATCATTTGTCCAGCCTGCTGAAGGTAATTATCCAAAACCAAAGTATCTTGGCAATATACTCTTCAGGTATATACACATAGATGATGAAGTTGTTACATACATTGTCAGAGTTAGTTCAGCATTTGGGAGGTTTCAAAAGAATGTGTGGGAGGATGGATATTAGGCTGCCTACCAAACTGAAACTCTGGAGCTGAGCTCATTGTTATATTCCTGCGAAACCTGGATAGTCTACCAGTGCCATGACAGGAAACTGAATCACTTCCATTTGAAGTGTCTTGGGAAGATTCTAAAGACCACTTTACAGGATAAGGTACCCTACACACTGAGGTCTTTCTCGACCTGAACTGCCAAGCATTCAAACTCTACTGCAAAGAGAGCAACTTTGATAGGCTGGCCATGTTGTTTGAATGTGGTGTTTGCTTAAAGACTATTTCATGGAGAACTCATATAAAGCAGGTGCTCACATGGTGGTCAGAAAAAATGATACAAGGACATTCTCAAAGTCTTGCTGAAGACATTGGCACAAGACCACCCAATATGGTCCCTGCATTAAAGAGGGCATTGTGCTTCATAAGCAAAGAATTATATCTCAAAAGAAACATGAGAGGTGCAAATTGAGATACATCTTCTCCCAAATGATCATGTGAACTATCATGTCTGACCTGTGGTAGAGCCTTTCAAACTTATATTGGTATGATTAGTCATAGCTGGACACACTGTCCATTGACTCTAACAGTGATGGCATTTTGGTCCTCTTTAAGCACAAAGGACAATAACAAATCAGATACTTTTAAAATATGATCATTCTCTTTCTTTTCCACCTATTCTGGTCTTTACCCCACTTGCTAGGGCTGAAAATTTTCTTTCAAGGTGGCCAACCTTTTGATAATGGATTTCTCCAAATCTTCACACAAAAGATACACAATCCTTCTCCAAGACTGACATTAAACCTTTTCCCATATGGTAGAACGTGCCAGCATGTGTACTCTGCTGACACAGCTGCTGAGAACCCATAGTTACTGCCAAGCCACAATGAGATTTCAGAGAAGTAGTGGGGGGGGGGGCGGGGGGGGGGGGAGAAGAGGAAGAGAATAAGGAGTGTGACTAAGATGAGAAATATGATCCATGGAAAAAAGGACAAAGCAGAACTAAGAAATCTTAGTGTATCTCATAGGCAGAGTATCAAACGCTTATCTTAGTGTATAAGGGCTGCATTAGCACCTAGCGATCCATTTGCTTTATTTTGGAGGGATATGTTGGTTTAATATGCAAAACTAGTTAGTAGTAATGCCTTTCTTACCAGAGCAAATACTGTAAAGAAGATTATTATTGATTTAAAAAAAAAAGACTTGAGATGGTATGGTGTAGTGGTCAGAGTTCTTACTAGCTTTGGTGTTAGCTCCCATCACTCCTATTTTCAAATTATGTGACATGGAGAAATCATTGATTTACTATCTATAAAATAACAGGGTGACTTCTAAGATTCCTTTTATCTTATAGTTCTATAAAGTCAACGGGTTTGTTTTATCATAAAGGCAACACTGATAGATATTGGGTAGTTAATTTGAAAACACTCTTAAATATTCAGGAAACTGGTATATTGTCTTTTGCTTCCTTTGACTGAGAAGGAAGCGAGGAGAAACAAGGAAAAGGATGTGGAAAGCTCCATAATATTATTGATTGGTATTTACACTAAAATTTATGTAATTTACTATTGTGTATCTTTATCATAGGATCAATAATCTGGGACTAGAAGAAACCTTAGCATTTAGCAAAATTATCTTATTTAGTAGATAAAAACTGGTGGTATTTTATCTAGACTTTATTGAATCTATTTCTGGCTATTAATGGGATCATGAAACTGTGGGACCCTGGGCAAGTCCCATTTTTGCCTCTGTTTTCTCATTTATATAATGAACTGGAGAAGGAAATGACAAATCTCTCCAATATCTCTGCCAAGAAAACTTAAAAAAGGAGTTAAAAAGAGTCCCACATGACTGGAAAAACAACTAAACAACAAAATCCCTGGATTCTTGGAAAATTACAAACTTGGGGTCATTGAAAACCCTCACATGCAGGATCTATACTCACCACTCTCTTCCTTTCTTTTGTTTATTTCTTTTCAGCAGAACCATTAATCATTAACCAAATGGAATTTTAAAAATTCCTTTATTAATATGCTTAGTGGAATGAGAATTCCTCAACTACCTCCCACTTTCCTCCAGATGCCTTAGGGCTATAGTTCTTAACCTTGTTTGTATCATGGACCCTTCTCTGAATGTTTTTAAACGAATTAAATGAAATAGAAAGGAAACCAACAGTACAGAAATAAAGATGTATTTTCCTCTCCAATTTCATTCTCTGCCATCCACCCACAGATATGGACCCCAGATCAAGAACCTCTGTATTAAAACTTGATTTTCTTATAGATCAGAGGCCCTGCTAAGCAATTGGCTGAGAAATTGAGCTTGATATAAATCTGTAGAAAATAGGCAAGAAGGTGGAAGGCTTTCTATTCCCCTTTAAATTCAACAGGTAGGTGACATGGTATTTAGCATCTAGGATAAACATTTATGTCCCAGTGTTCAACAAGAGTGTTATGTTGTTAAACTGAAACAGGAAGCAAAATGGGAAAGATAAGAAAGGGCAATATTATATAGCATATCCATGTGAGCAAGTGCAGATATATATGTATATATAAAACCAAAATTATTATTATGTATATGCTATATATACGTGGTAAGACACTGAAAAGGGGAGGGAAAAAGGTGAAAGGGAGGATGAAGAGGGGGAAGAAGAAAGGGAGGGAGAGAGAGAGAGACAGAGAGAAAGAGAGAGAGAGAGAGAGAGAGAGAGAGAGAGAGAGAGAGAGAGAGAAGAGAGAGAGAGAAAGATTTTTCCTGTAGTAGTTTTTCTACATTTTTTTTAACCTAAACAGGAAGATAATAAAAAAGATAAGGCACATGTGTAACAGTTTGTGCTTATAAACAGATAAATATGTATTTACAATTTACAAATAAATATGTTATATATGTGTGTACACATGTAGGTATTTGCATATATGTTTATTTGAGGGAGACAGAGACAGAAAGGGAGGAAATGATTAAGACAGAAATAGACCAGAAGGGGGGAAAGAAGGGGAAGTGAGAAAGAGACTGACAGACAGAGACAGAAAAGAGGGACAAGGAGAGATTGACAGAAACATAGAGGGGAAAAGACAGAGATGGGGGTGGGGGGGAGAGAGAGAGAGAGATACAGAGAGATAATCAGAGACAAGTGGACAGAAAGAGAAAAGAAAAATACATCTTTTTTCTTCTCAAAAAGAGAAAAGTGGGGGCTGAGAGGTCAGTGAGGCAGAGATACTGAGGGATACAGAGACATAGCCAGAGACAGAAAGGCTGGGGGAGGGGAGAGTTGTTTGCCGGGGTTGAGGAGCCGGTGAGTTGCCGCTAGAATGGTGTTCTTTTACCATCAGCTTTTCCTTAAACTGAGACTTCCTGTAGGATAACCATCCCAGCCCATCCCGATTCTCTAGACCTCCTCAGCGCTATTGATCACTCTGCTGCAATGTCCCGGCTCCCTGGGAGCCCCACTTGGAGGGAACGGGGATGAGAGGGGGGCGGGGGCGGGGGAGGGGAAGGAAGAAGGGAGGGAGGGAGGGAGGGCCGGAGAGAGGGAGGGAGAGTGAACCAGCAGCTGAGAGAGCCGGAGCAGGAAACTGGAGACCGCGAGCCGCCGGGCGTGCGCTCTGCAGAAGCCCGTTCTAAAAACAGCCCTCTCCTAATAAAGCGATGGAGCGGCCGGCCTCCCTGTAGTACTCGCCGGCTGCAGACCGTCAGCGCCAGCAGTCCCGAAGGCTTGGCAGCAGCCGGCCCCGCCGCGCAGCCGGCCGGCGTCCCCCTGCCCCTACCGCAACCAGGGGGCTTCTCTCTCCCAGGGCCGAAAAGGGAGAGTCCGGCGGAGAGGAAGAGCGAGGAACCCTGCCTGCAGACCCCACAAGATGCCCCGGGTAGATGCAGACCTCAAATTGGACTTTAAGGATGTCTTGCTCAGACCTAAGCGCAGCAGCCTCAAAAGCCGAGCCGAGGTGGGGGCCGAGCCCGAAGCCGCGTGATGGTTGTGTGCTTTGAGTTCCTATTTCTTTCCCTTTCCTCGGTACCTAACGTCAGAGTTCTGTTACATTGTTTTCCTTTCTGGGACTCCCGAGTTTAGTGCTGGGTTATTTCCCCCCGACCAGATGTGGTCAAGGTCGGCTGTTCCTTGCCAGAGCAGGAGAATGCCTTCCCGGCAGAGATAAAAGGAAAAGGGAGAATGAAGAGTTCTTCTTTCCCAAGACCGGGACTGGGCATTGGGGAATGGAGGGGAGGTAAGGCAGAGAGAAGACAGATTGAGAAATGGCCCTGCCGCAAGTGAGCGAAAGAATTGTTTCTGGGGATACCTTTGGACCGGACTTTTTATGTAGGGGTTTGTGTGTGTATTGGGGATGGGAGGGGACGCACAACACCTCTGGGTTTTTGCTGCTGTTCTCACTATTGAGAGCTGCTGTGGGCTTTACACTCGGGAGTGCCTGGAGTTTTCTGACTTTGGAAATGTAGCTCCAGATACATTTTGGTTGCTTGTGGAGCTGGTGGGCTTGGTGGGGGGCTCTTCTTCTGGGGTGGGATGGGGAGATATATTTCCGTTCTAAATATAACACTAAGGGATTGGGCAAGTTCCAGTCAGAACCTAAGTGTGGGAGAAAAATGTTGGGGGTGGGGAGGAAAGATCCCAGCAGGTGGTTGTGCTTTTTGTCATTTCTTCTTGGAATGGAATAAAAGCCTTCTTAGCAGACGGCAAGCCTTGTAAATGGCTTAAGAGGAGAGAAATTGAAGAGGATGAATGGTTGGTATGAGAACCTGGTGAGGGAAGGGAGAGGTCGAGGTATGGACAACCTAACTGATTCTTTGTGCATATTGGTGTTGATGACATAGCCTTGTCTTGGTGACTATAGTAGCTTAGGAAACTGGACACCATCACTGAGGCTAGAGACATAGGAGTAAACAGAGCAAGCCAGAACCAAGTTACTGCTGCATACAGTTTTAAAAACAGGAGCCTAAATCCCTGAGGCAAGCACACGTATCTGGCTACCCTGGTACCGGGCTTAGCATGACTTCTTGGTGGTACCTGGTACTGCCAACGAGGGTGTCTTATCCTACCTGAAAAAGGGCAGCTTTGTGCTTTTGCCCAGGAAACAGAAGTAAAGTCACCTTTGTGGAGTAACGGGGCTAGCTGGTTGGCTGGGGTGCGGTGCAGTGTGGTACAGGAAGAGGCTGGTCTAGAATTAACTCTCACCACTCTAGCTGGCAGAAGCTTAGTGCCCTTCCTTCCTGGTACCCTTCCATAGAGCCAGGGATGGCAAATGCTTTGTACTAAGCAGGACTAGTAGTGGCTTGCAAGATAGGACTTCAGGGCCCCAGGGAAATTTCCCTCTCCTCCTTTTGTGCACCGTAGGCCATTAAAAAACAGCTTCATTCATGTCCTGGCAGATTGCTGTAATACCTCTAAGGGACAAAATTTTAAGCATTTCCCAACTGGAGATAAGGGTCAAAGTGAACTTGTGGATAGGAGAGGTAATACCATTCTTCTGAAAGGCCATTCATCACTTATTCAGGAGCCTGTTACGGGCAGATATTGGGGTGAAGATAACTGTAAAAAGAGATAGTAATGGAGTGCTGAAGGTAGCACTGAAGGATATTGTAGAAACTAAAGAAAAACAGTTTATTACACAATAAACTTTCTGGGAGCTACCCCAGATGATGGGGCAGGAGGCATTGTGACAGAAAACAGGGCAGAGGGAACAGAATCATATGGCTTGGTCAGGTATTCTCAGGCTTCTGACTGGTTGGGCCCCCTGGGGAAATTGTAGAATAAATTCCAAGTGTGATTACTAGAAAATAACAGTGTTCACAAAATCCTAAACATAGCACATGACTGGGCTTCTTAGTGCCTAGACAAACCTGTCATTTGATGATATCCCTCCCTACCCTTGACTTGTCCTTGGCATCCTAATAAGAATATTACTGAGGTGATGCCTCAGTTGAATCACAGAAATTCAGAACTGGGAAGGACCAACAGCCTCTAGTTGTAACAAACCTGATGTAGAATCATCTAGCCTTCTTTGGAAGGCCTTAATAAGGATATAATAAGAATAAGGAAATAATAATAGAATAAGGATGATAGGCTCTCAAGAGGTTAGATGATGTGTCCAACATCACATATATAGTAAGTAGCTGAGCAAAAATTTGAACCCATTCCTTCTGGGAGTATTTCTCAGTCCCCTTTCTACCAGGTAAAAATGGCTACTTCCTAAGGCAATCCATTCCGTTTTTAGAAGGTACTAGGAAGGATGTTTTTCCTTCTGTTAAGCCTGAATTTTACTCTTCGCATCAAAAAATTAGATAAATGAAGCACCTATTAAATGCTTACTGAATGCCAACATTTTGCTTAGTGTTGGGGATGCAAATACCTATAAAATTCCCAAATGAGTTCTTACTCTCATGGAGCTTACATTTTAATAGAGGAAACGAAAAATATAAATGGTGAGCTGGACAGGGAGAACTACTTCTGAGAGAGAGGCTGAACCTCTCTCAGGAAATGGTGATCCCTGCCTGGGACTCACTTGTCTGGAAGACAGGCCTCAGACTTAGCTGCAAAGATTCCTTAGAGGTAATTTAGTTCATTTAACAAGTGAGGAAATGGGAAAGTAGGTGACTCTTATAAAGTAACAAAGCTAGAAAAGGTTATGCCCATGGCTGCCAGTTCTGTCTTCTGGGATGAAACAAGAAACCTTCCCTCTTCTACATGTATACAGATGCTGCTGCACAGTGAGAATGTCTCCATTTCATTCATGCCCTGGGTTCTTTTTAAATTTTAAATTGTATTCTACATTTTTGACTTTGATCTTCCTTGCTTTCCATCTGGATCCTTATAATGATCCTGTGAAATAGATGCTATTATTTTTGTTTTAGAGCTAAAGAAACTAAGGCGCACTATATCTGAACCTGGATTTGCACTCCAGACTTCCTTACTCGAAGCCCAGCACTATATCCACAGGGCCCCCTAGTTACCAGGCAGGGGCGTGTGCTGGATTGTTAAATTCAGTTGTTAGATTTTTAGTGAGAATGCACAAAAATGTTAATAATCCAGATTAAACTGAAAAGTGAGTCTTGCCTAAATTTGTTTTCATGGAGAGGGTTGTTGAATATTTACAAGCATATCACCAGATTATTTTGGCTAAGGTCTGCGTCTGTGATCCTCAGTGTCCTAATCTGTGTAATGAGAGTTGGACCATACAACTGTTGGCAGCTTTAAGATCCTATGATCTTTTAAACTTCTGTTGGACTTCAGAACTGCTGGAGATGCCTTCTGAATCTTGGAAACTGAGGGTCATAACTTCCCGAGGGATCTCTCTGAACTGACACTGTCACTTAACATATACTGTTTTAGGCCAGAGTCTTATTCAAAGATCCAGATTAGATGGGAGCTCCACCTACTTCTCTAGCTGAGGAGCCAGGGACAGAGCTATTTGAATGAACATTTGTCTTCTCATTGATCTTAAGGCAGTGAGTTGATTGATTTATTTTCTTGCTTAAGGGGTCAAAAGCAGGCTTAATAGCTTGAAACAGGGGTCAAACAGGGGTGTATGTGCCTTGTGGGCCTGCTCCAACCAGAAATCAACCACTTCATATTAAATGTCAGCAGTTTCTTAAATGCCACTGATGTTTTAGAAATAAATTCTTTCACTATTCATCTCCATATACTAAAAAAAAAAAAATAATAATGATAGTTAGCATGTATATGCTGCTTTGAGATTTGCAAAACATTTTACAAATAAGATTTTGTTTTAACTTTACAAGAGCCCTGGGAGGTGAGTACCCTTATTATTCCCATTCTATAGATGAGGAAACTGAGGCACAGAAGTTGAATGACTAGCTAACAAATCCCTAAGGCTGGATTTGAACTCGGGTCTTCCTCGTTCAAATACAGTACTCTATTCACATTTATAAATGGCTTAAACATTGCAAGACACTATTAATACATTATCTCATTTGATCCTTACAACTAACTACCTAACAAGGCATGTGCTGCAGGTATTGTTATCTTATGAAAGAATAAATTGAGGCTGAGAAAGATTCTGCCAAGAAAAGTTCAAATGGGGTCACAAAGGGTCTGATGCTTCTGAAAACTACTGAACAACCAACAACAAATAACTCAAGGCCAGATTTTGTCCTTTTTTTTCCTTTTCCTTTCCTTTTCTTTTTTCCTTTCCTTCCTTCCTTTTTTCCTCCCTTCTTTTCTCACTCCCTTCTTCTCTTCCTCTCTTTCTCTTTCCCTCCCCCTCTTTTTTCCTTTCTTCTTTCTTTCTTTTTATCCTTTCTTTCTTTCTTTTTTTTTTTTTTTTACAATTGGGATTAAGTGACTTGCCTGCTATTAAGTGGTAAATATCTGAGGCTACATTTGAATTCAGTGATTCCAGGGTCAATATGCTATCCACTGTATTATCTAGCTGCCCCTTAGGCCAGATTTTGAAGTCAATTTATCCTAATTCCAATTCTGTTAACCTACCCAGTACTTTGCTTTAGAATGAAGATTAATGACACATATCTAGATCTGTATCTAGATATAAAGGAACAGTTTCCCTAGAAGCAAGAATTCACTTTACATAAAGATCTAGAGATTATCAGGACTTGTGTTTTCCACAGCTAGTTCTGGTTTGTATATGTTGCTAATAGTTCTTGGATTGCCAGGGCAATAACTAGAATGCACAGCATGAATTAAACTATGTGTATCTTGAAAATATAATTGTAGAGGCAGTTAGGTGGCACAGATATTTGACATGTACTAACCGAGTGACCCCAAATAAATTATTTAATCCTGATTGTTTCACTTAAAAAAAAAAAAGAAAAGAAAAAGTATAACTTCAAACTTAGTTTTTGAAATGCTAATTATTTAGGCCAAGACAACCAAAGGACAGATCATTCTCTGTCCTGATTATGGCTAATCTACTTATTAGATATAATCACTGTATTTCAGAAATATTTTCTTCGTGGAAGTAGAACCAAGATTGAGGGTGAGGAAATAAACTGCCACGTGCTTATGCAATTAGGGCATTATTTCTTTTCAATGTTTTTTTTTTTTTTTTTCTGTTTTTAACAAATTGGTGTGTGTTACATATAGCATTATTCATTGTGAAAAAAAATGAACTTCATATGAAGAAACCAGGCATGTGGCTAGCTAGAATGGACAACATTTAAAAAACTTTTCATCCTAATAATAAAGCCAAAATAATTTTCAGGGGTGAAACTCCTATCTACATAGTAAGATAGTCTCTCATTTAAGTGGATCTCTTTTTCCCTGAACAGATTTTGGTTACAGAAATAAATAGTCACTATAAGAAAAAACACTGATCTTGACCTTCATTTAGGGATTATTGGTCCAATCTAGTCAATAAATTTTTCTGTCTGAGTAATGTGCTTGAAATATGAAATTATTTTCAATTGAAAGGGAGAGGTCAGGGAAAGGACAAAACTCTAAATATATATTGTTAAAAATGAACACTCTTGCTAATGAATTGGGATGTAGAGAACTGAATTATGGATATAAATGTGATAGAATGCTATTGTGATAAAATAAATGATGAAGGGAGGTGGCTTCAGAAAAAACTTGAAAGAACTTATATAAAATGATGCAAAATGAAATGAGCAGAAACAGGAGATATAATTAATAATAAAAGCAATATTGTAAAGATGATCAGCAGTAAAGATTTAGTAACTCTGATTAACATAATGATCCATCACTATTCCAGAGGACTCATAATGAAAAATGCTATTTACCTCCAGATAATGTATGGACTTAGAGCATAGATTGAAGTATATTCTTTTATCTTTATTTCTTTTCCTTAGGTTTTTGTTGTTTTGTTTTCTTTTGGAGGGTTTTATTGGAATTGGCAAATGTTGGAAATATGTTTTTGTGCAACTTCATATGTATAATAGGTATTATATTTCTTGTCTTTTCAATGGATTTGGGATAGCATGAAGGGAAGGAGATAATTTGGAACTGAAAAGAAAAAGAAAAAAATTAAAAATAAATGAAAATGAAAGCTCTTGATTTAATTAAGAGCTATGGGGTTAGTTTAGACTTTGTTCCAAAGTACTTTAAAAGCAACAGAACCAGGGAAACTAGGTGACACAGTGGATAGAGCACCAGTCCTGAAGTCTTCAGGACCTGAGTTTAGATCTAGTCTCAGACACTTAACACTTACTGGCTGTGTAACCTCGGGCAAGTCACTTATCCCAACTGCCTCAGCAAAGAAAAAAAAATGTAGAAATACAACCAGCCTTTCATTTATTCCACCATTTCACCTGTGGTATCTTCAGCATGGCATCCAAGTGTCATTTGAGAAGAGCTACAATTGTTCAATTTATTGGCCAGGTGTATGTAATTTTGCAAGTGTTTGGCTGAGTTGGGTGCTGATAAACATATAATAACTGGCTTTCCAAAAACAAAATAAAACCCAAACCAAACCAAAACAAAAAGCTTGTGCTCAGCTAAACACTTAAATTTTATGTGTATTATTAATATTTCTTCCATTCCTTAAGTCTATAAATCAATAAAACAAATCAATCAAGCCCTGATTAGTAACATCGTCTTCCAAGATATAAATGCTTATACAACAAATTTAAGTTTGCCCTCCTGAGCAGATCTGAGATGTCTCCAGTGTACTCTTGGTTTGATCCCAACTCATTGCTCTTGATCAAGCTACCACTGTGTCTGTCATATTAGATGTTCCTGATCTTGGGATTAGACAGTGGCTGCCTAATCATGTGATCTCAGAATTCCAAAAGAAGTAATGTCCCTCTTCTCTAACAACTTGAAATCCAGAGGGATCAGATCTCTGACTCCCTAATAGACTAACCACAGCTTTATAAAATAAACTCTTAAGAGTAAAAAAAGATGAAGAACTAGAAAAATAAAGGGTAAATTATTTGGAGATAATGTAACAGTGATTAAAATGTCTGGGTCTGGATGGGGTTAGTTAAGAAGGAAGTGATTTTGAAATTGAATCAGTTTCAAAAGAGGCTTGGCAAAGAAGTTGGTGGGGAGAATTCTGGTGCAGAAAGGTTTGGGCAGTGTACAAAGTGGGCAAGGGTGACAGATGGCCTTTCAGAGCTGGAATGAAGAACATGAACTAGAAAGTAAGGTTAGATTTGGGAAGTTAGGTAAAGAAGGGCTTATTAGCAAAAGGTCTTAATACCTGATACTGAGCTTCATTTTGTGTCAGAATATTATTTTTGGTCTTTATGAGTCTTGCAAAGAAATAATTGTAACAGACTTACCCAGCAGAGATTTCAGCATTTAAACTAGAAGTAATCCATTGCCTTTTGTTCTTGGTGATATACAGAAAACAGCTTTTATTCCTTTGTGGAAAATAAATCTAACATCAGAATGGATTCACTGAGCCATATTCTTCATTTATGTTCTGCCCCCCAATTCCATCTTCATTAAATCCCTATGTTTTGAACAAGCCACATGGGAAAGTTAGAAGAAACATGGAGAAAGCACTTAACCTTTTCATTTTTCCC
This sequence comes from Sarcophilus harrisii, assembly GCF_902635505.1. Taxonomy (NCBI): domain Eukaryota; kingdom Metazoa; phylum Chordata; class Mammalia; order Dasyuromorphia; family Dasyuridae; genus Sarcophilus; species Sarcophilus harrisii. The sequence goes on along the minus strand of NC_045426.1, from coordinate 545,498,608 downwards.
TATAGGTAGATCTTAAATGCAGCTTCACATTTCGCAACTCCAAGCAGACCTACTCAGGAATCCCTGTCATTGTGTCTAATATGGATACAGTTGGTACTTTCGAGATGGCTGTGGTGATGACTCAGGTAACTTGTTGGGGAAGGAAGGATTTTTCTCTCTTTTCTTTATAGTTGGGAATTGGAAAATTGCCCTCTGGATGTTTGCAGAGTGAAATAAGTTCCAATTGGTGTTTCATCAGTCAGCTATGGATGCAGCAGTGATGGGAGGGAAAAAACCAAGGATTTAGCTTATTTCATTAGGAGAAATAGAGCAGTTCCATTGTCCATAATGATTCTTCAGCTCAACTCCTGGTCAAGAACTTAAGTGAGATGAACCTCTTCACTTGCAACAATCAAATAATAGGAACCATTGATTAGCATCCTTTCTTTCCCTACCCATGTGTTATAAAAACTAGTTTGGAGAGCTTGAAGTATTAAGAAACTCGATTGTTTAGTTGATGCTAGAGAGAAGAGCTATGATGTCAAGATTTAAAGCCTGCACTTTAAATTCTATCTGTAAAAACAAAAACACATTTTGATAGTGCTAGAAGGCTATCTCTTCTGGTGTTGTGAATTTTTTCTTTTTATATTAAACTTGAAAGATCAATATAACATAAAAGACTTGTTACCCCACCCCACCCTTTTCCAGAAAATATCTCTCCTATAAGTTATAGTTCTGATTTAGAATAGTTAAATACCCCTTGAAAAACTTGTCTTTTATTTCTTTGGCTTCCAACTGTACAACACAGTTCTTTGCACATAGTTGGTCCTTAATAAATGCTCCCTTGAGAGCCATGATATTGCATGTGATGATTGCGAATCTAAAAAAAAAAAATCAAAAAAAAGAGGGAAAAAAATCTTTGGCTAAAATAAAATGAGTTTTTCCTATGAAGGTAGCTAATATAGTCACAGGACTTACTGAGACTTATTGTTATGATTAGAATGAAATTTTTTGGAACAATTTTTATACTTAGCAAATGAGTTGGATCACATCATAGCAATTATATGCTTGGCCTTAGAAGTCATTGAACATAATCTTCCTCTTGTCCTGGATAGTTAGTTATCTATCTTATAATTTAATACCTCCAGCAAGTAGGGTATTCTTAATGTCTCATAAAATCAAGTCAACAAGCATTTATTATATACCTGCAATGTGTTGGGCATATTGCTAAGCTCTGGGAAATACAAAGAAAAGAGGAAATAGTTCTTATTTTCAAACAGCTTCTTCAAGGCCTTTAATGCTTCAAGTTTTTCTCAACAAACAAGCAAGGTAAATAATTCAAATATCATCATCATTATTATTCTTGTTAATAGCTAACATTTGGATGGCACCTATTATGTTCCAAGAATTGTGCTAAACACTTTACAATTATTATCTCATTTGATCCTCACAAAACCCCTGGGAGATAAAGTGCTATTATAATCCCCATTTTACATTTGAGGAAACTGAGAAAAACAGAAGTTAAGTGACTTGCCCAATTAGTAATTATCTGAGGCTAGATTTGACTCTAGGGCTGATGCTCTCTACCTAGGTTATCATTTCTATTTTACAGATGAGGAATTGGGCCATTCTGATTTTATTTTATTTTATTTTTTTTTTAATTTAATTTTTTTATTTAATAGCCTTTTATTTACAGGATATATACATGGGTAACTTTACAGCACTAACAATTGCCAAACCTCTTGTTCCAATTTTTCACCTCTTACCCCCAGCCCTCCCTAAATGGCAGGATGACCAGTAGATGTTAAATATATTAAAATATAACTTAGATACATAATAAGTATACATGACCAAAACATTATTTTGCTGTACAAAAATAATCAGACTCTGAATTATTGTACAATTAGCTTGTGAAGGAAATCAAAAATGCAGGTGTGCATAAATATAGGGATTGGGAATTCAATGTAATAGTTTTTAGTCATCTCCCAGAGTTCTTTTTCTGGGTATAGCTAGTTCAGTTCATTACTGCTCCATTAGAAATGATTTGGTTGATCTCGTTGCTGAGGATGGCCTGATCCATCAGAACTGGTCATCATCTAGTATTGTTGTTGAAGTATATAATGATCTCCTGGTCCTGCTCATTTCACTCAGCATCAGTTCGTGTAAGTCTCTCCAGGCCTTTCTGAAATCATCCTGTTGGTCATTTCTTACAGAACAGTAATATTCCATAATTTTCATATACCACAATTTATTCAGCCATTCTCCAACTGATGGACATCCATTCAGTTTCCAGTTTCTAGCCACTACAAAAAGGGCTGCCACAAACATTCGTGCACATACAGGTCCCTTTCCCTTCTTTATAATCATTCTGATTTTAGACATCACAATTGATAGGATATTCTTTTTTATATTGACTTGAAATCTGTCTCCATATAACTTTTTCTCATTGGTCTTGGTTTTCCCTATTGAAGCCCCAAAGACTAAGTCTAATGAATTAAGGATTTTGTATTCCAACACATATATAACTTAATAATAATTTTCCCTAAGCTCAGATTTCAGTCAGCTCCAGTGGTTTCCTATTGCCTTTAGGATAAAATACAAACTTTCTTTAGCTTTTAAAGCCTCATACAACTTGACCTCAGTCTATCTTCCAGCTTTATTGGACATTATTTTCCCTTCTATACTCTGTGATTCAGTCAAACTGGCCCTCTTTTTCTTCCTCACACATGACAAGCCATTTCTCATCTCCAATCTCTGTGTCTCTGTACTAGACATCCCTACTTCTTGGAATATGTTTCCTCCTTACCTTTGCCTCCCAGAGTCTCTTTCTTTAAGATATAGCAAGTTTCTCAACTCAAACAACCTTTTATTTAGCTACTATGTAATATTTGTATTTATTCCTTTTACATTTGTGCTATTTATGTTTATATATGTGGTTTCTATGTACTCCTTAAAAATAAAAAAAAATTTCATTCTTTACTACTATCTAGTACAGTCTCTACACAAGTGCTTAAATACTTGACTGTTATTAATCGTGCCCTCCAGCAGTATAATTTTAACCCTTCTATACCTACCTATCAAATGTGATCCTCCTTATTCATGTCTTTCAATTAGTTCACTACTGGGGCTCTACCTTTTGTTCTGGGGGACTTTCTTGCATTCTCTTGATATGAAACAAGTAAGTCTTTATTGGCAATCCCCCATTCTTAAAATGTGAACAGTCTGTCTCTTTTATTTGAGTAGGATCACGGTCATATATTTCTTTTGACTATATCTTTTATTTCATTTTAACCAGTGTAATAATTTTTTTGGAGGAAACATGTTGCTGTATTTTCATACCAAATTTGTGGGCTTCAATTATTCTTTTGATCTTCAGTTTCAGTTATTCAAAGATGGTAGTACTCTCTGTTTTAGTCATTTTAATTCAATAAACATTTATTAATTAAACATTTAATTCAATAAGCATTTATTAAGCACCTACTATGTGTCAGGCCCTTGAGCATACAATCTAATCTGATAGCCATGCAGCGGCCTTTGTTCTTGGAATGCCATTGGAGTTCCCCCTTCTTTTATATACTTCTGTGCCCTCAAATTATGACCTCTAGGATAGATCTCTTTTTGGGGGGCATTTAATCTATTCTGGTTGTTCTTCTCCATCTTTGTTTTCTTCAGTGCTATTTCCACTTCATAAGACCTCTTGGCCTCTACAGAGCCCTTACTTATCACATCCCACTGTCTCAGGAACTATTCTAGGTTTAGGTTAGGTACAAGAAAGAACTTACTGAGAATCAGAATTGGAATCAGATACCAGCTAATGCTTTTTCTTGGTGTAGCCTTGGCTGAACCACAAGCTTGGCTTAGAAACACAATGAAAGCTTCTCTTGACAGGGATGATTCTTTTGACCATTTACGGAGGTGACATGGAATTCTGAGCAGGAATTCTGTACAGAATCTCTAAGGACTTTTTCATCCCACTCATGGCAATGTCTTACTGACCCCATTATAAACGCTAATCTCATTGCAGGCACCTCCCAATCAGGACAAAATTGCAAACATGGTTTTGTGAATGTCATTACTTACCCAGACACCTTAGCTATCTGCTACCTCTTGGGAATGTATTCAAAGCAAGGTACATGTGAGTGTCAGGAAAATGGATACTTTGAGGCTGTGAGATAATAACTGCCATATGGCCTGAAGGAAAATGGGCTGACTTGGCTTCTAACCCTAATGATGTTGTTTTGTTTCCCAGCATGCCATGTTTACAGCGATTCATAAGCATTACACCCTGGAGGACTGGAAGCTGTTTGCCACAAATCACCCAGAATGCCTGGAGGTATGATCACATTATGATTATTGATCATTTGACTCATGTCAAGGTGTATTATGTTATATTGGGAAGAAAAAATACAATACTAGGTTTTCCAAGGTATTTGGAGTAGAAAGAGAGAAGCATGATATTTTGAATGTAGTGTATATTTTTTATATAGAAAGCTGGTTCAAGTGGAGTGTCATGTGTAATTCTAAGGATTTGGATTAGATGACTTCTGGCATCTCAGTTTTGGGATTCTGGGATTCAGTTTTATGATTCTATGATCCCATCTCTATGAGATCTTCCAATAGTAGACTCAGTCAAACAGAGAATGCTGCCTCTGGGGAGAATGAAAACCTAAAAATGGAAGAAACCAGATTGATTTTTTTAAAAAGGCACTGGTAAAAGCAGAAGATGATAGGTATGTCTATTGTTTCAAAGTAAAGAAAATCTGGTAGAGGTCACTCAGTTCTATTGATAAGATGGGGGTGTCAAAGAATTAAAAGAGAGGAGCAATAACCTTAGTAGAAGGAAGCAGTGAAACAGTGGAAAGAGCACTGCTTCTAAAATCAGAGGCTCTCAGTTCAAAAAGTTCTTTTGATATTCAACTACCTATGTGAGAATAAGTGAGTCATTTTCCTTCCTTGGTCCTCAGTTTAATCAACTGTATAATGAAGAGATTGAACTAGATTGCCTTTGGAGTCCCTTTTATGTTCCTTTGATTGATCTTATGAATATTTATTTTTCTACGGACTGGGCTCCAAAGACAGACTCTGAGGTCATCAAAAGAGGGAACTGTTTTCAGATGGTTTTTGATATTATGTGAAATTACTAGCAAACTCTTCAAAGAATTATTTTTGTTAGACTAAAAAGTATTATAGATTTTTGTATGAGAGAGAAAACTCCTTATCTTTTTTTTCCTCTTGGAAAACCTGTTTTGAGTCCTAGCATGTTATAGCAGAAACAACACTGGATTTTGCTGGTATAATAAATAAAATGCTGTACCTGGAGTGTAGAAGACTCATCTTCCCGAGTTCAAATTGGCCTCAAGACAATTCTTTTGCTAGCTGTGTGACCTTGCAAGTCATTTAATACTGTTTGCCTTAGTTTCTTCATCTGTAAAAATGATCTGGAGAAGGAAATGGCAAACCACTCCTTTTTCAAGGAGTGTCTTTTCCAAGAAAATCTCAAATGAGATCATGAAGAATTGGATATGACCGAACAACAACAAATATGTGTAATAATACTTGCAAATATCTACCTTTCAAGGTAGTTGTGGATAATGTGTATAAAATGATTGTACATTTTAAAGTACAATATAGATTTGCAAAAGAAAAACAACTTGAGTAGACAAAGAAACTGTCAGAGAATCAGTATGAGAAGGGGAATTAATATGTTTACAGTATTAGAACAGAGACAATGGGGATTAAGAAATCCAGTCATGTGCAATAGGGCCTACTTAAGTTTCTTAAAGAAAATGTTTTTGCTTTCCCTTGGGCCATTAACAGTTCTGAATGGGAGGTTTGGGGAGTATAACCTCTGTTTCTAGCCTGAAACTCCAAACCAAATCCAATCTTAATATAACTTCTGAATATAAAAGCAGCAACTAGTCATACCTTTAAACAAAGAAAATGTTAGCATGGTAGAAAAGAAAGGCAAACATGGCCAGCTCTGCTTCTTCCTAATTCATTCCTAAGGGTTTTTTTTCAGTGGTTTCTGAGGTAATGCTAACAGAAAATTTATCATAAGCCACATAAGAGATGCCCTTCATGGGACTAAAAAAGGGTCACTTTGTGACTGCCAAGTTCTGTTGCCTCATACTGATTGCTGCTGTAGAGGTCACATGTAGTTCTTTGTTACCTGAGTCAGTACATTAATTATGCCTGGATTCTGTTTAATGAGAAGATAGTTCCCTAAGATAAAAGATTACAGTGACTCTACGTAACTGAACAGCTGATATTTTGTTTTCATTTTACAACTTGCAAGTGATTGATGTCTATTTTCTCCTCCTTCCCCTTTGTCTTAAAAAAACCTTTTGAGAAACCTGTTAATGGACAATTGATGTTTCCCCTCCCCCCCAATCTCCATTTCTGTAAATACAGTTTTGGACACTTCATTAATCAGAACCTCAACTTTTATTATGAATTCTGAAAATCTGATTTATTCTGCCCAGAGTCTAATTAGAAAGTGAAATTTTAAAAGCTCATGAGTCCTGAGGAAAATTAGTAACCTAAATTGATAGAATCTCAAGAGTTGCAAAAGAACTATTTAAACCAACCTGGATCTTTTCAAGAATCCCTTTGATTGATAGATTCCATTAGTGGTCATCTCATCTTTTTTTGAATTGAGACCTAAACTTATTATCTTCCCAAATGGCTCAGTCTATTGGGGATTACTAATTGTAAGTGAGTCTTCTCTTTTGTTGTTGTTCAGTCATTTTCAATTATGTCCAACTCTTCATGACCTTATTTGGGGTTTTCTTGGCAGAGATACTGAAATGGTTTGCCATTTCCTTCTCCAGCTTATTTTACAGATAAGGATATTAAGGCAAACCAGGTAAAATGACTTGCCCAGAGTCACACAGCTAGTAAGTGTCTGAGGCCAGATTGAAACTGAATCTCCAAGCTGGGATACTGCATTTACTATACAATCTACCTATTCTAGTCTTTCCTTATATTGTGTTGAAATCTCTCTCACTTTTATCCATTATTTTAGGTTTTTTCCCTTTGGCACCAACAGAAGAATCTAAACCCATTTCCACATAGATAGATAGAGATAGGAACTGGACCTAATCATTTAATTGATATAGAGAACTTACAGATGAAGAAGTAGCCCTTCCCTTGCCAGTGCAGGTCGAACGTTTGTTGTAGCTTACTTATGGTCTTGAGTTGCCTACAGTAGTGGCTTCAAACTCAAATCGAAACAGGACAAGGATCCTTGTGGATGCATATTGACTTAAAAAACCATATATTTACATTATCTATGTTCTATTCTATTTTTATTTATATTGTTAACTATTTCCCAATTATAATCTAGTTATAGCACTCTGAGAAATGGTTGATACCTTTTGTCTAGCACTAAGATGAAAATGACTTAGCCAGGCTCATACAGCCAATATTTGTCAGAGGCAGGATTTGAACCAGATCTTCTTGATTTCAAGACCAGATCTTTATGGACTTGTCATGTCGTTTCCACATGACATTCTTTCAAATGCTTAAAAAAATTTATTAGACCTCCCCTAATTTTGCTCTCCAGACTAAACATCCTTAATTAGTATAACAATTATGATTTGATTTCTAGTCTTTGACCATTCTGGTTACCCTTTTCTAAATATTCTTTAACTTCTTAGTGTTGTTTGTGAATACAATTCCCAGAACAGAACAAAATATGCTCTATATAGTCCGACCAAGACAGCATATAACAGGCCTGTATGTCCAAGTGATCTGTGGTAAATGCCCTTATATCTGTTTCTGCCTCCATTGACACTGCTCCAAATGTTTCCCTGTCTCTGATTCCTGGAGGTCCCCCATGAATCTGTCTTTGCAATATTCAGTGCTATTCTGTAACTCCTCACCGCCTCCTCAGTCCTGCTGTGTGTTAACTGTCAGTGAAACATATGAGATCAAATTTGCTTCCTTTAAAATTTAGGAGTAGCTAGGTAGCGAAGTGGATAAGCACTGGACTGGGAGTCAGAACTGAATTCAAATTTGTCCTTAGATACTTACTAGTTGTGTGACCCTGCACAAACCCTTCCTTTACTCTTAAATAATAATACTTACCTCCCTGGCTTGTTGTGATGATTAAGTGAATGACTGTAAAGTACTTAGTACAGTACATGACACAGAGGTACAATATAAATGCTAGATGTTGTCATTACAATCATTGCCATTATTATTTCTTGTCCACCTTGCTTATCACCAATACTTTTCTGTATCTGAGCCTGTCACTAAGAGTCAGGAAGAGGGGATTTGGGGCTGATCATTGTACCAAACTCTGGCCATACAAAGACAGGCAGAAACATTAATTTCAAAGATACTATAGTTTAATAGAAGAGACAATATGTAAACAATTATATAAATGCAAGAAAAATATAGTAAAAATGATAAATATTTCTAGAAGAAGGAACTAATGGGAGGGAAAAATTTCATGTAGAAGGTAAGATCTAAGCAGAAATGAAAAAGGAGATCATTCCAGAAAACTTACAGTCAAGATGGTGTGGTTTGTGTATGGAACAAGGTCAGTGGCTGGATGTGGATCATAGAATACAGAGGAAGGGAATAAAGTATAAGAAGATGGGAAAGGTTGGAAAGGGCCAGATTGCAAAGACCTTTAAAAGACAGACAGGGTTTTATATTTGATCTCAGAGGTAATTAGGAGGCACTGGAGCCTGTTGAGTATGAAGGTGACTTACTTACACCTGTGATTTAGGAAGATTATTTTTGGTAGGTGAATGGAGGATAAATTGGAGTGGAAAGGGAGGCCAATGAAAAGGCTACTGTTATAGTCCAGGTGTTAAATAATGAGGGTCTGTCTCAGGCAGCCCAGTTGTCAAAAAGGGAAGTGTAGAAGTTCTAGAAATAAACTTTCTTCAGTAAATTGTAAACTCTTTTAAGGGCAGGGCTTGGGGTGTGCATGCGTGTGTGTGTGTGTGTGTGTGTGTGTGTATCTATCTTCAGCCACCTATTGCAGTACCTGGGATGAAGTAGGATCATAAAATCATAGATTTGAGTTAATTCGCTTTCTTTCCTAAGTTTAACATAAAAAGAATTCTGCAAAAAATAAGTGAATAAATTCTAATTGAAGAATTGAAGTTTAAAAAAAAAAAGATTTAGAGCTAGAAGCTTACTGAAGCACATAAAAATAGGATTTGAATTTGGGTCTTTATGACTCAACTTGGCACTCTACTGTATTATCTAGCTTTCTATGTTTTAGATAGATGAGTGGAAAAACTTTGAAAGCAGATGACTGTTTCATGGAGAGACATGAAGATTTAATGTTACCTTCTTTATCAACTAATATTTCTGTAGTACTTTTAACAGTACATTATCTTCAATATTAGCTCAAGAGATGGATAATGCAAGTATGATTGTCCCTGCTTTAGAGATGAAGAAATTGGGAGTAAAGATAATAAAGGCCTTATTTCAGATTTGGGATTTCAACCCACACAAGCTTTCTGACTTCAGGCCCTAAGCACTCTCTATGGCATATATCTCTTCCATTTATTGAAGTGATATATTATGATGGTACACTAGAAAGAATGACAATTTCAGAGCTAGAAGAGCTAGAATTAAGTCTCACTTCTGACATTCTGTGGAACAAATCTCCTAAGCTCCATGGGCCTCAGTTTTCTTATCTGTAAACAAGGAATTGGACTAGATAGCCTTTGAGGTATTTTTAAAAATTTAACTCTATAACTATGATCTCTGTTAATATTTCTTGAATTATATTTCCTCCATTAGAACATAAGTTACAAGGACAAAGACTGCTTTGTTTTGTCTTTGTATCTCTATTATTTAACATATGTGTTATTGTAGGTTAGTCATTTCATTAATTTCTGATTCTTTATGAGTCTATTAGACTTTTCTTGATGAAGATAGTGGAGTGGTTGCCAGTTCCTTTTTCAACTCATTATATAGATGAGGAAACTGAGGCAAATAGAGTAAAGTGGCTTAGTACTCAATGTCACATAGCTAGTAAGTACCTGAAGCTGGATTTGAACTCAGGCCCAGAACTCTATCCACTATGTCAACCCAGCTGCCCTTTTAATATATTTACTATCTATATATTATACTAAATTACATATATATATATATTATATATGTGTGTATGTGTATATATATATATATATACTGTTGTATAGTAAATGCTTATTAATTGATTGGTTGATCCTTGCCAATGCATGACCTAATTAAAGAAAAGAGGAAAGAGGGGAGGAAAGAAAGGCTTCCAAAATAACCAAGAACTTGTTCATTTCTGGAAGAATCCTAGTCTAAAGATAGTGGAGATGGGAAGTAAACTTGGGCTTTCTGGTTTAATGACCTGGTCAGATACTTTTACACTGAGCTTTGTTATTTCAAAACTGGTTAGTCACAAATTGGTGAGGAAGGTGCCTCAAAAGATTGTTGGTGACTGGCCTAAAATTGGGACTATATTTTCCTGAGCACTGACATTCATGTCTGTTTTTTTTCTTTTTTTTTAATTTGTCTAGCATGTAGCTGTGAGTTCAGGCAGCGGGCAGAGTGACCTGGAGAGGATGAGCAGCATTCTGGAGGCTGTGCCACAAATTAAGTATATTTGTCTAGATGTGGCCAATGGGTATTCTGAACACTTTGTGGAATTTGTGAAGCTTGTCCGAGCCAAATTCCCGGAACACACCATTATGGTAGGTATGGCAAAACATGCTGTGATTGGTGGAGAAGGAAAGGAGAGAGGAATGCTGGGAGGGAGCAAGGAAATACTGAACTAGATTTGTGCTCTTGCTTGCTTCAGTGCCTCTTGTAAAAGAGAATGATTAGGAAAAACTCAAACAGCTGCTGTTGAAAACCTTATTATTCTTCTCTGTCTCTTACCCAAATGAAGTCTATTAGACTTTTTAAAACATTAGCTCTTTTAATGGCATTCCCTTTTCTCTTTATTAAATATTGTCAAATATTCTGGATCAAGTCATACTATTCCTGAGCATGTCATTTGGTCTCTAAAGACATATGATAAATTTTATTAATGTAACACTTCAGAAGATCTATAAACACTCCTTTATTGTTACAAATTACAAACTTCTTATACCTTAGTATACAACTTATGATTTTGATGATATTTATGCTTTATGGTATTATGATATTATATTATAGATATTATGCTAATCCTCTGGTGAGGAACCTCAATGAGCTTAGTTGGGCTAGTGCTTAGAGGCTAACCGTCCCCATTATTAGTGGTCTCCTTATATTTGAATGCTTTCTAGGTCATAGGCTCATAAGCTTACATATTTAGAACTGATCTTAAAGACCATTGAGCCTATTAACAAAATTTTACTGTTTTGGATTCTAGGCTGTGAATGACTGGAGCTGTATAAAACAGGCCTAGAATTGGGTTTTAGAGATCAAGTAGGAATTTAATTAATTATTTTCAGAATAAGGAGTACAGTTTGCAAACTGTAAGTTCTCCTGAGCAGAAGATCTCCATCTGTTATAGGAAAGGAAGAGATTTTATATACAAATCATAAATGAAAAGGGAGGGAAAAACATGGTTTACAGTACAATCATTTTCAAGGCCTAAGTAGTTTCCCATGCCAACCCCATGAGAGAATAGGACAATATAGGTATTCTCCAATCCTGTGAGAACATTTCTTAAGTGATTGTTTCAAATTCTTGATGGAGGAAGAGGACCAGAGTTCTGTGATGGGAACAGGTTCTTCAATCTTTGATTCACTTCACTTAATACACACAGGAGAACTTATATTTCAAGCTATGTTATAAGATTATAAGATTCTGACTCCCAAGTCTGAGTCTGTTGGAAAATGGTACTTCTAAAAAAAATTTAGATTATTAATATATTCATTACACATATATTGATAATTATAAAAATCATAATGATTTTCTTCACAAGTATAGCCCCTCATTTAACAATTGAGAATGAGGAAAATAAAGGTAATTTGTCCAGCTTCACGCAACAAATAAATTTCTAGGGTGAGATTTGAACCCAACTCCACCTGCCTTATTCTATCCTATATAACACAAGTAACATTTTAGAATAATTTACAATCATTGACAAGATTCAGTGTTCTAGTTTTGATAAATCTCTGTCCCAGAGGTCTTCAAATGTTTTTGTTCATAGAATAGTATTATTCTTTGTTGTGAAGAATCTTGGCTTAAGAGAGAGACTCAATTAAAAATGTAGGTTTTATGTAATTGGGAGAGAATGGAACATGCAAGTAGAAGCTCCAAATGATTCCTGGGACACAGAGGAAACCTGAGTAAATGAAATACTCTGAGAGCCAGTGTTCTGAGCCAGTCAGCAAAAGTAATAGGAATAATGATTATAACAACAACAATAATAACTAGCATTATATAGCACCTGCTATATGCTGTGCAGAGTGCTAAGCACCTATAAATATTTCATTTTATCCTCACAACGACCCTGGTAAATAGGTACTATTATTGTTCCTATCTAACAAATGAGGAAATTGGAAGATGTAAAGTTACTTGTGAACTCAGATCTTCCTAATTCCAGGTCTTTCATCCACTGCACCAGTCAGCCATCTCTGAACACATTTTCAAGTGAACACTTTTCTCCTTCATCAGTTATGGTTTCTTTGTGGTGTTGTTTAGTTCAAACCTATGGAACAAAAGCATAGTTGAAGCCAATAATTGATTGCTCAACCCAGTTTAAAGACCATCAAATGATTGTCTCCACATTCTGGAAAGGAGGAAGTGGTTTGGGTTGTCAACCAGAAAGGGAAGATAAAGTAATAGTTCATTTTCTCTGCTTTTCTGGGGAGAGAGAAATTGGGAAGAAACTAAGCATTTGATTAGAGGTAACTATTTTGCAAGCTTTTGGTTCATATATATCTTTATACATGCACACTTTTCATTTTTAAAAAATAATTTTACTGATGCTTTGTGTGACTGTGGTTATTTCCCCTTTGTGTTCTATCCTGCCCCCACTCCATCCCCATGCCACTCCTTTTGTAATTAAGAATACATTTAAACAAAATAAGATCATGATTAGTAGACCTGAGCTGACCAGCATGTACCACATTCCACATTTTAGGCTTATCTTTAGACTTATTTTTGTTTCTTTCTTCTTAGTTAACATATCCAGTTCTGGATCAGTGATACAGATTAATTTTATCAAATATCTTTATTGAACTTCATGAAACCTTAGTTGATGTCTGTGAGGTAAATTGAATTAGAATCGGGGATTCTTAACTGTTTTTGTGCCCTGGACTTCTTTGCCAGTATGGAGAAATCTATGGGCCCCTTCTCAGAATAATGTTTGTTATTTACATTCATAATTGAAGGAAATGCTAAAATTTCCTTGGAGATTAGTGAAAATAAAGATATATTTTTTCCCCATCCAAGTTCACAGACTCCTAAAATTTGACTTCCTGTGAAAAACTCTTGCCTAAATAATAAATAATTCCTTTTTATATCACTTTTGGTATCTAGCACAGTAAACTCCATACAATAGTCATTTAATAAATATTTGTTGAATACATTATCCTTTTATTTTCTAGGTAGGAGGTACTTCCATGGCATCTCCAGTCTGAGATGTTCCAAGAAATATTTGGGAACAGAGATCAGCAATCTTATTTCAAAAATTTTTAGATAAGCATTTCCTATAATATTGTTGAATACCCAAGTTTGTATTTACCCAATTTATGTAATTGTATTTTGAAGTTAGATATCTGGAGATCATTAAATTTAGGTTAATTCAGGGTTAATTCCTCACTTAGACACTAACATTACTTTCCGTATTATTTTTCAATTTCATTTTTTTCTTATGAAAAAATTATTTTTTATTACTTAATAAAATTTAATATTTATTTTTAAATTTTTAATAATACCTCTTGTTTCCATCTTTATTTCCCAATATATCCTCCCTACCCCCTCTGCAAAAGAAAAAACTTTATAATACCAAACTAAAAAGAATAAAAACCAGTTCAATAAAACTAACCAAGTAACTAACAAATCCAATATTACATGTAGTGTTCCAAATTCGTGATCCACTTTCACCCCCACCTTTGCAGAAAAGAGGGGAAGGCATGTTTAGCATTTAGAACTCTTCACAATTTGACTCCAGCCAACTTTCCAGATTTATTTCATATTACCCTTCCTGATACACTTTACATTCTATAGCTAAACTAGTCAACTTGCTCTTCCCCATATGCAATATATCCTATCTCAACTCCTTGATTTTTCATGACCCTGAGAAGAAAGAACTTTTGAAAGAATAAGAACATTTTCTTTCCCCTGAATCTCTAGATCCCTTCATATCTCAGCTTGGGTCCTACTTTTTACCTAAAGCTTTCCCTAACTTCCCCAGTCTCTTTTTCATAATTACTTTGCATATATATTCTTTTTTTTTTTAAAGATAATTTATTTATTTTTAGTCTTTATCTTATTTTAATAATTTTAATAACATTTCTTTATGAATCATGTTGGGGAAGAAAAATCAGAGCAAAAGGGAGAAACCATGAGAGAGATAATTTAAAAAAAAACAAACAAAAGAAGTGAACATAGCATGTATTGATTTGCATTCAGTCTTAGTTTTTTTTCTAGATGCAGATGATATTTTCTGTCCAAAGTCTATTGGTGGGATTACTTTGGTTCACTGATCACTGAAGCACTGAGAGGAATCAAGTCTTTCATAGTTGATCATTGTACATTCTTGCTGTTATTGTGTACAATGTATTCCTGGTTTTGCTTGTTTCTCTTAGCATTAGTTCATGAAAATCTTTTCAGACCTTTTTAAAATCAACTTGTTCGTCATTTTTTATAGAACAATAATATTCCATTGTCTTCCTATCCCACTTGTTCATTCCCCAATTGATGGGCATGTACACGTTTTCCAATTCTTTTCTACCACAAAAAGAGCTGCTATAAAAATTTTTGTACATATGAGTCCTTTCTCCTCCTTTATGATTTCCTTGGGATATAGATCCAGTAATGGCACTACTGTGTCAAAGGGTATGCACAGTTTTGGAACTTTGGGCATAGTTCCAAATTGCTCTCCAGAATGGTCGGATCATTTCACAACTCCATTATTATGGATTGCATTAATGTTCTACATCCCCTCCAAATTTATCATTATCTTTTCCAGTCATCTTATCCAATTTTAGAGTTGTTTTAATTTTCATTTATCTAATCAATAGTGATTTAGAGCATTTTTTCATATAACTATAGATGGCTTTAATTTCATCATCTGAAAATTATCTGTTCATTCCTTTGACCATTTGTCAGTTGGAGGATGATTTGTATTCTTATAAATTTGACACAGTTCTATATATATTTTAGAAATAAAACCTTTATCAGAAACACTGGCTATAACATTTTCCCCCCCAGATTTCTACTTCCCTTTTAATCTTGTTTATGGTGGTTTTGTTTGTGCAAAACCTCTTTAATTTAATGTAATCAAAATTGTCCATTTTGCCTTTCAAAATGTTCTCTAGTTCTTTGGTCACAAATTTCTCCCTTCTCCAAAGATCTGATAGGTAAATTATCCCTTGTTTTCCTAATTTGTTTATGGTATCATGCTTTATGCCCAAATCATGTACTCGTTTTGACCTTATTTTGGTATGGGATATGAGATGTAGGTCTATGCTGAGTTTCTGACATATTATTTAACAGTTTTCCTGGCAATTGTTTTCAAATAGTGAGTTCTTATTTCAGAAGCTGGAGTTTGAGAGTTTATCAAATATTAAATTGCTAAAGGCCTTGTTTATTGTGTCATATGTATCTAATTTATTCCACTGATCCACTACCCTGTTTCTTAGCCAGCACCAAATGATTTTGATGAGTGCTGCTTTATAATAGACTTTTATATTTGGCACTGCTAACCACCATCCTTTGTATTTTTTTTCCCATAAATTTCCTTGTTATTCTTGACTTTTTGTTCTTCCAATTGAATTTTGTATTATTTTTTCTAGTTCTATAAAATAATGTTTTGGCAGTGTCATTTTTATTATATTAGCTTGGCTTAGCCATGAACAATTTATATTTTTCTAATTGTTTAGATCCAATTTCATTTGTGTGAGAATTATTTTGTAATTGTGCTCATATAGTTCTCTGGTTAGTCTTGGCAGGTACACCCAAGTATTTTATTTTGTTTAATGTCCATGTTTAAATGGAATTTCTTTTCAATCTCTTGCTAATGGACTTTCTCAGTAATAAGTAGAAATGCAGATTTTTCTAGTCCTATAAAATAATTTTTGGCACTTTGATTTGATTTGAAGTAGACCAGTTAATTTATTTATTTCTTTATATATGCTTTATATAATATATATGTATACATATAATTTATTTATATATGTTTATATATGTATGTGTATATAAGCAAGTATATCATCTATCTATGTATGCCATTTTGTCCCAATAATATCTTATTTTTCTCCAAAGAAGAGAGAAATATTTTTATTGTCTGTTTTCTGGAAACATTATTTGTTATTGCATTTAGTTGAACTTCCTTATGGTGATTTTTCATTTATATTACTGCAATAAGATGTATTATTCATTTTTTTCCCCCGAGGCAATTGGGTTTAAGTTGCCCAGGGTCACACAACTAGGATGGGTTAAATGTCTGAGAGCAGATTTGAACTCAGGTCCTCCTGACTTCAGGGTTGGTGCTCTATCCACTGCGCCACCTAGCTGCCCCAAGATGTATTATTCTTTAGGTACTACTTTGCATTAGTTCCCACAAATCTTCCTAGTCTTTTCTGAATTCCTTATATTAGTAATTTCTTATTGCATAACAATATTCCATTGCACTTATATCCACATTTTATTTAGCAAGTTCTCAATTGATAGGCTTCTACTTTGTTTCTAGTGCAAAACGTGGTCCAAATAATATATTATGACTTTGTTTCTCTCTTCCACAAGATATGTATGTATACATTAGTTGTGAGATGCTTGTATAAAGGAGTATAAAACATTTAGCCAATTTTCTTATATAATTTCAAATTGGTATTCCAAATATTTGACGAATTTGCAATTCTATCTAAAGAACATTAATGTTAGTCTTCCTACAACTCATTGAACATTGACTTTGCTTGATTTTGTCACTTTTGGCAATTTTCAGCAGGTATGATGACAATTCAGAATGGTTTTGATTCACATTCCTCATTAATCATATGATTTTGGAACATGTTTTCATGTGGCCATTTAAAATTTTCAATTCCTTTGAATTGCATTCCCCCCAACCCCCATTTCCTTTGAAATCTGTGGGAAATCATTCTTCATTCTGTGTGTGTGTGTGTGTGTGTGTGTGTGATTTCTCTCTAAATATTGAATATAAGATTTTTATCAATAATAAATCTTATCAATAATAGGATAAGAATAGGTTTTAGATCTATAATTTCACTGAGATAGGTAGTTCTTGGTGAGGGATTTCTTCTTTCACTACAGGTAGAGACCTGTTCAACAACTTAAGAGTCTTTGAGATTTGCCTAGATCTCTGAGATATTAGTGACTTTCCTTGGTCACATAGGGATATTAATAAACATAATAACATAATAATATACACAATTCTTATAGATCTATCAATTTAAACAAAATAAAAATAAATTCTCTTTTAATTTTAATGACCAAGTTTGGCCTGAAAAAAAGATAAGACAATACCTTCTCATTTTTTTGCAAAGAAGAAGGATCAAAGATATGAAATATTATATGTACTATCAAATTCTGTTGATGTTTTGATTCTGCTAAATTTTTTCTTTTCTTTTTTGTTCTTTGCTACAACATATCACTGTCTGGTATAGTACGTAGCGCACAGTAATCATTTGATAAACACTTTTTGTCTTGGTTAGGGAAGAAGAAGGAATATATTTTGACTTACCCAGAATCACACAGCTAATTAGTATCCAGTCTGAGACTGGATTTGAACTCAGATCCTACAAACTCCAGGACCCCTGAATTACCTATCTGCCCCAAGAAAAAATATATTTTGAAGTAAAGATAACATAGAAACAAAAGGTATCTAAAGTAACAAAAAACAAAGAATTATTTCTTTAATTATTCTCCAATTTTAAAAAATGATTTTTTGATTGGAGATTCTTTATCCATTTTCAGTATTGTGGTCAAAATTAAAGTATACCAAGATACAAAGACCCAATCATAATCAATTTATTAGTAAATCACAAATTCAGCAGTTGTTATAGGCCAGAACTCTGAAGGCCTTCTGGAGTCTTGGTTTCAATGGAGAAGAGCAGGAGGCCAGGCCAGCCACCAGGAGCCTGACCGAAGATGGCATTGAATCTCTCTCTTTCCCCCCAGGAGAGCCACCAGGAGCCTGACTGAAGGTGGAAATGAATCTCATCCAGTCCTTGTTGGCTATTATATACTCCATTATCATAGGTGTGAATCTTGTGGAACTATATTAAGTACTAAGTACTTGTACTGAACTAGAGAACTATTAAGCACCATGCTAAACTAGATAACCATTGTCTTGTCAATTCCATTGACTTAGCACCTTGTATGAATCCTTGTTTCAGAGTTCTGGCCCATAACAAGCAAAAAATAGGATTTTAGCTTTCTCAGAAAAGTTAAAACCAGGACATGAGGCAAGCTAATTTTTTTGTTTTTTTTTTTTCTTTCTGGGAAATATAGAACAAAGTAGCAGACTTCATAGGTGAGACTTTATAGACAGGAAATAAGTAATGATTGGTTACAAAGGCTAAAGAAAAACTATATGATTGGTAACATTGGAAATGGGGGGACAATATGATTATCTGGAAATTGGGAATGTAGAGCTAGTAACAACCCCTCCTTGCCATTAAGGAATACTGATTGATTTTTGGAGCCCATCTGCCTCCTGAAGGGCTTGTTAAGTGGAAGAGAAAAAGCAAAACTCCTGATGACCATCTGCATCATGCAGGGATTGTTAGTGAGATAATAGAGGTCCCTTAATTGTACATGGCTATGTAAGGTTCATCAGTAAGATAACAGGTTGCTTTTAATTGTACATGGCTATACAAGATTTATCAGGAAGATTACAGGTCTGCTTATACACAAGGTTATACAAGAATCATCAGTAAAATAATAGGTCTCCTTTAATTGCGGATGGACAGTTAGGTAGATAATATATTCTTTTGAATTAAGATTTGATTTATGGGGCAACATAGATCAAAGAAGGCCAAACTTCTGAACGTATGAACTTCTTAACTCAGAGACAAAGAAAGGGACTTACAGAATAAAATCAATTACAATTAGAATTAATTTTAAAATAGAATCAATAAGAAATAGAATCAATTTTATTTTTTAGTTGCTTACTATGGTATGTGATATAAGCTACTGCTCTATAGCTAATTCCTGCCAAATTGCTTTTAAGTTTTTCCAGCATTTTCTTTTTTTTTTTTTTTTGTCCACAGAAGGAATCTTTCCTCCATTAATTTGTAATTTGTTTTTCTTGGGTTTACCAAATATTGGGCTGCTGTTTTTGATTGTTTCTACTTTATACTTACCTGATCTGTTTTATTGTTCTGCTTTTCTTTCTTTTTTCCTTTTGACCATTATCAAGTAAGTTTGATCTTTATTGTTTCCTAATATAATTTCAAGTCTGGTAATGCTATTTTTTCTAAATTTTCACTTCTTTTAATTGTTGCCTTGGAACTTTTATCCAAATGAATTTTGTTATCATTTTGTTTAGTTCCACAAAATGTCCTCTTTGTAATTTGAATTTACATTAAATGTATAAATTAATTTAAATGTGTTAACATTTTTATTATATTGGCATATCCCAATCTTCAGTGTTTGAATATTAGTTATTTTATTTTATGTTTTGTAGCAGTATTTACATAGATTTTGCATGTGTGCTTTGAAGTTACTTCTTAAGTACTCCAAGCACCTTCCCCCCCCCATTATTATTTTATTTTAAAATTTTAACTGATTCATTTATTTGCATAATACTTTTGTGCCACCTCCTCTACCCAAAGAGTCATTCTTTATCATAAAACTGAAAGGGGGGAGGGGAGAAGGGAGGGTAGAGAATTAAACGGTTAGCAAAATCAACTAATACATCAACCAAGACTAATAGTATAAAATACTCCACAACTTTGTTCCTTCATTTCTGTAAAGTCAAGAGGGATTGCATCCTCTTATCCCTTTTCTGGGATTAAGCTGGATCCCTATAATTGCACAATGATTAGGTTTTTTGTTTGTTTCACTTCCACTACTATAGTAATTAAGTATATTGTTTTCCTGGCTCCAATTACCATACTTTACATCAGCTTATGTAAATCTTCCTGTACTTCTCTGAATTCTAAGTATTCATCTTTTCTGACAATGCAATAATATTCTATTAACTTCATAGATCACAATTTTGATTTTTTGTTACAACTTACTTCACTCTACATCAGTTCATGTTAATTTTTTCCATGTTTCTGTCTTCATTATGTTTATTATTCCTCATAGCATAATAATATCCCTTTACATGCTTATGTCATAGTTTATTTTACTATTTTGCAAATTGATTGTCACCCGTTTTGTTTTTAATTCGATATGACAAAAATTTGCTACTATTAATATTTTGGTGTATATAGATTCTTCTTATCAATTATCTCCTTGGAGTCTAATGAAGTGGTCTTCTAGTAATGCAATCTCCAGTTAAAAGATTATAAATATCTTAGTCATTTTATTTGTTTAATTACAAATTGCTTTTCAAAATGGTTATATTGATTCACAGCTCCACTAACAATGCATTAGTGAGTCTACTTCTCATTCTAATGGCTTTAACATTGCAAGTTGCAATCTTTTGAAATGGGGCTTTTCCAGTCTTCTTAGCTACTTGCCTTTTTCTCTCAATATATTTTTCACTTTCTCCATTAGAATATGAATTTCTTAAAGACAGGGTCTGGTTTGCTTTTCATTGCATCCATAAAATTTAGCATCATTATTGGCAAATTAGTAAGCTCTTTTTATTTTTTTGAAAATTTTTAAATTTTGTTTTTTTTCCAGTTACATGTTAATCCAATTTTTTAACATTATTTTTTTTTACTTTTAAATTTAAATTCCTCCCTTCCTCATTCCTTTGGAAGACAAGCCACTTGATATAAATAGTACACATTCAGTCATATAAAACATTTCCATATCAGGCATGTTGCAAAAGGAAGCACATACTCTCCCATTCCCCCCTCCCCCCCCCAAAAAAAAGTTTAAAAAAAGTATGCTTTGATCTTCATTCATACTCCATCAGTTCTTTCTCTGGAGGTGGATATCATTTTTTCTCATAAGTCCCCAGAAATTGGATCATTGCTGAAAATACCCAAGTCTTTTGAAGTTGATCACTATATAATATTACTGTTTTACTGTTTACAATGTTCCCCTGGTTCCATTAATTTCATTTTGTATCAGATCATGTAAATCTTTCCAGGTTTTTCTGAAAGTTTTATGGCTCTTTGGGCATAGTTCCAAATTGTACTCCAGAATGACTGGATCAGTTCACAACTCCACCAACTATGTATTAGTATCCCTGTTTTTCACATTCCCTACAAGATTAGTTATTTTGCTTTTTTGTTACATAGCCAATCTGATAGGTGTGTGGTGGTACCTTAGAATTGTTTTGATTTGTTTTTCTCTAATCACTAGTGACTTGGAATATATATATATTTTTTAATTTATGGAATAAAACAAGCATTTCTATAATATAATACAGTAAAAAAGATGATTGAACATGAAACTGTAAATCCACTATGTACAAGTTGCTATTGCTTTTAAATACATATCAACATTATCATGTAAGTTTCCTTTTCCCTCTTTCTTTCTTCCCTCTCCCATCCCTGATCTGAGTGAGATGACTATCATAGGCACTAATAGGATGCTCTCCCTCTCTCTGTCTCTCTCTCTATATATATGTATATATATATATGTGTGTGTACATATATATATATATATTTGAAATTGTTCTATACATACTTCTATTTATTAGTTCTTTCTATAGATGCAGGTAGTATCTTTCTTCATATGTCCTTTATAGTTAATTTGGGTATCATAATAATCAAAATGACATTTCCTTAAGGTAATTCTTTTTTTAAAATAGTATTTTATTTTCCAAATATATGCAAAGATAGTTTTCAACATTCAGCTTTACAAAACCTGTGTTCCAATTTTTTTTCCCTCTCCTTTCACTTCTCACTTCCCCAAGACAGCTAGGTGAAATAGGTTAAACATTTATAATTCTTCTAAAAATATTTCTATATTCTTCATGTTGTGCAGAAAAAAATGATATCAAAAGGGAAAAAAGAAAAAAACAGGCAAACAACTGTAATGGGCTGAAGCTCGAGTTGATGCACTGAGGTCCCAAGCACATGAGGCTAAATAGTAATTGGACCATACTCTATTAATATATATGATTGGAGAAAGAATGGCTCCCACCCACTCCTTGTGCAAGTCCTGATGTGTTGTATAGGAAATGACAATTTTGGTGGGGGAAGGCAGAGGGGCAGAGAGAGGCGCGGAAAGAGACGGCTGGCTGGCTTCTGGTTTAGCTGGCTTCTTGATTCAGCTGCACACATTGCTATTGTGATCCCCCCTTCACCTCCGATCCTTCTTCACCTCTACTGAGAATAAAGATTGAAGATTTTCCCTTAACCTGAATTCCTGACTCCGGCTGATTTTAAAATATGCGGTCATCACAAACAACAACAATAAAAAGGTAAAAATACTATACTTTAATCCACATTCAGTTTTCATAGTTCTCTCTCTGGATGTGGATGGTACTTTCCATCACAAATCTGTTGGAATTGTCTTGAATCATCTTATTGTTGGAAAGAGCAAATCTATCATTGTTAACCATTACATAATGTTGTTGTTAACTGTGTAAAGTGTTCTTTTGGTTTTGTTTCACTCAGCATCAGTTCATATAAGTCTTTGCAGGTCTTTCTGAAATCATTTCTTACAGAACAATAATATTCCATTACATTCATATACCAAAACTTATTTAGCTATTCCCCAGCTGAGGGGCATCTACTCAATTTCCAGTTCTTCATTTTTTCCCCCCTTCTGAGGCATGTGGGGTTAAGTGACTTGCCTAGGGTCACACAGCTGGGAAGTGTTAAGTGTCTGAGATCAGATTTGAACACAGGTCCTCCTGATTTCAGAGCTGGTGCTCTATCTACTGCGCCACCTAGCTGCCTTTCTCAAGGTCATTCTTAAAGAAATATTGCTGTTACTGTATACAATGTTCTCTTGGTTCTGTTTATCTTAATTTTCATTATTTTCTACAAGTCTTTCCATGTTTTTTCTAAGATCCTTAAGTTCATCATTTTTTTTTTGTCCTCAGTAGTATTTTATTTTTCCAAATATATGTGAAGATAGTTTTCAACATTTATTTTTCTAAAGCTTTGTGTTCCAAGTAAAATTTTCTCCCCCTTTCCCTTACCTTCCCCCTCCTCACCTCAGCAGGCAGTCTGATATAGGTTAAATATATGCAATTAGTTTAAGCAAATTTCCATATTTGCCATTTTGTGCAAGAAAAATAAGACCAGAAGGGGAAAAAAAAAACACGAGAAAGAAAAACAAACAAAAAAGGGAAAAATACTATATGTTGATTCTATATTCTATAGTTTTTTTTTCTGGATATGAATGATATTTTCCATTCCATTCTACTGGAATTGCCATAAATCTCTGCATTGTTGAGAAGGAGCTCATCATTTCTTATAGCACAGTAGTATTGTATCTTAATCATATTTCACAGTTTGTTCAGCCATTTTCCAATTGATGGCATCCATGCAATTTCCAGAGTTTTTTTTCCTACCACAAAGAGAGCTGCTTTAAACATTTTAGAACATATAGATTCTTTCCCTTTTTCCTTTATCATCTTTGGGAATAGACCTAATAGTGATATTGCTAGATCGAAGGATATAAGTAGTTTAATAATATTTTGGGCATTATTCCAGATTGCTCTCCAAAAATTAGATCAGTTCACAATTCCATCAACAATGAATTAAGTGTCATAATTTTTCCACATCTCCCTTAACATTTCTTATTTTCCCCTTTAATCATTTTAACCAATATGAAAAGTGTGAAAATTCATTGTTGTTTTAAAGTGCAATTCTCTAATCAGTAGTGATTTAGAGCATTTTTTTCATATGACTATAGATAGCTTTGTCAACTTCTGAAAACTGCCTGTTCATATACTTTGATCGTTTATCAATTGGGGAATGATTTGTATTCTTATTTTTTATATATTGAGGAATAAAGCATTTATCAGAGAAATCTGCTGTAAATCCCCCCAGTTTTTTGCTTTCCTTCTAATTTTGGCTTCATTAGTTTTGTTTGTGAAAACTCTTTTTATTTTGATGTAATTAGAATTAGTCATTTTATATCTCATAATGTTCTCTTTGTCTTGATTGGTCATAATTTCTTTCCTTATTTATATATCTGACTTTATATCTAATCACCCTTTATATTTAACTCACACATCCATTTTGACTTTACCTCAATATTTAGTGTAAGATGTTGGTCTGTACCTTGTTTATGCAAAACTGTTTTTCAGTTTTTCCAGATATTTTTGTCAAATAGTGATTCTTGTTCCCAAATCTTGTACATGTGGGTTTTTCAAACCTTAGGTTAATATAATCATTGTGTATTTTTGTATTTAATCTATTCCACTGATCCATTATTCTATTTCTTAGTCAGTATGAGTTTATTTTGATGATTACCTGTCTTTTTAATACAGATTGGGGCAGCTAAGTGGTTCAGTGAATATTGTGCTGGATCTGGAGATAGGAAGACTCATCTTCCTGAGGTCACATCTGGTTTCAGAAACTTACTAGGTGTGTATCCTTGAGCAAGACACTTAACCCTATTTGTCTCAGTGTTCTTATATGTAAAATAAGCTGAAAAAGGTAATGGCAAAATTCTCTAGTATCTTTGCCAAGAAAATCTCAAAGAGTTGAATATGACTGAAAATGACTGAACAACAACAACAAAATACAGTTTGAAATCTGATACTACTAAGCTACTTTTCTTCACATTTTAAAAATTGATTTCCTTGACATTTTGACCTTTTGTTCTTCCAGATGAATTTTATTATTTTTTCTTTTTCCATAAAAGTTTTTTTTTTTTGGGGGGGGGGGGTAATTTGATTGGTGTGAGCTAAGGAAGTTCTTAATAAATCATTATTGACTATATCTTTTTCCTCTTTCTCTTGACTCTTTAAAGGTGCTCAGGGAAGCTGTTTTCCTGAAAGTCTAAATGTTGTCCTTGCCTGAAGAGAATCTTTTTTTTTTTTTTTTTTTTTTTTTTTTTAAATTTAATAGCCTTTTATTTACAGGATATATACATGGGTAACTTTACAGCATTAACAATTGCCAAACCTCTTGTTCCAATTTTTCACCTCTTACCCCCCCACCCCCTCCCCTAAATGGCAGGATGACCAGTAGATGTTAAATATATTAAAATATAACTTAGATACATAATAAGTATACATGACCAAAACATTATTTTGCTGTACAAAAAGAATCAGACTCTGAATTATTGTACAATTAGCTTGTGAAGGAAATCAAAAATGCAGGTGTGCATAAATATAGGGATTGGGAATTCAATGTAATGGTTTTTAGTCATCTCCCAGAGTTCTTTTTCTGGGTATAGCTGGTTCAGTTCATTACTGCTCCATTAGAAATGATTTGGTTGATCTTGTTGCTGAGGATGGCCTGATCCATCAGAACTGGTCATCATCTAGTATTGTTGTTGAAGTATATAATGATCTCCTGGTCCTGCTCATTTCACTCAATCAGTTCGTGTAAGTCTCTCCAGGCCTTTCTGAAATCATCCTGTTGGTCATTTCTTACAGAACAGTAATATTCCATAATTTTCATATACCACAATTTATTCAGCCATTCTCCAACTGATGGACATCCATTCAGTTTCCAGTTTCTAGCCACTACAAAAAGGGCTGCCACAAACATTCGTGCACATACAGGTCCCTTTCCCTTCTTTATAATCTCTTTGGGATATAATCCCAGTAGTAACACTGCTGGATCAAAGGGTATGCACAGTTTGATAACTTTTTGAGCATAGTTCCAAACTACTCTCCAAAATGGTTGGATTCGTTCACAACTCCACCAACAATGAATCAATGTCCCAGTTTTCCCACATCCCCTCCAACAATCATCATTATTTTTTCCTGTCATTTTAGCCAATCTGACAGGTGTGTAGTGGTATCTTAGAGTTGTCTTAATTTGCATTTCTCTGATTAATAATGACTTGGAGCATCTTTTCATATGACTAGAAATAGTTTCAATTTCTTCATCTGAGAATTGTCTGTTCATATCCTTTGACCATTTTTCAATTGGAGAATGGCTTGATTTTTTATAAATTAGAGTTAATTCTCTATATATTTTGGAAATGAGGCCTTTATCAGAACCTTTGACTGTAAAAATATTTTCCCAGTTTATTGCTTCCCCTTCTAATCTTGTCTGCATTAGATTTGTTTGTACAAAAACTTTTCAGTTTGGTATAATCAAAATTTTCTATTTTGTGGTCAGTAATGATCTCTAGTTCTGCTTTGGTCATAAAGACCTGCCTGAAGAGAATCTTTTGTCATTGAGTCAATAAATACTTATGAGCCCCATTTATTCTCTGTGGGACACATAGTAGGAGTTCATTTGACATTTGTTGAATTACTAGATATGACAAGAAGAATGCTCTCTTTTTCTGTGCCTAAGAGCATTCATTTCTTATATCCTCTTAAAGCTAGGGGAGGAAAATGGCCTCAGTAATTGCTTTTAAAATCCCTTCATTTATAGAGAAGAAAGCAACCATAGAAAATTTGTCTGGCAGTCCTGTGCCACCTTTATCTTCTTTTGGGTAGCTAAGGACCTTTCTGGCCAGGCCATTTGGCATACAATCTGTTCCTCATTAAGCTGGAAATATCCTTTTATGCCCCTTGACTGAGAACTTAGAAAAGGAAGAAAATGTTATTTTTAAATGACAGAATGACAAGTAGGATTAGGGCTTGTTTGCCCCAAGTTAGACATTAGGAATTAAATGGGTTCAGTCATTTTCATTTCTTTGGAGAAGCCATTTAAACAACTTCCAGCAAGTTTTTGTGCCCTTGCTTCCCTTGTACTTCTATCCCCAAAATATTCTATCAGCCAAAGCAGAAGCATATATAGGAGTATTGTTATTATCTCTCTTGGGATTGTTATGGGGCAGAACTCTGAACTTGAAAAAAAGGATTCTTGCAAGGTGCTAAGTCAGTGGAATTGATAGAGATAATGGTTATCTAATTTAGCATGGTTCAGTATGATTGATTTAATCTTGGAACAAATAATGGTTTCCTAGTGATATGGTGATTGGTTTATATTCAGTGTAGAGCATATAAACTAGGAGCCTCAGCCAGGATTCATTCGGAGAGATTCAGAAGTCAGAGAAGGCAGGTGGGAGCTCAAGCTCTTGGAACCAAAGAGAGAGATAGGCCTCTAAGAAAGCTAACTGGGCTCCAGGAAAGGAGATAAGACTTTGAAAGAGATAATGGATTTGGACTTTTAACTCCTGGCTACTCGTGTGGTGATTACTGGCTGCTCCCAGAGACCCTAAGAAAACCAAACCAAGAGAACATTACATGGGATAAAGAAAGAGCCATTATGTTATAGTAAATACTGTACCATGCCAGGAGTTGGGGAGACCTGAGTTCAAATCCCAAACACATGTTAGCTGCTCATAGTCTCTTAGTCTCTTAACCTCTCAGCCTCAATTTTCCCACTTATAAAACAAGGATAATAATGCTTGAAGGGTCTGCCTTACAAGTTATTGTGAAACTCAGATGAGATGGTATATATAAAAGTGCTTTAGAAACTTTAAAGTGTTACACAAATATCAGTCATTTTCATTAATTTTTATAAGCCCCAGATAAATTAAATTGTGCAAAAGACTAGGATCTGACAGTTTATGAAAGAGCAATATAACTTCAGCATAAACAGGAGGAGGGCAGTGTGGTATAAGGGAAAGAACATGTCTTTTGGAATCCTAAAATTTTAAATTTGGATCCTGTTATGCTACTGTATTTCATTGGGTAGGTCATTTCCCCTTTCTGAATTTCAGTGACCTCATTTGTGAAAGGAGAAAGTTGAACTAGATTAACTTTTGAGGTCCCTTTCAATGTCAAATCCTGACATTATAGAAGATGATTTTAAAAATAGCCTTTTTTTCTTTTATAAAGCAATGGGGAAGAAGGAGTGAAAAATTACTTGGTGGGGAGTGGGGAGAAGTGGGGAGGACACAAAAAAATCCATCCAAAAGGTCTCATTCTCAGCACAGGGCTCTTTAGCACACTCTCCAAACAACTAGTAATGAAGTTTCATTGACAGCTGCCTTGGCTCACAGCCAGGCAGTCTGTGTAACTCTGGGGAGCTTGAGCTTGAGTTCTTTAACTAAAAAACAGATCCAGAAGAGAGGGCAGAATAAAGAAAGGAGGATCATGGAAAAAGACAAAGGGATTGTGCCCTCTTAGCATCATAGGTCTGCCTAGGACCTATCTGGTTTGAGTGGAGGGAGTAGGATTCCTGTCATCCTTAGGATAATCACTGACAACAGCTTGTCCAGTATCTGTATGCAGGCCAGAAATGTGTTTTCATGTCTCTCTGTTGGTTACTTAGAAATAGAAGGCTGACCCTCCCCTTTGGCTAGGAAAATGTTTATTCCTAAATTATTCCTTTCTTGTTCTAACCTCTACCTTGCCTATCATCTGCAATTCATTAGGAAAAATGAAATTCTCCTGAGTTTTTTGATGTCATTTTCATTTGTCATTTATGCCTCCCATGATTGTTGTGAGAATGAATTAATGTTTGTAAAGTGTTTTGGGGATGAAAGATGCCTCACAAGTGCTAAGCATTATTATGATCATTACAATACAGTGAACAAAAGTGATGCTCAAGAATGTCCTTGGCAAATGTCAACAGATCCAGGCCTTCTCATGATAGGATGGTGATTACTGCTAACACACACACACACACACACACCCATGCATGCTTACTTCTTTATTCTTTTGTACTATGGCTGTGGTAATGATGCTTACAGGTGGGGTTAGGAATATAAACCTAAATGTCTCCTTGACTTTTGAACTCATCTGAAATCTGGGTCACTTGAAAATACTGGGGTAAACAGACAATTCTCAGATGAAGAAATTAAAACTATTTCTCGTCATATGAAAAGATGCTCCAAGTCATTATTAATCAGAGAAATGCAAATTAAGACAACTCTAAGATACCACTACACACCTGTCAGATTGGCTAAGATGACAGGAAAAAATAATGATGATTGTTGGAGGGGATGTGGGAAAACTGGGACATTGATGCATTGTTGGTGGAGTTGTGAACGAATCCAACCATTTTGGAGAGTAGTTTGGAACTATGCTCAAAAAGTTATCAAACTGTGCATACCCTTTGATCCAGCAGTGTTACTACTGGGATTATATCCCAAAGAGATTATAAAGAAGGGAAAGGGACCTGTATGTGCACGAATGTTTGTGGCAGCCCTTTTTGTAGTGGCTAGAAACTGGAAACTGAATGGATGTCCATCAGTTGGAGAATGGCTGAATAAATTGTGGTATATGAAAATTATGGAATATTACTGTTCTGTAAGAAATGACCAACAGAATGATTTCAGAAAGGCCTGGAGAGACTTACACGAACTGATGCTGAGTGAAATGAGCAGGACCAGGAGATCATTATATACTTCAACACCAATACTAGATGATGACCAGTTCTGATGGATCAGGCCATCCTCAGCAACGAGATCAACCAAATCATTTCTAATGGAGCAGTAATGAACTGAACCAGCTATGCCCAGAAAAAGAACTCTGGGAGATGACTAAAAACCATTACATTGAATTCCCAATCCCTATATTTATGCACACATGCATTTTTGATTTCCTTCACAAGCTAATTGTACAATAATTCAGAGTCTGATTCTTTTTGTACAGCAAAATAATGTTTTGGTCATGTAAAAAAAAAAAAAAAAAAAAAAAAAAGAAAATACTGGGGTAAGGGACCAGAGCAGGGCAGGAAGTCGAATTTGGAAGGATCTTAGGAGCATAGATTTAGATCTGGAAGAGTCACAGAGACCATTTAGGTACTAAATTCTAGTTTAATCCTCTTATTTCCCACATGAGGAAACTGATAGGCAGCAAGTAGGATGTTTAATAGAAAGCATTTAGAAATAAAAGAAAAAATGAAATTAAAATAAAAATTAGTTTTAAAGTTAAAGGAGCTGTGTAAATCCTTTACTCCTGTGTGATCTTGGACAAGTTCATTAACTTCCTGGACTCCAGTTTCCTTTTCTGTAAGACAAGGGAGTTGTTGACATCCCTTTCAGCTTTAGAGCTTTGATGCATGGAATCTAATGCAGTTATATGACTTACCCGGGTCACACAGGTAAGAAATATCAAAAGTGGAATTTGAACCTGGGTTCTTGGACTTTAGAGCCAGTGCTCTTTCCATTGTATTTAAGAAACAGCTCACTGGGTGAAAAGGGTTATTGTAGAAAAGGATCATTAAACACTTGTGATTTTCTGGTTGGAATGCCAGGTCTGAAGTCAGAGAGACTCATCTTCCTGAGTTAAAATCTGGTCTCAGATATTTCCTAGCTATGTGACCTTGGGCAAGTCATTTGATCTTGTTTGCCTCAGTTTCTCCATCTGTAAAATGAACTGGAAAAGGAAATGGAAGACCTCTTCAGTATCTGCTTAATAGGGTCATGCATGACTGAAACAACTGAAAAACAGTCATCCCTCATGTAGGGATTGGTAGGGACTGGAAATGTGACAGAGAACCATAATAAATTCTCTGGATTTATGTGGTGTATGTTTCTGAAGGTCATATAACAAGAAATCTAAATTAGTCATGCACCATGAAAGATAAATGCTGCCTGTACAGTATTCTAGCCAGAGGTCCCTGTGCAGTGATGGTAACCCAGCAACAGGTGAATAGCTATTTTCTGAACTCTCAGGGAGAGAGAAGACTCAGAACATTCTCCTATTACATTCTTTGATCGGCTGTGAATAAACCCTTTCCTCTACCAGGGAAGGAAATTCCTCTCAGTTAGGGGTCCTAGAGGAGTTAATAAAAGTAAATGAGAAAGAACAATATAAAGGTAACACAAATTGCCTATTGCCACTGGCTAGGGATAAAAATGGGAAGAAGGGTTGAGGAGTTGTTTTTTCTATAGGGCATTTTATTTCTGTTTTGTTTTTTTAAAATTGAGGGGAAAAAAACTATGCCTCTATTTTCCTCTGTTCTCTAAGCCTTCATATCTCTACTTTTAATGTGTTGAAGATCAGTTGTTAATATCAAAAACATAATTGAACTTGGACACTGTATCCCATCACCAGTGGAAAAAAGCAACTATTGGCAGAGCCCTCCCCCATCTGTCTGCTATATTACACCAAGAAGGAACTCCCATGCTTTCTTTACTTGGGCTCAAAGAGTAAATTGAATTTTTCATGACTATTCTAGCT
This sequence comes from Sarcophilus harrisii, assembly GCF_902635505.1. Taxonomy (NCBI): domain Eukaryota; kingdom Metazoa; phylum Chordata; class Mammalia; order Dasyuromorphia; family Dasyuridae; genus Sarcophilus; species Sarcophilus harrisii. The sequence continues at coordinate 545,467,155 of NC_045426.1, read as the reverse complement.
TGTGCTATTTAGAGGCTCCAGGGGACAGGGAAGAAACCAATCAAGTGCTTAAGCTCATTGTGTGTCCCTCCTGCTGTATGATACCATGTTGGCAGCTCTGTATTTGTTCATCCATATGAGATAATTTGTCAGAGATAAAATTAATCTTTCTAATTTCCATGCTAATGGAATGCTTCACTACTATGGAATATGTGGAAATGGTGGAAATCTTAGGGAGTGACTAAGAATCTGTGATGGAAAAGAGAATGACCTGACATAATTTGAGTTCTTAATGAAAGTGATATTCCATCTAAAATGGCCTTCTTGCTATTCTTGGAACTTGGTACTTAATTTCTTGACTCTGGGCCTTTATATGTGCTGGCTGTTTCCCATACCTGAAATGTATTTGTCACATACATTGACCTCCTCTAATCCTTAATTTCCTTCTGGACTCAGCTCATGAGACCACTTCCAAGGGGAGAAAACCTTTTTTGATGCATTTAGTGGTTGATATTCTTCTCTGTCTCTTTAGATTATCACATCTATACCAGTCTGTTAATATATTGTAGTAATGTCCTTTCCCTACCTTCAATAGAATAGATGCTTCTTGAGGGCATGGATTATATTTCAGTACCTTGAACAGCACCTCTGATTTTGAAAGTAAATTCTTTTTGCATTGGATTAGATATCAAGGAACTCACCAGCTAACTAAATTTGAAAAAGAAATGTACACAAGATGAAACAAAGGATGAGTGAGAAGGCATTCTATAATAAATTATTAATAAACTCTATAAGAATAAGGTCTATAAGGCTCAAAATGAACTTAAACTGGGCAGAAAACATAAGGATAACAAAATGGGAATTGAATGTTTTGAGCTATGTTGGAGGAGACTAAAAGGTGACTGTGATTCTCTGATTTCAAGTTCAGCAGTCTTTGCTCTGTGCATACTTTCATCCTCTATCAAGGAAGAAATAGAACTATTGCTTAGCATAGATGGAGATTACCCATCTGTCCTTGATAAATAAAAGTCATCAGACCCAGCTGAACTACATGCCAATGTACTGAAAGACCAGGTAGATGTGATTGCTGAACAAAGATGCAGTGATCTTTGAAAGATTGTGGAGAAGGAGAGGTACCTGAGGGCTTTTTTATTTGTGACACTAATGGAGGTTTTCTTGGCAAATATACTAGTATGGTTTGCTATTTCCTTCTCTAATTCATTTTATAGATGAGGAAACTGAGGCAAATAGTTGTAGTCTTTTGACATCAACTTGGAAAGCTAGTAGAGTGTCCCAAAAATCTGTGTTTAGTTCATTGCTGTTCAACATTTTTTATTAAAGATTTGGATAAAGGCACTGATGGTATTTTTTCTTTTAATTATTAATAATAACAATAGTTTTTACAAGCCAATCATTTTCTTTTTTTCTTTTTTCTTTTTTTAATTTAATAGCCTTTTATTTACAGGATATATACATGGGTAACTTTACAGCATTAACAATTGCCAAACCTCTTGTTCCAATTTTTCACCTCTTACCCCCCCCCACCCCCTCCCCTAAATGGCAGGATGACCAGTAGATGTTAAATATATTAAAATATAACTTAGATACACAATAAGTATGCATGACCAAAACATTATTTTGCTGTACAAAAAGAATCAGACTCTGAAATATTGTACGATTAGCTTGTGAAGGAAGTCAAAAATGCAGGTGTGCATAAATATAGGGATTGGGAATTCAATGTAATGGTTTTTAGTCATCTCCCAGAGTTCTTTTTCTGGGTATAGCTAGTTCAGTTCCTTACTGCTCCATTAGAAATGATTTGGTTGATCTCGTTCAAGCCAATCATTTTCATAAAATTACATGTAGATATTAATGACAGAAAGCGACTATTAATAATATTGATATGTTGCATGGACTTCTTTTTAGTGCAAAGTTTCTCAAAATGTGGCATCTTTCATGACATTGTTATTCATAATTTTTTCAAATATTTATATTTTCTTCTATTTCTTAGTTTTCTTAATATTTCTCTGGTTCCTTACTCAAGTGAGCATGCAAAGAATAAAGAATAAAACAATAACAAGAAATCAGGCTCTCAAAAAATACATGTATAGTCTGGCAAAACAGATTTCCATATTGGCTATGTCCTTAAAAAATATAAATTTCTTTCTTCATTTTAAATTCATTATCTCTCTGAAAGAAGTGAATTGCATGTTTCATCTTTATTCTTTTGGACTAGACATATTTTCCTCTGTAACGTTGTTATTATTTATAGATTTTTTTTTTTTAGTTCTATTCACTTTGCTCTGTGTCAGTTCATAGAAATCTTTGCAATTTCATCTGAAACTGTGTTTTTCCTTGTTTTTTACAATACAATAATATTCCTTTACAGTCATATATCATTATTTGTTTAGCCATTCTTCAATAGGAATATGTTCCTTCACGTTTAGTTTCCAATTTTGGGTTACCCTAAAAAGAGCTGCTATAAATATCTGGGTATATAGAGATTCTTTTTTCTCTTTCTTTGATTTTTTTTGGGGGGGATTTAAGCATAGGGCATATAGCTGGGTCAAAGGGTATATCCACAATTTAATAACTTTTTGACCATAGTTTCAAATTGCTTTTCAGAATGGCTGAATCAATTCATAGCCTTACCCACAGTTCACTAGTGAAGCTGTTTCCCCACAGCCCCTCTTTGTTCAGCAATCACATCTACCTGGTCTTTCAGTACATTGGCATGGAGTTCAGCTGGGTCTGATTGTCATTTTTCTCTTTTTTTCAACATTGCCAGTTTAATTGGTGTGAGATAGAATTTCAAAGTTGCTTATTTTTCATTTATTTAATTATAGTGACGTAGAGCATTTTTCGTTTGCTGCAAAGATTCCCCTCTACCCCCATTTCCCAAATATTGTACCTTCTAATTTTAATTACATTAAATTTGCTTGGGCAAAATGTTTAAAAATTTTCTATTTTGTATGATCCAGTGTATCACTTCTTTAGTCATGAAATATTTTTTTATCTGTAGATCCAAAAAGATAATTTCTTTCTTGCTCCTCTAATCTGCTTATGATATGATCTTTTAAATCTAGGTTATATATCCGTTTGTAGTTTTCTTTGATTTATGGTGTGAAGTCTTTGTTAAATCTAATATCTGCCAGACTATTGTCCAGTTTTTATCATATAGTGAGCCGTATCCATTCTGACTGAAGTTAAAATACTACATTATTCTGTTTATTTGCTTCTGTATGTTGTATACCTAGCCCATTGATCAATGTCCCCCTCCTACTTTTAAAGCTAGCATCAAATTGTTCTATGATTACTGCTTTGTAGGGCAGTTTGAGAACAGATAACTAGTAGACCACCTTCCTCCCACTTTTCTTCATTATTATCCTTGAATTCTTTACCATTTATTCCTATATATGAATTTTGTTATTTTTTCTATTTCTATAAAATATTCTTTGGTAAATTGAGTGGCACAACACTGATTATGTTAGTTACTTATATTTTTATTTTATTTTTTTATCATATTGACTTAAGCTACTCATGAGCAATAAATGTTTCTTCAATTATTTAGGTCTCTCCATTTCTGTAAAGTATTTTATAGTCGAATTCATGTAGTTTCTGGGTGAATCTTGGTAAATACTCTTTTCAAAATTCCATAGCTTCTGTAATTACTTTCTTTATACCCATAGACACACACATACACACACATACACATGCATGTGTGTTTTTCCTCTCTGTGTATGTAAAACCATATGATGCGTACTTCTGTTTATCAGTTCTTTCTCTGGAAGTGAATAGCATCTTCCTTCATAGATTCTTTGTAGTTTATTTGAGTGCACTATTCTTAATAAACTAGTCATTTACAATTATTCTTTGAACAGTATTGCTGCTATTGTTTACGTTGTTCTCTAAGTTCTGCTCATTTTACACTTTGATTATTTCATGCAAGTATTTTCATGCTTTTCTAAAATCAACCTGTTCATCATTTCTTATGGCATAGTAGTATTGCATCACAATTAGATCCTACAATTTGTTGAGCCATTCCCCAGTTGGTAGGCATTCCCTCAATTTCCAGTTTTTTGCCATCACAAAGAGTGCTGCTATAAATATTTTAGAACTTCTAGTGGATTTTCTTTTCCTTTTGTCTTGATCACCTTGGGAAACAGATCTAATAGAGCTTTTACTGGATTAAAGGATATACACAATTTTATAACTCTTTGGGCATGCTTCCAGATTGCTCTCTAAAATGGTTGAATTAGTGGACAGTTCCACCAACAATGTATTGTGTTCCATATATTACTTTTTAAAAAAATGTAGTAAGTTTATTTATTTTTAATATACACCATGTATTGCTTTCAATAGAATTTCTCCTTTTAGCTCTTCTTGATATGTTTTGTTGGGATTATGACAGTGCTAATGGTTTATGTGGATTTGTTTGCTAATAGTATTTTCCGCAGTTATATGTAAAGACAATTTTTAGCATTCATTTTTACAAGATTTTGAGTTCCAAATTTTTCTTCCCTGCTTCCTTCCTCCTTTCCCCTTTTCTTCAAATGGTAAGCAGTTTGATACAGGTTAGCTGTGTTCAGTCATATAAAACATATTTTTGTATTAGTCACAGCTGTGAAAGAAGAAATAGACCCAAAGGAAAAAAGAAAGAGATAAAATAAATAAAAATAGTATGCTTCAAACTGCATTCAGAGTCCATCAATTCTTTATTTAGATAGGGATGAGATTTTCCATCATGAATCCTTTGGGACTGAATCATTGTAATGCTGAGAAGAGCTTAGTCATTCATAATTAATAAGCACACAATATTGCTGTTACTGTGTACAATATTTTTCTGGTTCTGCTCATTCCACTTTGCTTCAGTTTATAAAAGTCTTTCCAGGTATCACTTGGACATCATTTTTTATTGCACAATAGTATTACATTACATTCTCATATCACAACTTATTCAGCCATTCCCCAGTTGATGGGTATTCATTTAATTTCCATTATTTTGCTACCACAAAAAAAAAAAAAAAAAAAAAACAACAACTTATATAAGTATTGTTGCATATATAGATCCTTTTTCCTTTTTAATGGTCTCTTTGGGATATAGATCTAGTAGTAAACTAGGGCATGCACAGTTTGTTTACTCCTTGGACATAGTTATAAATTGCTCTCCAGAATGGTTGTCTCAATGTACAACTTTGCTGTGACTGGGGCTGTAGCCTGATGCAACAGACCTTTCATGTTGACATTCTAAGTTGTCTTTGGCTGGAAAACTATTTCACTCCCCTGTTTTTGAGTTCTGCTGCTCCAGAAAAATTTTAATGGCATTATTTAAAGATGTTCACACGTTTTTGGGGGAGAGCTCAAGTGAGTTTCTGCCTTTCCTCCAACATCTTGGCTTATCCCCCTCCTTCCCCTAGTCTTTGTGCAAAACTTTTTAAATTTAATATAATCAAAATTATTTATTTTACATTTTATATGTTCTCTGGATTTGTTTTACATACTGTAATTGAAGTTGTTTCAATTAATTTTTAGTTGGTTGTCTGTTGTTTTCTAAGTATACATCACATCATCTGCAAAAAACTATAATTTTGTTTTCTCTTGGCTTATGCTCATTCTCTCAATTTCTTTTTCTTGTCATAGTGCTATAACTAGAATTACTAGCAATATATTAGATTGTAGTGGTGATGGTGGGCATCCTTGCTAATTTATCCATGATCTTAATCAAGGCCTCTAACTTCTCCATTGCATGTAATATTCTTTGACTTGGAGAGATATTATTTACTATATTAAAGAAAAGCTCTTTTATCCTAAATGTCATTTTTATCAAATTTATTAATGACAGAAAACTGAAGGGAATAGCTGCTATGATCTAATTTTTTTAAGATTAAAAAAAATCCTGATAGGTTAGAACATGGAGAAAAATTTAAGAAGATAAAATTTTCTAGGGATAAGTAAGATTTCATAAATACAAGGTAGACAAAGTATGGCTAATCAGGAATTTATCTAAGAAAAAATGTTGAGATTTTAGTGAATTAGAAACTAAATATGAATCAACAGTCTAAGTTAGTAGCCACAATAGCCAACTCAATCTTAGACCATGTTAAGAAAAATGTAGTATTCAGTATTGGGGAAATTATAGTCCCATTATACTCTGCCCTGGTCAGATTGTATCTAGAATTCTAGGTTTTTTAAACTTTAATTAATTAATACTTTAATTAAGGATATTAATAAGCATGTGGGTATCCAATGGAGAACAACAAGGATGGTGAAAGGATTCAAAATAATTCCAAGTAAGGGTCAACTAAAGGAATGAGGTATGTTTAGCCTGGAAAAGAGAAAACCTAACAGGGACATGATCGTTTTCTTCAGGTATCTGAAGGATTTCTATGTAGTTGAGGGACCAGATTTGTTCTGTCCCCAGAGGGAAGATCTAGAAATCCTCAGTGGAAGTTGCAAAGAAGAATATTTAAGCCTGATATCAGGAAAAGGCTTCTAACAAGAAAAGCTTTTTAAAAGTAGAATGCATTGCCTCAAGATGCAGTGGGTTTTTCCTTGACTAAAGTTTTAAAACAGAGCTTGGATGATCAGGAATGGATTCTACTGAATGACCTCTGGGCTCTTTTCCACTATTTAGATTCTATTATTTTATAGAGAAGGATCTGGTTCTCTTTGCCTCCATGACTTAGTTTCCTCTCTTGGTGGCAAAGCTGAATGTATAGTTTTTTCTTCTTAGAAGAGAAGCTTATATACTCAATGATATGTAGCTTTTTAAAAATTGTATCATTTTTCTTGATTGGTAGAGAGATTGGTGCTTTATAACCAGGGAGTGAATTGCATATGCTTTCTTTTCCTGGCAAGTTTGGTTTTGGTCTTGCCTTTGATCAAGAGGCCATAGTCTTGGATTATTGGTAGGGCAATATGCCTACCGATCTCTCTATCAATCAGAACTGGTAGAATATTTGGTACATCTACTTAGTGGTAAATCTTCAGTCCAAACATCATCTTTTTTGGATAGACTAAGCCATTGCTTGGCTTTTACCTTGAGGATAAATGAATCTATTTTAAGTCTGGCCTGAAATGCATTGCTATTGAATGAATTTCTGCTGCCTGTAGTAGGTTTTGGCCACTGCCAAGTAAAATTCTGTTCTGTCCAGATGGCATCAGAAACTCGTTCTTAAAAACATGTCCACAATTTTAAAAAAATAGCCACGTGTTTGATTCAATGGAAAATCATTTAGAGAGTCAGGGGATTATCTTTTAGAACCTTTATTCTCACTCCTTTTAAGTTCCCTCTTCAAAATAGTAAGCATGTTAGAGCATGGATGTGACTGATAAAAAATGGCCAGCATCACACACCAAATATGTCCAGTCCCCAGCACTCGGCCCCTTTCCAAGTATGCTATTCATCCTTTTGGGGAATCTCCTTGTCAGAGGCTTCTCATAATTTCTCATGAAGGCCTTTTCTGAGGAACTACTATCTCTGACTTCACACCCATGCAGCAAGAGAAGCTTGGACTATTGCCAACCCAGATGCATGTTTGAGGTTAGTAGCTTCTTCAGACTTCCTGGAATCTCTTAATTTACTGCAAATGGATTTCAGAAATCCATATTGTTTTCAAAAGAAAGAAAGTTACGTTTCAGTGCCTATGGTCAGTGAGAGATTTTTTCTTCAGGTAGGTACTGATGACTAGAAGCAGTAAGATACAAGACTACTAACAAGAGGTGTGACATATTAGAAAGAACATTGAGGGGCAGTGAGGTGGTGCAATGGATAGAGCAACAGCCCTGAAGTCAGGAGGATCCGAGTTCAAATGTGACCTCAGACCTTTAATGCTTCCTGGCCGTGTGACCCTGGGCAAGTCACTTAACCCCAGCCAAAAAAAAAATAAAGAAATAAAGGACATTGAAATAGTTACCAGGGCGCATAAGTTGTCCTCACTAGGGTTTTATATACACCAATTCATTGTGTGACCTTGGTAAAGAAGCTGGCACACTCACTCATGATTTACAGTTTTTTAAATTGTCACTCACTTTAATCACTGTGCTATGGTTTGATCTTTCTCAAATGAGAGACCTTTAAAGTCTTTTCCCATTGATATTTTTTTCTAGTGCCCCAGCTCCTCTAGTGACCTTATAGAGGTTTCCAGATGACACAATGGATAAAGCACTGGGATTCGAGATAATAATATTGTTATTCAGTCATCTTAGTTGTGTCCAATTCTATGTGACTGGGTTTCTCTTGGCAAAAATACTGGAATGGTTTGCATTTCCTTTTCCAAATCATTTTTACAGATGAGGAACAGAGGCAAATGGTGTTAAGTGACTTGCCCAACTAGTAAGTGTTTGAGGCCAGACTTGAACTCAGGGAGATGAATCAGAAACTGTTTCAAAAAAAAAAAATAATACCTGTAATACTGGCTTAAATTAACTCCAAGTAGAAGTTTATTTCATACTTGCAAAATTTTGAAAGAGAAAAACCCCTGAAAATATAGTCCTTCCATCAAGTTCTTTTACTAAAGGAAACAGTTGTTTAAAAGCTTGAAAGTCATGACAAGTATTACAAGGTGAATTTGGAACTAATTTGAAGAAATGTCAGTGCTACAAAATATAGTTGAAATTTCATTTGAAAACAGTGCTTTCTGTTTCATATTTGATCATCACAAGTTTAATGTCATACCTGAAAATTTGCTTAAGACTCTTAGAATCCTTTATGTAAGTGCCTCATTTACACTGCATTAATGAGTTTTCACTTCATTTTGAATCTTATATAGTCTTCTGAAGCAGTGTTTTGCCATACTAAAAAAAATCCCTTATGTTACAGCATCTAACAGAGTTCAAGAAAAGAAAAATTGATAGGATAGGTCTTAGATCACAGGACATGGCAAGAGAGCCCTTAGGCAAGGCATTTCATTTCTCATAGACTCAATTTCTTCATCTGTAAAATGGCATAATAACAAGACCTACTACATAAAATTATAAAATTCAAATGAGATAATGTATATAAAGTGCTTTGCACTTTTGCATTTAGATGTATTATCTAAATGTTAACTATTATTATTGTTCCTCAAGGTGGCTTATAGAGATCTTAAAGTCAAGTATCCAATCTTCTTATATCTTATGCTATTATGCCCAACCCCAACCATTTATTCTGCAGTAGAGTGACACTGTTCTGTTTACTGTTCCTCAAACAAGGCTCCATCTCCAGACTTCAGACATTTTCACTGAATGTCTTCATGCCTGAAATGTTCTCCTTCTTCATCTCTGTCTAATGTCTTTCCTCCTTCCTTCAAGTGCCAGCTAAAGTTGCATCTTCTGCTGGAAACTATTCTTTATGCCCTTTAATTCTAGGGTCTCCCTTCTGTTGATTAAATAGTTGATCCTATATAGAGCTTGTTTGTACATAGTGGTTTGCATGTTGTCTCCCCCATTAGAAGGTTCCCTTCTTGAGACCAGAAACTGTCTTTCCTTGCTTTCCTTTGTATCCCCAGTGCTTAGCATAGTGCCCAGTACACAGTAGGTGCTTAATAAGTGTTTATTGAGAGATTGACTTATAGGGGAGGAAGCTAGGAGTTGTGGAGCCCAGATGTAGAATCTTTTCTACACCTTCTAGGAAAACACCTTGAGTTAATAATGCTGTTCTTTCTGTCTCAGGCAGGTAATGTGGTAACTGGAGAGATGGTAGAGGAGCTTATTCTTTCTGGAGCAGACATCATCAAAGTGGGAATTGGACCAGGTAAGGACTGCGATAGTGTATGACAGGGGTCCTCAAACTTTTTAAATGGGGGGCTAGTTCACTGTCCCTCAGACTGTTGGAGGGCCGGACTATAGTAAAAACAAAAACTATGAACAAATTCCTATGCATGCTGCATATATCTTATTTTGAAGTGAAGAAACAAAACAGGAACAAATAAAATATTTAAAATGAAGTTAAGTCAACAAACTTACCAGTATTTCAATGGGAACTATGGGCCTGCTTTTGGCTAATGAGATGGTCAATGTATGGTTCCATATTTGTCACTGCTAGTCGTAACAAGTGATGCAAGTGTGCATCCGTTAGTCTTAATCTGGTTGGAGATTTCAAATGTTTCATTCTAGAAAAAGTCTGTTCACAGACATAAGTGCTGCCAAAGATGGTTGCCATTTTGAGTGCATGGTTCTTGAGATGAGGAAATATCTCAGAGGGGAGAGATGCATAGAATTGTGAAGGCTGCTTGACTTGAACACGTCTTTCAGAGAGTCACAATTCTGCAGTTCAGCCAGTTCTATTTGGTAAATTGTATCCACATTTTCAATGTCAATAAAAAATGGGTTACGGAAAAGCTGTATGTCCTGTTCATGGAGATGAAGCTCTTTAAATCTAAATTGGAACTCCTTTTGCAATTTTTCCAGTGAATCCACACATGTTTTGTTTGGGAATGCAATCAGCGGTTTTTCCGCTAATAGATTTTGAGTTGCGGGGAGATGGCAGAAGTTTTCCTCCTTTACTTGTTTGATGAGGAGGCCTAATTTTACTTCAAATGCTTTGACATGTGATTGCATATCACAGATGAGCTTCCCCTTTCCTTGAAGTTGCATATTGAAATTGTTGAGTAGCTCTGTTACATCTGTCAGAAAGGCAAGGTGCTATTTCCATTCTGCATCATTGAGCTCTGGTACTTTTTTGTTTTTTGAAAGCAGAAAAGTTGTAATCTGTGGAAGTAAATTATAGAAACGTTTTAAAACTCTCCTTCAACTCAGCCAATGGACTTCTGTGTGATATAGAACATCTTCATACTCAACATTTAGCTCAGACAGAAATTCCTGAAATTGTCTGTGATTTAGTGCATTAGCTCTAATGAAGTTAACACAAGATACCACAATTTTCATAACAGAGTTCCACATCAGTGATTTACTCCACAGCGCTTGATGGTGGATGAGGCAGTGTATGGCTATTGGATGAGAATGGTTATGTTTGTCCATCTCTTGGTTAATGTGAGCAATTACTCCTTTCTTAGACCCCACCATGCTAGGAGCACCATCAGTTGTCACGCTGGCTAGTTTAGCCCAGTCCAGCTCCAAACCATTCATAGTTTGGCAAACCTTTTCATAGATATTCTCTCCTGTAGTTGTTCCTTTAATGCTTTGTAGTGCAGCAAGCTCTTCTATGACTTCAAAATAATCATTCATCCCACAAATAAAAATTAGAAGTTGTGCAGAATCAGGAACATCATTGCTTTCGTTGAGTGCCAAGGGAAAATAAGAAATTTTTTTATGGAATTTTGCAAATGCTGATGCAGATTGTTCCCATTTCTTCAATCCTCTGTGTAATTGTAGGTCCTGAAAGACTCACTGTACTAAATAAATTGGTCTTCTCTGGACACATCTCTTTGGCAACAAAAAGAAGGCATTCTTTAACAAATTCTCCCTCCATGAATGGTCTGCCAGTGCATCTTGGCAGCTTGAAAACTTGCTTGCAGTGATGAAATATTTAGTTGCTTCTGCTTCACAAAAGTATTTTGCTGAGTTGTCAATGTATTTTTCAGTTTTAATATTTTATCTTTTCTCACTTCTCCAATCAAACAATCATACTTATCTTTATGTTGAGTTTAATAGTGTCCATGCAAATTATATTCTTTGAACACAGACACTATATTCTGGCATATGAGACATACAGCTCTCTCCTTGTACTGGATGAAAAAGTAATCATAAGTCCACTGTTCTTTGAATATCCTACACTCTGAGTCAATTTTTCTTTTTCTTGACATCATTATTTCCTAGGGATTCCAAATTGCTATTAGTAAAATACCAATATACATATATGTAGCACTACAAAAACAATATACCAGCAATAACTTTGCCCACACAGAGACATACAGACTGCAATGCCCAACTTCCTCCAAGCTGCCACTGTGCTGTGATGCCTCCATTTCCCACACTCTCTCTTACTCTTCACGCTCCCGCTTCCAACCTTCACTGCTGCAGTGAATTCCCCCTGCAGCAGCCGTGACATGCGCAGCATGCACTGTACATCCTTCACGCCTGTCTGTTGTGGCGGCTGCCGTTACTGTACAAGGTGGTGGGCCTTCAGTTCTCCGTCTTCTGCTCCCTTCCCCACACCACACACCCCAGCTGGGAACTCACCTCACCTCAGTATCGCCTCACACTCTGTCTCCCCCGCCTCAGCCCAGTGCCGGAAGTGTGCGTTGCTAACACAAGTTTAGGTCGAATGTCACTTCCGGTCTGATTTTGCCATAACCCAGCGGGCCGTATAAATGTCCTCAGTGGGCTACATCGGCCCGTGGGCTCTAGTTTGAGGACCCCTAGTGTATGAGAAGCATATTGAGGAGAGAGGAGAGAGTAGGGAAGAAGTTCCTATTGTTAGGGAATGAGTCATTGATAGAAAAATGGCCACTGATCTTGGAGAATCTTTAAGTGAGTTTATCCAAAATTTGGATAATTGATTGTGATTTTAGTACATGTGTACCGAAGGAAAGAATGCTGGCTTCATTGATTCCTCAGACTAAGACCCTCTAAGGGGGAAGGTGGAACATCTGTGGCAAAAATGTTTTACTCTTTCCATATTAAATACAAAAAAATTCTTAAGTACTTTTGTATGCAAGGACACTTTTAGGAAGTGGGCATACAAAGATGGAAAATAACATAGTATCTGACCTCAAGGATCTTATAATCTGTTTGAAAAGGGAAGATTAAAAATATGTTTTTAAAATAATGACACGAAATAGAATGTTATAGGAACAAAGGAGAGCTAGCATAAATGTTAGGAGAACTTAGGAGAGAAAGGACTGATTGGAATATGGATCCTACATATGGCTAGTTCAAATCTGAAGTCCACATTTAGCTTCATATCTTGGGCTTTTCCACATTCACATTTTTCTTGTTAGGGCTCTAATTTTCCAGCCTGTCCCAAGGTGTAAGACTTTTGACTACTCTTCCTGTGGATAGAGTGGAGACCATACTCATTCACAAGGGCCATCTCCACAAAAGTTCTGACCTTAGCTTAACTCTCCTAATGCTTCCTCTGAGTTAACCCTTGGAGCCCAGATGGCTCTTTTCTCTGAGGAAGAACCACTGGTCTTGTGGGAGAAAGTATATGATGCTAGCTCTGCAACTTTGCTGTATCCCCCAGGGGCCCTTCGGAACTAGTTGGAAAGTACCCAAATGAAGTACATAGTCCAGAATGACTAGAATGGTTATGTGGAGAGGTGTTCCTTATCTGTATTCTATTCATTTATTCAATATTAAGATCTTGCTAAACCAGGTAAAGGGCTAACAATAATGGGATTAAGATAAGATTTTTATTGAATAAGAATGAATAAAATAATATTTTTATTCCTCAAGAACTTAAAACTCTGCCAGCAGGAGAGAGAGGGATGAAACTCATGCAAAATTACAACATGGGCAGTGATAAGTTCAAAGAAGTACAAATTGTTATGAGGTGAGACTGGAGGGGGGTCCCTTCTGACTGAGAAGATCAAAGAAGAAGCTTCTTGAATGGCATTTAGGCCATAATTTCAAGGACAAGTAGGATTTCAGTGGACAAAGAAGTTGCATTCTAGGCATAGGGATCAGGCAGTGGTAAGAAATCTGAGATGCCTATTTTTAGAATTCTCCATGATCCCCTATTTTTCTATTTACTTTTGCTTTCAAAGATCTAGAGCTGGAAGGGATCTTAGAATTCACCTAATTCATCTCCCTTATTTCAAGGAAGGAACAGAAACTGATAGCCCAAGGTTATCAAGGGCAGGATTAAAATCTAAGAATACTCCTTTATACCTAACTACTGTCATTTAAACTCATTTTCAAGTCAAGATAAGAGGCATTTATTAAGAATCTATGTTTCAGGCACCTTGCCAAGTGCTAGAGATATAAAACATGGCAAACAACATCTTTGCTTTCAAAGAGTTCACAGTATAATTGGGGAGATAACATGCAGACTCATCTTATATGTACATAGAAAATATATACAGGATAAATCAGATACAATCTCAGAGTCAGGGCCCTAAGATTAAGGAAGGCTGGGACAAGCTTCTAGCAGAAGGGGAGACTTTTCCTGAAACTTGAAGAAAGTCACGAAGAGGAAATGAAAAGGGCAATCCCAGTTTTGGGGGAGCAATCAGTGAAGGTGCACAATGAAATCAATGTCACGAGATCACAGAGTTACTGAGGGGAGTGAAAGATATGAAGACTAGAAATGCAGGAAAGGGTTAAGTATTGAAGGGTTTTAAAAGCCAAGCAGAGGATTTTATATTTTATTTTCTTCTGACTATGAATTAAATGAAGAGGTGGTAACAGGAGGTAAAGATATTTTCAGATAAGCTTGAGTCAGATTGTGGAAGGTCCTGAAGTCTCAGCTAAAGCATTTGTGCTTTGTATAATGGACAATAGGCAGTCATTAAGAATTCTGGACAGGGATATTACAAGAATGATCTCAAATATCAATATTAATCTGGCAGTGATGTATGGATTGGAAGGGAAATAGACTGAAGGTGGGTTGACTAGTTAGGAGACTGTTGTAATAGTTCACATGAGAAGAGGGCAGAGTTTTTTACATTTTTGGAACTACCTTTCAAGGAGCAGAGTCATAGGAACATAGAATTCTTCTTTGTAATAACTAGGAGAGGCAATCAGTAGGAAGTGATGAGTGTCTTCCTTATCCCTGGCCCTATGAGGAGTCTCCTACCAGAAGGCTAACAATGAACCATCGTGCTTCAGATAAAAGCCTTGCTAATTTGTACCCCCCAAGAAAGGTAGCCACTTTTATGGTTTTGGTTGAAGGAGAAGAATTATATCTGAACATTTTGGTGACACTAAAATCTTGTTAACATGATTTAGTTCAGTGTCAAGTTGCTTTTTTATTGTATTATTTCCCATTTCTCTTCTCCCTCTGTTTTGCCGCCCAAAAAGACTAATGGGAAAGGAAGGAAAGCAAATTTCTGTTTAAAGAATTTCTTATATATGTCAGAAGAGAAATAAGCTTAAGAAATCTTGATTAGGCATAAAAAAGTATTTCTTTGTTAATCTCAGCTGTCACTAACAATTAAACATTGGGTAAGTCACTTAAGCTTTTGGTCCTTGGCTTCTTCTTCTGAAAAATGAGGAGATTGGAGTATATGGTCTCTCAGGTTTCATCCAGCTTTGAACCAATGATCCAATGAAAGGGTTGGAATAGATGATTTGGGAGAAATGATGAAAAAAGATTTCTTGAACTTGATTTTCCCTCAGACTGCAGTACACTTTTAGTGTGTGCTTTGTCCTTATTTTCAAGATGTTTGATCTGTGTGCCCTCAACTTTTTTTGGGGGGAAGTACATGGACCCCCTCTGACAGTTTGATGAATCTTATGGATCCCTTTTCAAGATCATCTTTTAAAATATATAAAATTAAATATATAGGATTACAAAAGAAACCAATTATATGGAAATACAATTATCAAAATAATTTTAAAAACAGTTTCCAGTCCTCAGGTCAAGAATTCCTTTTTTAAAGAATTAGAAAATGTCTAAAGAGCTAGAGTTCAGGACAATGGATATTTTTCAGATGTTTTGGAATAAATGAATGACTAACAAACATATAGTTGGAGCTTCTTAATAATGAATTAGATATCTGTTGGTCTTGGATGATTTAAGATCTCTGCCTTTGGGCAAATCTACACTTGACTGGTAGATTCCAGAGGTCTCTACAATCTACTGAGGTATGGCAGAAAAACTAGAATTTTTAGATTTTATTTTGGGCTGAGTTTGGTCCCTTTTAAGGTTTAAGTATCTATGACTTTTCACCTGTAAAGCATATTGAATTGGGATAATCTCTAAGAACCCTTTGAATTCTAAACTTGTATGAAATTATTCTTGTATGGATGATAATTATCAAATACATGTTCTTCACTTCTCCCATTTATTTCCTTTATTCGGGTCAGTCAATAGTTAATAATAGTCATTACCATTTATTCAACATCTACTATGTGCTAAACACTGTGCTAAGCACTAGGGATACAAATACAAAAAAAAAAAAAAAAAAGAAAAAAAGTCTCTGACCTCAAAGAGTTTACAATTTAATGTAAGACAACATCAAAAGAAAGGTGAAAAACTAGGGGAGAGAAGGTTGGAAAGGGTGGTGGATTAGAAGTATAAGGCTTGGAGGGCATGATGAAGAACTCATTGAAGTCCCAAATGAATGCAATAGGTAGCCACGAGAGAATGAGCTGTGTGCACTGTCCCTTTCTCCTTAAATGAGAGATGAGCAGTTAATGCCTCTACCTTTCAGAGGGTCAGAGGGTACTGATGAGAAGTGAGTTCCAAGGCTGTTTAGTTCTTGCAGGATGACAATATTTGTCATGAGGTTCCTGGGGATGTGGTGGAAAAGCCAAAGAAGTTCAAAACATGAAATAAGGCAGAAAATAAGTAAGGGCAGTGGAGGAGTAGCAGTTGGCGACAGATAGGGAGGGATAAAATAATTTCTTTAGGATACTCAGAGCTGTTTGGCTCCTGCCACAATCCTGTTTGCTTTTGATTGAAGATACTTCACTGAGGTAAAGAGATTCAAATAATATAAAATAGCTATTAAAGGCAGGACACATGATAGAAAACTTTAAAGTTACCACCCACTTGGCCAACTCTCCAGAACCCCATGGAAAGTTGAGGCTGTTCTAGTATTCTGAATCCTTCTCTGTGGCTTGACTTGGGCTATTTGGCCCCACCCCTGATTTAAAGAATGACTGCCCTGGAGATGTCCTGGAATTCCCTATCACTCAATCAATTAACAGACACTTTTGAAGAATGGATTATATGTCAGATACTGCTCTAGATGTGGAAAATACAAGTTCCAAATTTAAATAACCCTGCCAACTGGAGGAATCAACAGGTACATACATAGGTATATGTAAAAATAGATACAATTGTAGGAGAAAAGCATCAGTAGTTGAGGTGTTCAGAAAAATCTCATGTAAAAGGTGGCATTTGAATAGAGATTTGAGGAAAAATAGAGATTCTAAGAGATGGGTTAAAGAGAAAGTACTTTGCAGGCATGAGGGACAGCTAGAGAAAGACATAGTAGAAATGGAATGCCCTATTGGGAGGAATGGCAAGGCCAATTTGAGTAGACTTTTGTATATAGGAAAAGGAGTATATGTAACAGAGCTAGAAGACAGGTTGGGGGAAAATTGTGAAGAGCTTCAAGTGACAAATATGGCTCAATTAAACCTTTACATGAAGGGATTTGGGAAGGAGAACTACCATGGTGGGAGGAGGTAGCTCCAGTAGGATTTTCCTGACATGCAGGGCTTAGATGGTGCCTTTTGTTTTCTTCATTTACTCCACTGAGGCTGGGCTGTTTAATCCTAGTTTCTATGAGAAGGCAGACTAATTCCACATATCTGACAATTTGCATTTCTACCAAAACGAATATAAACCTTGCTAAGGAGATTCGGCTCTGAGGCACAATTTTCCATTTGTCCTCCCCTTTTTTATTCAAGGAAGACTCATGGTATATCGTGTCATTTTACATGTGAAAGTGTATGTATATGTGGTATTTAGCTCGGTTTAAAGTGACTATCATAAAACAAATTGGACAAAATGCAATGATACTGGCCAGCCATCAGGCAGAGTTGCTATGGGCAACAGGTCTTGCTGTATCCCAGGTGATGAGATGTGGCAAGAGGAGGACCAGGTGAGAAAATAGGAGACTAATTTATATGTGTGTGACCTTGTATAAATTATTTTTCCTTTAAAAGTTGTAGTTTTTTCATCAATAAAATAAAGATTATAATATCTGTATCCATCTTATGTTGATTGAAAAGAACAAATGAGGCATTTTGAAAACTCTTCAAGTTTGCAATTAAGAATCTTGAATTTAGGTCCTTAATTTGGCATACTGACTGGCTGTGTAATCTTATGTCACTTAATCTTTCTGAGCTAAACTACAGAAACTAAAGTTTCATTTACAGAATTAAGGTGTTTGATCAGTTGATCTGCTAAAAAGTGCATGGTACAATAGGAAAAACACCAGCCCCAGAGTCAGAGGATCTGGTTTCAAATTTTACCATGTTTGCTTTTTATGTAGGCAACCTTGGGCAAGGCAGTCAGCTTCCCCGGGCTTCAGTTTTCTCATCTTAAAAAAAAGAAGGTTTGACTTAAAAACTTTGAGTTTCTGTTCAGCTTTATAATGATGATCCAATGATCTAGTTGCTCTAATTTTAATAGTCTGTGCTTTACAAATACAAAATATGATTATCTCTTTTCCACAGTTTTTTTTTTAATTTGGCCGTATTAATGAAAACTAATTTTAATTTTTTAATCATAATAGCTTTTTTTCCCAAATGTATGCAAAGATAGTTTTCAACATTCAGCCCTGCAAAACCTTGTATTCCAAATTTTTCTCCCTATCTCCCCACATCTTCCCTCTCCTAGACAGCATGTAATTCAATATAGATTAAAATGTATAATTATTCTAAACAATTTCCACATTTATCATGCTGTGCAAGAAAAATCAGATCAAAAGGGGAAAAATGAGAAAGAAAAGCAACATAACGACAACAAAAAAGGTGAAAATAGTATGCTTTGATCCACAATCAGTCTTCTTAGTTCTTTCTCTGGATGTGAATGACTTTCTCCATCATAAGTCTATTGGAATTCCCTTGAATCACTTCATTGTTGAAAGAGTAAGTTCATCACAGCTGATCACACAATCTTCTTGTTGCTATATACAGTGTTCTCCTGGTTCTACTCACTTCATTTAGCATCAGTTCCTGTAAGTCTTTCCAGGCTTTTCTGAAATCAGCCTGCTTATCATTTCTCATAGAATATAACATTCTATTACATCCATATACCAAATCTTATTCATCCATTCCCCAACTGATGGGCATTCTCTCATTTTCTAGTTCCCTACTATTACAAAAAGAGCTGCTACAAACATTTTTGTACATACAGGTCCTTTTCCATTTTTAATGATCTCTTTAGGTTAAGTCCAGTAAAGACACTGCTAGATCAAAGGGCATGCACAATTTGCTAGCCTGATATGGTTATATTTTAAAAAATTGTAGGGTAGCCTTACAAGGATATTTTGATTGATTCACTTGATACTGAAAATGAGTGTGTAATGTGTAGCATGTGTGCAGAGAGGGACAGAGACAGAGAAGGAGAGAGACAGAGACAGAAAGAGACAGAGGGAGGGACAGAGACAGAGAAGACAGGGAGACAGAGGGAGAGACAGAGATAGAGGGACACAGACAGAGACAGGGAAAGAAAGGAAAAGTATTCTTTTGTTCCCTCACTTGGTGTCAGTGAGTGTTCCTTAATCTTCTCACAATTGGTCTTGTCTTCCTCTTGACAGGTTCTGTGTGCACCACTCGAACCAAGACTGGTGTGGGCTATCCTCAGCTGAGTGCTGTTATTGAGTGTGCTGACTCTGCCCATGGTCTCAAGGGACACATTATCTCTGTAAGTTGGGACTTTAGTCTTGTGGTGAGGGTGGGATAGAGGCAGGGATGGGAGCTATGAAGGGAAATTATGCTTCTCAGCCTTAGCCTAGGCCATTGTACTCCCTGTCCAATGTCACCTGGAGCCATTTGTGGATCTAATCTCCTGGGACATGTAAAAAAAAAAAAGACATCATAAAACTATAAATGTTGCAAGAAAACTTCACTAATGCAGACTAAATGGGTGAAATGATTTGAACAAGTTAGTGAAGAGTCCATATTAGAGTACAGCTCAAAAAGAAAGGTGTGGCTTGTAGTACTTTTATATTTTATTTTATTTTACTGTGAGTGTATTAAGTGGTTTGTATATAATGTCACACAATTAAGAGTCAAGTGTCTGAGACAAGACTTGAACTCAGCTCCTCCTGACTTCAGTATTCTATTGGGTACTGTACCACTGAGCTGTCTCTACCTTTATATTTTAAAATAAAAGCTATGTAAATATGAATGAATTTGGTGACCTTGAAAAAATTACTTTAGATTTCTAGGACTTGTTTTCTTTATTTGTAATAATGAAGGGATTGAAATAAGTAACCTCTTAAGATTGTCAGGTTTATGGACAAATAGACAAAGGGCTGGACTTAAAAGTAGGGAAGATCTGAGTTCATAATCTTGTCCCAGATATTTCCTGGCTGTGTATCTCTGGGAAAATCAATTAACCTTGGTCAAGTTTAGTTTCCTCATCTGCTAAATAGGGATAATAGCATCTACTTTATAATGTTGTGAAGATCAAGTGAGATAATATATGGATAATACTTTTCAAATCTTGAAGTTCTATACAAACAGTAGCTATTATTATTTTGAATGATCGTTCTCATAAATTAATTATGTTAATGACAAATGCACGTAGAGTTCCAGAACTTTAAAATTGGAAGGTAATGTAGATAATCAGTTGCCAGGTCTCTTTGATTCTACTTTCACAGCATATCTCATATCTGTCCTCTGTCCTCCATTCATATGGCTACTGCCTTAGCTCAAGCCCTTATCAGTTCTCTACCAGATTATTGTAAGAAGCTGTAACAGCTTCTTAACTGTTCTCCTTAGCACTGCTCTCTACTCTGCCTTCCATATAACTGCCAGAATCATCTTCCCAAAGCACATGAATGAACATAAAACTCCTGTACTTTCAACCCTCTCCAGGTTTCTTCCATTGACTGGAAGAAAAAAAATACAAATTCTTGAGCCTGGCACCTAAAGACCCCTATAATCTGGTTACCACTTACTGTTCCATATTGATTTCATATTAATCCCCTTTATGAACTCTGTGTTCCAAACAAACAGAATTGCCAGTTGTCTTTAGAATTTGGCATTCTTCCTTCTGTTTCTTTTCTTTCTTCTCATGAACTGGACCTTGGGTTCCGTCCTCATCTTCACCTCTCAGAATTCCCATCTTCCTTCAAAGCTTAACTCAGCTCAGCTGTTACTCTTCATGTGAAATGTTCTTTGATTCCCTCCCAGATATTCATGATATATTCTCTCTGTTTCTTCCTTTGCCTCTCTTTCTCTCCTCCTTCGGTCTTTTTGCTCTCTCGTCTTTCTCCTCCTATCCCCCTTTCCTCCTCTCTTTTCATCCTTCCCTCTCTCCTTCTATCTCTATCTGTTGTCTTTCTCTTCTCTTTTCATATAACCTTGTATTTACTTATATGGTTACATGCTTTATGCCTAAGTAGACTATAAGCTTCCTGAGGGCAGACATTTTGTTTTTGTCTTTGCATCCCCAGCTTCCAACATGGAGCCCTGCACATAATAAGTATTTAGTAAAAATTTGGTCAATTGAGTTAATTTTGAGTACAATTCCTACTCAATGAAGAATCATCTCTTCACCATGCTTACCCATAGCCATACAGTTTCTGCTTAATTGTACTGAGTTAAGGAAAATTCACTACCACTTTTGGAAACTTATTTCATTGTTGAATAGGTATATTCATAAAGGGGTTCTCCCTTATGTGGAAATGAAATCTGTTTTTCTGTAGCTTCTGCTCACTGAGGTAGCTGAGATATAGTTAGCATAAAGTGCACTTGACTTTGGAGTCATATGACCTGGGTCCAAACCTAACTCTTTCTCTTATTACCTGGGTAAAACTTAAGAAAGTCATTTAACCACTCTGAACTATAATTTTTAAAACTACAAAACGAACATAACAATACTAGTATTTTATATATATATATATATATATATATATATATATATATATATTATGGAATTGTCTTGTGATGAGATGATGTATATGAATTGCAAAGTACCATTTGACATTGGCTTTTATTGTTGATTCCTGTTCAGCCTTTAGGAGCAGAGTAGCAGAAATTTATTTCTCTCATTCCTTTTATTTTTCTAGATGTTTGACAGCCCTTCAAATAGTTAAAACGTCATAGTCTTTTCTTCTTTAGGCTGACCTTTTCCTTATAAAATTTGTCTCCAGGACCCCTCACAATGTTGCTGTTGGATTTATTTTGGTTTATCAGTGGCCCTCTAATAAGGTGGCAAATGATCAGGATCAAATACAATGACCCTTACAGGTGTGATCTGATCTGTGCAGAGCATACTAATTTATAGTTCCCTACCGATCAGTATAATACATCTCTACCAATACAACCTTAAACTGTGTTTCCTTTTTCAGTGGTTGTATTATACTGCTGGCTTCTATTAAGACTGTGATCAGCTAAGTCCTGAATATCATTTTCACATGGGTGTCTGCAAAGCCAAATCTTCTTCCTGTACTTGTGGAATTTGTTGTTTGTACCTAAATGTCAAACTTTGCATTTGTCTTTGTTGAATTTTCAGCCCACCATCCCATTCTGTTGTCATGGTGCTAACTAGCCACATTAGCTTTGTGTTCTGTATGATTTGATAAATATGATCTTTTGTGTCAGCCCCCTCCCTCTTTATAAAAAATTAAGTAGTATAAAACCAATAGCAGATCTCCATGAACCCTTCACAAGAAAGAACTTCCTTTAGAGTTTTTCAATAACTAATCATTTAATCAATCAATGTTTATTGAATTTCTACTCTGTGTGTGTAACGCTACTGTGATTACAACCTCACAGTAGTCTTTCTGTTCTTTATGGAGAATATGCTTTTACATCTCAGCAGATAACTAACTGGAGGCCAGTTATGTACTTCATCCTGTCAGAGATACGTGAGAGATCTGGGGCTTCTCCATTAGAGGGGCTGGTGGTACGAGGGACTCTTTTTTGCTTATTGTTGTATCCTGAAGACTTAGCACAGTGTCTCGCACATAATTGTCAGATGATTAGCACGCTGGGATCCTCCTCCTTGCCTCCAGCCAAGCAGAATGTACATTTTGGATTTTTCCCAGCACTGGTAATGGATTTTATGGACTCAGCCATGCTTCCTCACATGGCTCCCTCTTATTACCAAATACACATTTGTGAGACAGCTGTGGCCACAGAACAAAGTGATGCTAACTGGCCTGCAGAGGAAAGGAGCCCATAGCCTTGGCCTTATTAGCACTGAGCTAACTAGTTGAACTAGCTAAGGTTCAAAAGGATCATCACTCCACAACCACTTTCTAATGTTGTTTCACAATTACATTTTTGTTGCCAATAATTCTGAATCCGCTGGAAACCCACCAGACTTTTTGGTTACTGCCTTTTTGTTCAATTGCCAGCTGTCTCATTTTACACTTTAGTTGCTGAAAAAGCACATCTGCTCTATTAAAGTGAAGAAGCAAGCCACAGCAAGGAGTCAGTTGGGCCCAGGGGGCTATGCTTGGGATAGTGTTTCTGTTTATTAGAACTTTTCTTCCATACTTAAAAAAGCAGGAGTGTTTTCCAGTAAAGCTCAGACCTGAAAAATTCAGGGTAAGTCCAGCAAATAAAAAAAATATGAAGATTTCCCCCCTCTCTCCTATATCATTTACTAGAGCATGAGTTCATCACCTTTTTTATGTCTTGGACTTCTTGGGCAAATTGGTGAAGTATGTGAACCCATCTCAGAATCATATTTTTAAATGCATAAAATAAAAATACCCATACGACTGCAGAAGGAAACAATTGTATTGATATACTGTTAAAACATATTTAAAAAACAAGTTCACACACCCTAGGTAAAGAGATACAGAAGGAACAGAAATTAGAAGCTGGAAAATACTTTCAAAATATGTAGCACATATGTCTCATTTTAAAAATAAAGAAACTGAGGCCCAAAAAAATGAAGTCATTTTTATATTGTCAGATGGGGGCTGAACTGAAAAAGACCCAGATTTTTCTGACTCCCATTTCTACATTTTTTTCATCATATTATGCTCTTTCTTTTAAAAAAAATAATCATTCCTCTCCTAAAACTCTTCAAAATAATTTTTACATTTTCCCCAATACCAGCTCTGCAATGTGAGTGACAAAAACAACCAAGTCTTATGTAACCATTTACAAGAGAATAGTAGTTTTATTAATTTTTTAAAAATATTGTTCATGATGCATTTTTTCTGTAGCAGAAATATTATTTTTATGATGCATTTATTTTTACTGCAGCAGACCAACATTATTAATTTTTTTTGATCAAGCTATTATTAAGTTTTACTTTTGGTCCTGCCTTCTTCAATATTTTTTTAATCAATGAAAATATAGTTAGCCTAATTATCAGACTGAAGAAGACCAAGAAAAACTTAGAGGAATAGGTTATATCATGATGACAGAATGAAGGCTATAATTTCATTTCAAAAAGTTATTAATCCTGAACCTAAACTATGAGATAAAAGCAAATAATGTAAAACATTACATTTAGGTTTAAAAAATTGTACAAATAATATGGAGCAAAATTGACTTGCCAGTCATTCATGTGAATCTCAGGATTGCAGTTGACAACTAGCTCAAACTGAACCAATACAGAGGTTGATTGAATTAATAGAAATGTAGCATTCTGGGATGATCATGGGAAATAATAATACTGCTGTATCTTGCTACTGTCAGACCACATTTGAAGTATCTTCAACTCACTGTTCATTGGGAATATCTCATATTTAGAATCGCAACCATTAAGTGAATGCTTATTGATGGTCTAAAAATAATGTGATTCTTAATATTCTATACACATTTTCCCTACATAGCTTTTATTATAGCTAGTGAAAGGGGACCACTCAGGAATAAAGGGCCTTTATATTTTTTTCTTTCTTTCATGGATTAACATGAACCAAAACCTTATCACTATATAACCAAACTACTGAAAATAAGGCTCTTGTTTGTAATACAGTCATTTTTCAGTTGTGTCCTACTCTTCATGACCCCATTTGCGGCTTTCTTGGCAAAGATAATGGGGTGGTTTGCAATTTCCTTCTTCAGCACATTTTACGGATGTTGGAATTGAAGCAAAGAGTTAAGTGACTTGTCCAGTGTCATATAGCTAGTAAGTGTTTACACCTAGATTTGAACTTAGAAGATGAATTTTCCTGACTACAGGCCTGGCACTCTATTGTACCACCTAAGCTGCCTAAACCTCTCTATTAATATTTATTTAGATTGTTCTTTAACAGAAGACTGTTCTGTTGCCAGGACTGTCTTAAACCCTCTGAGATTGGTAAGACCTTCTAGAACTCGTGTCAGTCTTTGAAGCTTGTCTGACCTTCAGAAACCCAGTATCATTTCTACCCATGGCGAGCATCATAAAATCATAGGTTGTGAGCTGGAAGGGATGTCAGAAGCCATCTGGTCCAATTCCCTCATTGGATGGATGAAGAAACTGAGGCTGAGGAAGGTGATATAGCTTCCCTAAGATTGCACAAGGAGAGATGAGATTTGTACTGAGATCCCTGATCCCCAAGGAACTGTTTTTCCCCATGTTCCATGCCACCTTCTTTAACTAATAATGACAATAATTGGTAATTTGTAAATTTATTGTTATTTTTGGAATGAGCTACCCCATAATATAGTATATTTCTTCTCACTGCAGTATTCAATTACAAGCTGGATGATTCTTGTCAACAGTATTTTGCTGTGCACTTGGGTGGGAGATTACCTAAAGACTTGGAGATAACTTGGTGACACAGTGGAGAGAGTGCAGACTTGGAATCCGGATCTGAGTTCAGACACTTACTAGCTGTGTGATCCTGGGCAAGTCACTTCACCCTGTTTGCTTCAGCTTCTCATGTATAAAATGATCTGGAATGGAAATGGCAAATCACTTTCTTACCAAGAAAACCCCAAGGGGATCACAGAGTTAGAAAATGATTGCACAAGAGCAAACCTTAAAGCACTTTGTATAATATTACAGGCTTCAAAAGAAAAAGGCAGGTTACAAAGAGAGGAATTTGATCTTCTGGACCACAGCTTAAAATCTAAAAATGTCAGGTTAATAGGCAAATATATAGTATACCTAACAAAGTCTAATAATATTCCTTGTCTGGTATCTTATAAATTGAATCAAAGGGACTTTTAGAGGAAAAGAAAAACTTAAAAACCCCATTAATGTATATGGACTAAGTATAGAAAGAATAATATTAGAGATATTTAGATGTTCACAAAAGACAAAGAGAGTAGTAAAATCCATGGCTTTTGTCATTTATATATAAATATACAAAGTTTGTGTAACCCCCCCTCCAAAAAATGGTGAACAAGAAGGTAAAAAGGAATTGGGTTGGAGAAATTAGAATAGGATTGGATTTAAAGTTGGTATATGAATGTGAGGAAATTTAGAAAACAGAGGAGGAAAGTATAAAGGAACAGTTGGCTAAATGTCAATGAAGGTAGGAATAGAAGTGATAATGCCATTGGACATTAGACAGAAACAAGACCTAAACAGAAACAGGAAATCAATGAGGTGTTAGGGACACAGATCAAAAGCCTGGCAGAGAAGTAGGATAAAGTAATAATGGTGGGATCTCCGTGATCCCAAATGTACTTTATTTAGCCTTCTCTGCCAAAATCAGAGCAACTCAACATATCCCGACTTGCCTTCAAAAGATGGAAAATGAACAAGGAGAAATTCTATTTTGGATGAGATTTTCACCTACCAGGAAGGGACTTATTGTTGGCAAAATAAATTTTGCAGGTCTTAGGAGAGAAAAGGCTAGTCCATTTTAGAATTGGGAAGAAATATGCTCCAAGTTTGTAATGAACTCCAGCTTTGAAATGAAATCCAGTAGATTTCAAAAAGTTTAGAGAAAAGATAAGTCAGATTTCATGGACTAAAATTCTATGAATCAAGTAAGCATGGGAGGGATAAACAAAATCCTGAAGATGAAAAGAGAAATAATGCTGTTGAAGAGCAGAAAGAAATATTGCTTAAAAAGGCTGTAGTGGATCAGATAAATCAATAAATACCCCTTTACTTTGTGCCTACAGCGTTCCAGGCTTTGTGTTAGGAGTGGATGTATAAAAAGAACAATAAATAGGAAATAAGAGATATACACAAATAATAATGATCAGGAGTAGAATTTATTAGAAAAAAAGTAGGGGTGATAAAATATTCATTAAGCTCTTAATTTATGTCAAGCAGAGTGCTTACCTGCTGGGAGTAATTATAGAAAAAAGGAGATATTCCCTGATCTTTTAGATTTCTATCCTTTAAGAACTCAATATATCTTATATCCACTTAATTATTTATATGCTGATTCTCCCCTTCCCATTATACTTTGTTTTTGTTGTTGTTGTGTTTGAGTCTTTGTGAAATTTGTGGTCATGTTTAAAGTTTTCTTGATAAAGATACTGGAATACTTTGCCATTTCCTTCTTCAGCACATTTTTACAGATGAGAAAACAGGAAGTGTCTTCCTGAGTTCAAGCCTGGTATTCTATCCACTGGATCACCTAGTGTCCTACATTAGAATGTGAGATCCTACAAATCAAAGATTCTTTTGCTTTGCTTTGCATTCTCAGTGCTTAGCACAGCGTCTAGCACACAGTAAAAATTTAATTAATGCTTGTTGAATGATTGATTTAAAAGAGTTTACACTCTAGTGGAGGGAGATCACATATAAAGGGAGATCATGGTCAGAGGGGAGTTTTGATCTGGATGGTGAATGGAGACACAGCAAATGGATTGATGTGTTCTTTCCAGGAATTGTAAAATGAAGACTTCAGAGCAATAATTCATTAGATAACTAGACTGGGAAAAGGGAAGGCTGAGAGGTTTGGTATATATGAAAATCAATTAAAAGGATACTCAAAGGGGAAGATGACAATAGTACAGTGTGGTTAGTCTTGGGACAGTCCACTTGATACAGTAAACTCTCACTAATCACGAGTGCAAACCCATATTTATAATGACCAATTTAGACATTAAAATGACATTTAGAAGATAGAATCTGAGTCCTTTTGTATACAGGAGTGTCCTGATCCTGTAGGAATAGTATTGTGAATGCTAATTCTCAGAGCAATCTGAGGTGGGAGAAAAAAAGCTAAGAATAGCAGAAAGTAGATTTTTAATAATAATATTGGAATAGAAGGATGAATCAAAATGGAAATAGGTTGAACCAATACAGCGGAACACAATAAGCATTTATATAGCACTTACTGCATGTGGGTGTTTAAATTTGTTTTTACCAGATATAGATTTAAAGAATTCTCCCATTAGGAATAATGTAATTCAGTTCAAATGAGAGAGTCCCAGATTTTATCCAAAGATAAATTCCCCAAAGTCTCTAGAGTAGTAAGCTATGGATAGAGACATGAGGGAATCTGCCAGCTCCTCTTATGTAACTTCTTCCCAAAGTCTTTCTTCTTTCATGACCCTGAAGAGAGGTTGAAATTCCCCATGTCTTTCCTTTTAATGCTGGAGGCCAGAAGAATCCCCAAAGAATAAAGAGCCTGATTATTTTTTTCACTCTTACCTTGCTGCTCTTCCTCTCTGTACCACATCTTTGTATCAATGAGGAAATAGTCCCATAATAATGGATATTAAGGCTTGTGTCACAAATGGATAATGTAGCTATAAATGTGAGCAATTAAAACAGTAATATCAGACAGTATGACCTTTAAAGTTTACTCACAAATCCCATGAAAAATGTTATTACTTGTAACTACTTGTAACTGTAGTTACAGCCAGCCCCAGGCAAAATTAAGTAGGCCTATTTTATTCTTACTGACCCTTACCTACTTCGCCTTTGAGTATCCTTTTAATTGATTTTCATATATACCAAATCTCTCAGCTTTCCCTTTTCCCAATCTAGCTATCTGATAAATTATTGCTCTGAAGTCTTCCTTTTAGGAATGAAAGAATTTGATAAGTGTGTGTTTTAAGTCAAAGGCACTTAACCTGAGGTCTATGAAATTAAAAAAAAAAATAACTATTTCAATTTAATTGGTTTCCTTTGTAATCCTATGTATTTTTTTAATGCATTTTAAAATATTATTCTGAGTAGGGGTCCATATACTTCACTAGGGGACCCAAAGGATCCCAATTACAAAAAAGGCTAAAAATTCCTGCTCTAAGTTGTTATTGATTCAATGTATCACCCCTATCAGGAGTACTTGTATTTAAAACTAAGGGAGCATGGCTCTTCGATGATGGAATTTCAAGCATTGGGTAGAAAAATGCTTTTGAAAAAGGGGCTATTACATTCTAGAATTCTGCCAGAAATCAAATGATTCTTGTTTCCATTGTTTCAGTCTCTCTTGAGAAGCTGTTATAAAACAGTATAAGTTGTTGAGCTATAGCAAGTTTGCTTTATTTTTGCATATGTAGTTTTTTTTTTTTTTTTGGTGTGTGGTTATTTGCTAAAGGCAAAACATGAAAATTGGACTCCTTTAATCTATAAATATGAGATCCTGAATGATCTTTTCCCTGCTTCTTTGCCTTTCAACAACACTCACCCCTTCCCCCCAAAAAACAAACAAACATAATGAACTTTTAAATTTTCATTCTTGAAATGGTAGAAGTGAGAACTACTGGGAAAAAATAGTTTTAAAGAGAGCTATAGGGAAGCTATTCAAATGATTCCCTGGGAGTTGACCTAAAGTAAGCAGAAGCAACATATGAACAGAACTATAATGGATGGTTATAAATATGTATTTGTGTAAAAAATTATCTGATATACATATATATATATGTATCATATATTTATATATTACATATTATATTGTACTCATTATATTATATATTACATATTATATATGCATATACATATTTAATTATATTTAATTTTGGTCCAGATTTATGATGCCATTGGTGTGGATTACTTTTTGTGGAGTAAATCTCCTTTATCACTTTTGATCAATAACAACAGCTTATAGGAAAAAAGGAAACATAAATTTATTAAGTGCCTATTGTGTCAGGCACTGTTCCTTACAAATATTGTCTCATTTGTTCTTTACAACAACCCTAGGAGGTAGGTGTTATTTTTATTCCCATTTTACAGATGGAAAAACTGAGACAAATAGTAGTTAAGTGACTTGCTCAGCCTTGTACAATTAGTGAGTGTCTAAAGCTGGGTTTGAACTCAAGTTTTCCTGACTTCCATCTAATGTGCCAGCTAACTATTTCTAAGGACTTCCTTATAATTTTTGCTAATGATATCCTGAAGTTCACTCAGGCAGGCAGCATGTATAAGAGAAAGATTTTGGACCCAAGGCATTCTGGACAAATACTGACTGAGGCTGGTCCTCTGTGTCCATTTCATTCTCAATATGAGGCAAGTATCTTTGCCAAGGAAATCCCGAATAGGGTCACAAAGAATTGGATATAGCTGAACAACAACTTGGAAGTTGGATGGCAACTCAGGCTTCTGTCATAGTTCTGATTCCTTGTTGGCAGTCTTAGGATCATAACCTTTTTGAGTCAGAAAAGATCTTATAGGTCATCTACTCTTGCTGAAATGTGAGTCCCTACAACATCCCAGTTTGCTGGCCATATTCAGTCTTTGCTTGAGTACTTGAGGTAAGGGAGCTCTCACTACTATTTCATGAAATGGCTCCTATTTTTAGACAGTTCCAAGTGGTGGGAATTTCTTTCCTTATATTGAGCTGAAATTGACCTCCATATAACATTTATTCATTGGTCCCTGTTCTATCCTCTGGCGCCAAGAAGAACTAGTCCAATCCATCTTGCATGACATCCCTTTAAATATTTGAAAACAACTCTCATGTGCTCTCTAAGTCTTCTCATCTTTAGGCTGAACAATCCTAGTTCCTGTGTTAGTTACTATTCCTCCCTTAGTTCTGGTTGCCTTATTTTCAGTGTTCCAGTTTGTCAAAGTTCTTCCTAAGATTTGGAGTCTAGAACAGGTATGGCACTTCAGGGCAGAGCTCAGCAGTACTTTATTACACTAGGCTTCTTGTAATGGAGACTACCTTCCCATTAGATTCTTTGGCATTTTCTGTCCATTGCTGGCAGATACTAATTTCCTAAGTAGGTTTTTTTTTTTTAACCACTTGAGCTACTACTGAACCATGTTTTTTCCTATATTGTAATTTAGATTTCCTCCCTCCTTTTCTCTATCTCTTCCTTCTTCCCTCCCTCTCTCCTTTCCTTCCTTTCTTCCTTCTCTCCTTTCCTTCCTTCCTTCTTTCCCTTCCTTCTTTCCCTTCCTTCCTTCCCTTCCCTTCCTTTCCTTCCTTCCTTCCTTTCCTTCCTTCCTTCCTTCCTTCCTTCCTTCCTTCCTTCCTTCCTTCCTTCCTTCCTTCCTTCCTTCCTTCCTTCCTTCCTTCCTTCCTTCCTTCCTGGTTTTCCATCGGGGTTAAGTGACTTGCTCTAGAGTCAAATAACTAATCTGAGGTTGGATTTGAATTCAGGTCTTACTGATCCCCAGAGCCAGTGCTCTATCCACTGTGCCACCTAATTGCCCATCTTTTTACTTCTAAGCACAGTCCTGATCGACACCTAGACATATCTGAGTAAATGGCATGAAGGTATGAAGTTAGCCAACGTCTTGGTCATTTTGGAACGATTGCTAGACTTGGAGTTATGAGGCTTGTGTTCAAGTCCTGACCCTAACACTTAATAGATTTGTGACCAAGTCCCTGAATGTCTATGAGTCTCATTTTTCCTTTCTGTGAAATAGTGGTATCTGCTTGTTCTTAAACTAACTGTGTCACAAGGTTGTTGTGAGGAAAGTGCTTTTAAACATTAACAGATTCATGAATTAGTAGCTATTATCTCATTTTGATTGGGGAAAAAATAAATATCCTTTCCCATCATCCCAGTGCCTTGCTCTGTCTCTCCTCTATTTCATCTTAGAAATAGAGTAAGTCATATGTTTAAATTCAATTCCTCCTCATCATTGTAGACTCATATTTGCTCAGTCTTCACAGAGAAAACATTGTACTGTCTTCTTGCTAAATATGAAACCACTTTGAAGGGTTAGAAGTGGGCTATATAGGAGATGCAGTGATGTGCAAGTGGGTTGGATGATCTACATTGCCCCAAATAATTTTTGAGTTGTATTTAGAGGGATGGTATAAATTATATAAGCATGATAGCATCTGTGTGAAGTGGAAGGTTTTTTTTTTTTTTTTTAATACAGGAAGTAACCCAGTATCCTTTTCCCTTTCCCTTAAATTAATTTTCCATTTGTGCCAAATAAAATCTCATCCCATCTACCATCCAGTTGTGAGCACACTTCAAGCAGGGAGGGAAAGACTAACAATTAAATCAGAAGCTGAAAAGTGTTAGTCCTGTTTTATAAACATGAACACGAATGACCCGGGGAGAGGAAGACTCGAGCAGAAATAGCAGTGCCTGGCAATGGATTATGTAAACCACTCATGTAGGATGAGGTCAGAAACTATTTCTAACCCAATAGTACACTTTCCCCACCTCCTGGGTGCACTGTGCATACACAATGAAGAAGCTTGGAATGATGACTGGCTCTGGCTGTATAAAATGGGGTTTGCTAGAATGAAAACCAAAATAAACTCAGGGAGGCCATAGGCAGAAGTGAGACGTGCTGCTCCCCAGGGGCAGAGGAGTCAGAGGTCCTTCAGCAAATGAGGCAGACCCCTGCCAGGGTAATGGGAAAAGAACTCCAGGGGACTGATTTGATTTCTCCCTCCTCCACCCATATCCCCCCCATTCTTCCAGTGTAGTAGCTCCAGGTATTAATTGATCTTTTTTATAATTGTGTATTTGGCTTTCTCCCATTCTATTGTAAGCTCACCAAGCATAGGTCTGAGTTATATTTGGCATCTTATCCCTAATATCTAACACAGTGCTTTCAAATAGTAGGGATTTTAAATATGGTTGTTGGAGTAAATAGAAGTGATATGCTTTAGCATGGATGTTATATTTTAGGAAAACTGAAAGTAAATTAAGCAGGGGGAGGCATAAAAGCTCTAGAATCTTTTTGGTTGTAGAGGTGAAAGAAAAGCATAAAGGTCATCTTCAACCTCTCATTTTATAAATGAGATAACTTAGGTGCCTTTTCTATTATATTTATTGTCAATATCCTGTCTAAAAATAATTTTCTCATTTCCCCTACCACATATTTATTTGTCTCCCTCTTCCTGTTTTCTCCTCTCTATTTGTCTCCCTCTTCTTCCATCTCTCTTTTTGATTTTTCTTTCTCTCTCCATCATCTTTTTTCCCTTCTCCCCTATCTCTCCTTTGCCTTCTGTCTCTTTCTCCCCCCCCTTCCTTCTCCTCTGTTCTTCTCTCTCCCTCCCTCCCTCCCTTCCTGTCTCTCTCTCTCTCTCTGTCTCTCTCGCTCTGTCGTCTCTCTTGCTCTCTCTGTCTTTGTCGCTCGCTCTCTCTGACTCTGTCTTTTGCTGTCTCTCGCTCTCTCTGTCTCTGTCTCTGTCTTTCTCTCCCTCTCCCTGTCTCTCTGTTTCTCTCTCCCTCTCTGTCTTTCTCCCTCTCGTCTGTCTCTGTCTTGCTCTCTCTGTCTCTGTCTCTCACTGTCTCTGTCTCTGTCTTTCTCTCCCTCCCTGCCTCCCTCCCTTCCCTCTCTCCCTCTCTCTGTCTCTCTCTCTTTCTCCCTCTCCTTCCTCCCCCCCTTCCCCCCCACGTCTTCCCCCCTGCCATAGCTGAATGTGACCCAGGCTCTGGGGCTGTTTGTACATGTATCCAGCACAAATTCCCCCACAGTTGCACCAATCCCAGCGGGCACCGAGAGGAAGACTCTCTCTCTCCTGCCTGGTTCTGACTGACTGGCTTTTTCTTTTCTTAAGGACGGAGGCTGCACTTGTCCAGGAGATGTCGCCAAAGCATTTGGTAAGCGCGGGAACGAGGGTTCCCCAGCCGCATCCTTGGAAGGAGGGAGGCTGAGGGAGGGACAGGCTCTGGGCAAAGAGGAACCAGAAGGCCGGAGCTGGCTTGGAGAGCTCCGCTGGCCAGGGCGCGATCAGGATCAGGAGGGGAGGAGTTCTCAGGGCTTTCCTCCCAATGGGCTCCTGTGTACATAACCTTGCTCCATTTCTCTTGTGCCTGTTAGGGGACAGATGATGCGGGAACCAGCTGCAGAGCCCCTGAGCCTGCCCACTCTCCTAAGCCAGAAACCAGCATGTAGGATTTTTTCTTAAACACCACAGACTCCGAAGTCATTAAGTTTCAGGCGCTCGTGTGATTAACCCAAGCTCACACAGCCAGCCAGTCCCACAGCAGGGACCTCTAGTTCTCATAGGCCCCATGGATGCGCCCCCTTTTCCTGATCGAAGGGCGAGGAAACCTTTTGGGGAAGCAGTTGCAAAAGGTCAGGGGCGACGAGCTCTCTGCTTTCAGCCCCCCTTCCTCCGCCCGCCTGGCTCTGTTTCAGGATGGGAGAGAGCCCTTCCAAGCCTCCTTTGAGGCACACAAGGGGACAGCAGAGGGCGGTGCTCAGAATCACCGCAGCCCCACGGGCAGGTGCCCAAGGACGAGCTGTTTGACATTTCTGCATCTGCCTTCTCGGTCTCCCTCATCAGCCCTAGGTGGGTAGGTAGGGAGTTCAGGAGCGGCTGCTCTGAGTTCTGCCATCAAGGTTATGGCACCTTGAATCAGCCGGGCCTCCTCCCTAGGCCAGCCTCTCCTCGGTCCCATTGGAGAAGCCAAGGAGGAAGCCATGCTCCCTCCCCCCCCCCCCCCCCTCCCCACTGCGCTGAGCAGCAGGGGAGGAAAGTGCTTTGGTGGGCCGATGCCTGACTCCTGGGGGCAGGGGCTCTGTCCAGCCTTCTCTACATTCTAGTCAAGAACCCTGAAGGTAGGAACTACAGCGTGAACTCTGAATGTTCTGCTCTGGGTCACTCAGAGTGCCTGCCACAAACCACTGGGCTACCATTCAGCCACAGACACCACGGTTTCCTCCAGCCCCCTTGCCAACCTCGTCCTTAAAAGCTCAGATAAGCCCAGTGCATAGAGTACTGGCTCTGGGAGCAGGATGAGTCTTGATCCTGGGCCTCCCATTTGCCTTAGTTTCCTCATCCACAAAATGAACTGAAAAAGGAAAGGACAAAATTATTCCAGTAACTTTGCCAAGAAAACTCAAAATAGGGTCATGAAGAGTTGGAAACCACTGAACAAGTATTGATATTTTTTTTTTCTTTATAAAAATTCATTAAATCTTTCCCAATTACATTTTTAACATTTTTTTAAAAATTTGAATTCACATTTCCCCCCCTCCCCAACTCCTTGAGAAGACAAGTGATAGGACCTCACTTATCATACGAAGATAGAGCATTAATATCTTGCCCTATACTCAGAATTCAGGCTTTCAGTTAAATTTACTCTGTAAGTTTTGTATGAATTATTTAATTGAAAGAATCCCCACTTGTACAGAACAGACACAGAGGTAGTTAGTCAACTTTGACTATCAGTGTCCTTAAAGACCTGCTTGCCCTCCAATCTCTTAGTGTGATGACTTGATGAAAATCTGATGCAATTTAATATTGGAAATGGACAATTATTTATTCTTATTATGATTGCTTCATTTTTATAATATTGTAGGCAGCTAGGAGGTGCAGTGCATAGATTTATGGACCTGGAGTCAGGAAGATATGTAGTCAAAATCTGTTTCCAATATTCACCAGCTATGTGACCCTGGACAAGTCACTTCATCCTTGCCTCAGCTTCCTCATCTGTAAAATGGGGTAAAATAAAGCACCAATCTCCCAGGGTTCTGGTGAGGATCAAATTTTATATATATATAAATTGTTGAGGCAATTGGAGCTAAGTGACTTGCCCAGGGTCACACAACTAGGAAGTATTAAGTGTCTGAGACCAGATTTGATCTCATATCCTCCTGACTTCAGGACTGGTGCTCTACCCACTGCTCCACCTAGCTGCCCCCAAATGAGATATGTCTCCTTTAAAGTGCTTTGCAAACCTTAAAGTGCTATATAAATGTTAATTATTATTATTATTCAATGGAAATTTTAAAGTGAGAATATGATGTCTGAGAAATCTAAAGCTTTTCCAACCTCCATGGACTTTCCCCAACATTTTCAACCTTGTCATCTTATGTAAATGTTATGTAACATGTAATGCACTTGAGTTCCCTTCTGAAGAGTCAGATGAGAAGAAGACAGTTATAAAGGCACAGTCCCTTTCCCTGGAGGGTATTTAAATAGGCACTAGAAAATCAGTAAATCAATAATTTATTAAGCACCTACTATATATCAGGCACTTAGCTAAGCTCTGACTTGTGGGTTCTCAACTTGAAAGAATTCTTTAACTTCATTTAGTCTAGTCATTTCATTTTACATTTGGGGCAACCAAAATTCAGAGGGAAGTGGCTTATCTAAGGTGATACAGTTTTTTGTGGAACAAATAAGTAAATTAGCAAACAGTAAATAAACAAATAAATGACATGAATTTTAAAAGAGAATAAATGAAGTCATAAAGCCATGAATTAAGTGACTTTGAGTCAGAACGTAGCTCAGATGACCTCTAAGAGGGCCCTTCTAGCTCTTATATGTCCATGAGTCTATATGGGAGTTGGATTTCTGTTTGTATGGTAATCACTCTTTCATAGACTTCTCTCATCAGCATTTTGAGTGATAACCCACAATACCAACCATCAATTTTAATTAACCTGCCCATTGCCTCTGCCATTCAGTGTTTGGATTATGTGTTGAAAGCTAGAGCCTTCTGACTCCTGGGGGACATCAGTCTGTCTCATTTAGGTGGCCTAGGTGGACTTCCTGGTTCTAGTAACACTTGATAGTGTGTTGTGTCCACATTGGTCCCAGAGGAGATTTTGAATTTGCCCTTTAGATCTCTCTATTTTTCTTGTCCCTTTGCAGGAGCTGGTGCTGACTTTGTCATGCTGGGAGGAATGTTCTCAGGTCACACGGAATGTGCTGGTGAAGTGATTGAGAGGAATGGTCAAAAGGTAAAACTCTTCTACGGGATGAGTTCTGAAACAGCAATGAAGAAACACTCAGGACGAGTTGCTGAATACAGGTGAGACAGCATCTGGAGCATCTGACTTTGAATTGGTTCGGTCTTAAATTTCTCCAGCTGCTTGGTGTCCTTATGTTAGGGTTGATGGAAATGGGATGGAGCTCAGCTAAAAGGAAATGAGCTGCATATCTTTCTTGTCTATTTTTCTTTTGGACACTGCTCTGGGGAAGGGCTGGAAAAATGTACCCTGAATTGATTTAACTAAAGAGAGACCTGTTCTTTCTTTTTTTAAAGTATAGTTAAAACTTTTAGGGGACCTGATTTGGGAGTTAGTTATGATGCTTCCTTGCCTTTCTTCTAGAAACTTGTCCCAAGGATCCCTTCTCCCTCTTTAATTTTCTGACTTTCCTTGTTCCCTGGCTCCTTCCTTTTTGCTTAAAAATGTGCCGAATGTTCCTTTAGCCTTAAAAAAAAAAAAAAAAAAAAAAAAAAAGAAAAAACCAAACCTTTCACTAGATTCTACCATCTCATCTCCTTATATTATTATCTTATATCTTCCTTTTTGGAGCCAAACTCCTAGGGGGAAAAGCTGTTTTCACTTTTCTCTCCTTTCTCACCTCCCACTCATTTCTCAATCCCTTGGAATCTAGCTTCATCCTTCATCACTCACCTAAAACTCATTTTCCCCAGATTACCAGTAGTCTCTTAATTATCAAATCCAATGACCTTTTTTTTTTTTTTTTTTTTTAAGTCATGCTTATTAACCTCATGGCTAACTCTCCTTCTCCTAACTTCCTTTTTTCTTTTCAGGACATGCTTATCCTTCCATCTGGGAGTTATCTTTCATTCTTCACTATCCTTTATCCCTATTATCCATTGAGTTGTCATCTTGTTGATTTTGCCCCCATATTCTCAGATCTGTTTCTTTTTTCCCCCTCATATCACAGCCAACCTACCTGGTTCAGCTTTCTATTATCTCTTCCAATGTACTTCTAACAGTAGTTTCCTAATTGGTCTTTCTACAGGTCTATTGGTCTATCTATATTTCTATTATCTCTTCCAATGTACTTCTAACAGTAGTTTCCTAATTGGTCTTTCAGTCAGTATTTTCTCCTTTCCATCTTCCATACAGCTGCCAAATTGTTACTCTCAGGTTAAATCAGGTCACTTCCCTGCTCAATAACCTTCAATAGTTCCTTATTGCTTCTAGAATAAAATACAAAGTCTTATGTTTGGAGTCTAAACCCTCTATAATTTGGTTGCAACCTACCTATCCAGGCTTGCTATCAATTACTCTCCTCTTAGAGAAAGCTACGTTTCACAGTGGCTAGAACACTTGCCTTGGAGCAGAAAGTGAATTTAATTCATGGCGCAGATACTTGCCAGCTGTGGGATCCTGGACAAGATATTTAACCCCGTGCCTCAGTTCCTTCATCTATAAAACAGGCATAACAGCTGCTACCTCACATGGTTGTTGGGAAGATCAAATGAAGTAAAACGTAAAGTGTTTGTTCATTGTTGTTCAGTTATTTTAAGTCTTGTCCGACTCTGTAATTCCATTTGGGGTTTTCTTGGCAAAGATACAGAAGGGGTTTGCCATTTCCTTCTCCAACTCATTTTTCCAAATGAGGAAACCGAGTAAATGGAGTTGCCTAGAGTCACACAACTTACAAATTTCTGATGCTGGATTTGAACCTTGAGGGGAAATCTTCCTAATTGTAAGCCCAACACTCATTCACTGTACTACACAGCCACCTTTGAAGTGTTTGGCCAACATTAAAGCACTTATTTGTTTAAATGCTATCTATGTCACACAATTGATATTCCAGCCAAATTGGTCTTCTTCTGTTTTTTCATATATAACATTTAATCTCCTGCCCCCATGTCTTTGCATAAACTGTCCTTCATGCCTAGAATAAATTTCCTTTTCAGCTCTGCCTCTTAGAATTCCCAGTTTCTTTCAGAGTTTGGCTTAACTGGTGTTAAGCCTACCTTGATCTCACTCTGTAGCTTCATCCCCTACCACTTGATTGCCCCAAGAAATTCTTCCATTTGTATGTATTTATATATATACATATATTTATATATATATATACACACACACACACACACACACATGCATTTATTGTGTATATGTTTTTTTTTTCATGTGTGGTATATCTTTTTTCCTGGATCCATATTGTGCCTCTTCCTTCCCCCATACAATGTAAATTCTTCAAGGGAAGGATGTGATTTATTTTTGTCCCTTTGTCCCCAGTACCTAGGCCAGCTGTCATATAGAAGACGATGCTTTTGAAAAGGATGCTTTTTGTAACAGAATATAGGCCATCCTATCATTTAGAGAAGATTAGCCCATCAAGGTTAAGAGGATCACTTGGGGTAATAAGTGGCAAAACTGGGATTTGAACCCATTGCTTCTGACTCCAAATTTAGAACTTTTTTCATGCTAACAAGTCTTCTGGGTGACAATGATTATTTTGGGACCTAGGATTTACACTAGCACTGCTAGGTCAGGAATATCCTGGGAGCAACCTTCCTAGCTTCAGTAAGATTGTGACTGGTACTGTCTTCCCTAGGAGCATTTGGGGAATGTTGTAATGGCATCACCTCCAGTCTGTAGGGAAGTCAGATAGCAGTCACCAGGCTTGGAAATTATGGCTTTGGGTGTTTCATAATGTAACTGCTGTCTAGACCACAGGGTGGTATTCAGATAATTTCTTAAATTTACTTAAATGTAGCCAATTTTCAAAGCTTCCTTGAGGCACAGATGGAAAAACTGGACAGTTGATGGAGGCAGTATAATTAAGTATTAAATTATGTTAACTTATTGCCAAAAGAGACTTTCATGAATAACCACCAATGATAACCTGGACTATGTGTGTGTGCGTGTGCGTGTGTATGAGATAAACCCTATAATACTATTCATAATTTATACCATTCCACAGAATATCACTTTCTGTTATTGTAATTTCTCCTTCATTCACTTCCTGATACAAAAGAGGAAATAAAAAACTTTACAAAGTAAACTGGATAGCTATCAAATTCTGATAGTTAAACTTAATCCAATTCAATAATTATACATTAAATGCCTACTGTATACAGGGCACTGTGTTAGGTGCTGAGGATGTAAAGCTAATATTCTATTAGGGCATACAATATTTAATAATAGTAATGATAACATATAGAATTTTAAGATTGTAAAGTACTTTACAAATTTGATTTCATTTTTATTCTCACTTCAGTGCTGGGAGGTAGATGATATTATTATTTTTTGTTGTAGCTATTAAGCTGTTAGGTCCCTCAGTGAAATGAAAGAAGATCTGCATTCAAATTCAACCTCAGATACTCACTGTCTGTGTGACCCTAGGTACTTCTGTTTGCCTCAATTTCTTTATTTTTAAAATGGGGGTAATAAAGCATCAGTCTCCCAGGATTGTTATAAGAATCAAATGAGATGATATTGTAAAGTACATAGCACCGTGTCTGGTACATGGTAGTTTTTAAATAGACACTTATGTCTTCCTGTTCTTCATTTTACAGATGTGGCTATTGAGAGGGGTTAAGTGACTTGCCCAGGGTCCCACAGACAATAAGCATCTAAGGCTGAATTTGAATGCAGATCTTCTTGAATCCAATTCAGTACTCTCTCCACTATTTCACTTAGTGACCTACTTACATGAAAAGAGTAAATATGATATAATTTGAATAGGAAAAAAGGATTAAGGAGTAGATGGATAATAGGGATCAGGAAAGCTTTTTAGTAGAAATGGCACTGGAGATGACTCTTTAAAGAACCTGCCAATTCAAAGAGATCCTTTCACTAAACGTGTACAAGTCTACTTCAGGCACGTGGGAGCCTGGGCAATGGCATAGAGGTCACCAGGGGAGTGCCAAAGTTGGACTCAGTGTAGGGAGCATGAAGGACATCAGTAGGGAATAGGTCAGAAATGTAGGCTGGAGATGTATTGGGACATTAAAAGACTACTTAGTGGAGTTAGTGTTTTATTGCAGAATTAACAGAGAACTGTAAGTAAGTGGGCAACTAGAGCACAGTGCCTGGAGTCAGGAAGACCTAATTTCAAATCTAGCCTTAGATACTCCTTAGGTGTGTGATCCTGGGCAAGTTCCTTAACTCTGCCTCAATTTCCTCATTTGTCAATTGGGCTAGAGAAAGAAATGGCATACTACTCCAATATCTGCCAGGAGAATGCCATTTGAAACAACTGACAACAAGTGTTGCATATAAGTAAAGAAGCTTTGGAATCAATTAGAAAAACCTGTTTCTTTACAACTCACTAGCTTTTGAGCTAAAGTATATCATTTAATTTTTCTTAGCCTCGATTCTCTCCTATGCAAAATGAGGCGGATGGACAAGATTACTTGAGACCTCTCAGTTTCCAAATTTGTAATCCAATGTTGTTGCTAGGGAATTTGAGCTTTAATACTCTTTAAGAAAGATATCCTGTAAACTACCATCCTGTCAGACTTCTATTCTTCTCTTTCTTATTCTCTAATTTATGGAGTTGGAAGGTAAGGTTGGGGGCTTCAGTGGCAGGAGGATGTTATGCAAATGCTTTGGAATCTTCCCTATAATTGAGAACAGGAGACACAGTTCATCCTTTCAAAGTCTCAATAGCCTCAGAGAGACCTCCTTTTCCCATGTGGTAACTGATACATCAGGTTACACAGTGCTGCTAGGGAGAGGAGGGCGGAATTCCTACCGCGAGTGGGAGCCTGGGCCTAGTGCCAAGAAGCTTAATGATCTATCAAAATTCCTTGTTCCTGTTTGAGAGACTGGTGCTACTCTGCACAAAAACAGTTATATAAACAGGACCATTGCAGAGAAGAAATGGCTAGCTCCCCTACTTAGGACAGATTTAATTTTTCTTTGAACCAATTTCTTTAAACCTTCAGTTGTTGCATCTGCTTTTTATTCAGAGTCGGGCCTGAGGAGGGATGGACTCCAATTTAGCATACCAAAATAGAAACTGAGGAACTGAAAGAAACAAGTCTCCTGTAATTTCAGCAGGGTTTAAACATAACAGAGAATGAAAGATTCACGAGTATCAAGACACAGTTCTAGAAAGAAAACATTGAAATAATTAAAGTCCCACTCAAGCAAACCACTGGCCAGGGCTCCACTTACATGGCTAGGGGCCCTGGAGCACTATTCAAAATGCTAGAAATGACTTATGGATAAGAGATGCTTATTACAATGACCTCTCCTTCATGAGGCAGCTTCTCCTATTTTGACATTACATTCAATTAGGACACAGCTCCTTATGCTTTAATAGTTCCTTGGCAATCATTCACCACTTATTCCTTGGACCATCCCTGTGAGGCTGATCAGTTAGGGTAATTACCTTCATTTTATAGCTTTAATTTTTCTCCTGAGCCCCAGTCCCAACTATCTATTGGACGTTCCATCTGTATGTCCTCTAGGCATCTCAAACTCAATATATCTGAAATAGAACTGACTAATTTCTCCTTTTGTCTCCCCAACCCACCCTTTTTCTGAATAGTTGATAACACCATGTTTCCAGTCTCACTGAGATTCATAACCTCTTTGTCATCCTTTATTCTTATAACACATATACAAACAAACAGTTTGACAAATCTTGTCTTTTCTACTCCTACAACACTTTTCATAACCATCCATATGTTTCTACCCATGTTGTCAATCCTTGTTTAAGCCCTCTTCATATTATACTTGCCCTGTTATGCGGTACAATGAATAAAGCACTAAACCTGAAGTTGGAAAGCTATTGTTGTTATTGTTGTTCAGTTGTTTCAGTCATATCCAACTCTCTGTAATCCCATTAGGGGTTTTCTTGGCAACGATATTGCCATTTTCTTCTTCAACTCATTTGACAGAGAAAGAAACTGAGGGCAATAGGGTTAAGTGACTTGTCCAGAATCACATAGCTAGTAAATACCTGAGGCCATATTTGAACTCAGGAAGAATTATCTACAATAGAGTTCCCCAACTCAGGGAGACCAGAGTTCAAATCTATCTCAGACACAAACTAGCTTTGTAACCCTGGCAAGTCATTTATTCTCTATCTACATCAGTAGCATGTTTAAAGTGGGAATAAGAATAGCTCCCACCTTCCAGGGTTGTTGTGAGGATGAAATGAGATAATAATTGTAAAACACTTTGGAATCCTTAAAGCTCTGGACAAATGCTAGTCATTAATTGGTCTCCCAATCCCCTGTTCCAATCTGTCTCCATCATAAGCTACTAGAATATTTTTCCTTTTTTTTTTTTTTTTGATTTCTATTTTTTTTTTTTTAATTTAATAGCCTTTTATTTACAGGATATATACATGGGTAACTTTACAGCATTAACAATTGCCAAACCTCTTGTTCCAATTTTTCACCTCTTCCCCCCCCCCCACCCCCCCCTAGAT
Source organism: Sarcophilus harrisii (assembly GCF_902635505.1). Classification (NCBI taxonomy): domain Eukaryota; kingdom Metazoa; phylum Chordata; class Mammalia; order Dasyuromorphia; family Dasyuridae; genus Sarcophilus; species Sarcophilus harrisii. The sequence continues at coordinate 545,424,097 of NC_045426.1, read as the reverse complement.
GGCAGGATGACCAGTAGATGTTAAATATATTAAAATATAACTTAGATACACAATAAGTATACATGACCAAAACATTATTTTGCTGTACAAAAGAATCAGGCTCTGAATTATTGTACAATTAGCTTGTGAAGGAAATCAAAAATGCAGGTGTGCATAAATATAGGGATTGAGAATTTAATGTAATGGTTTTTAGTCATCTCCAGAGTTATTTTTCTGGGCATAGCTAGTTCAGTTCATTACTGCTCCATTAGAAATGATTTGGTTGATCTCGTTGCTGAGGATGGCCTGATCCATCAGAACTGGTCATCATCTAGTATTGTTGTTGAAGTATATAATGATCTCCTGGTCCTGCTCATTTCACTCAGCATCAGTTCATGTAAGTCTCTCCAGGCCTTTCTGAAATCATCCTGTTGGTCATTTCTTACAGAACAGTAATATTCCATAATTTTCATATACCACAATTTATTCAGCCATTCTCCAACTGATGGACATCCATTCAGTTTCAGTTTCTAGCCACTACAAAAGGGCTGCCACAAACATTCGTGCACATACAGGTCCCTTTCCCTTCTTTATAATCTCTTTGGGATATAATCCCAGTAGTAACACTGCTGGATCAAAGGGTATGCACAGTTTGATAACTTTTTGAGCATAGTTCCAAACTACTCTCCAAAATGGTTGGATTGTTCACAACTCCACCAACAATGCATCAATGTCCCAGTTTTCCGCATCTCCTCCAACAATCATCATTATTTTTCTTGTCATCTTAGCCAATCTGACAGGTGTGTAGTGGTATCTTAGAGTTGTCTTAATTTGCATTTCTCTGATTAATAATGACTTGGAGCATCTTTTCATATGACTAGAAATAGTTTCAATTTCTTCATCTGAGAATTGTCTGTTCATATCCTTTGACCATTTTTCAATTGGAGAATGGCTTGATTTTTATAAATTAGAGTTAATTCTCTATATATTTTGGAAATGAGGCCTTTATCAGAACCTTTGACTGTAAAAATATTTTCCCAGTTTATTGCTTCCCTTCTAATCTTGTCTGCATTAGTTTTGTTTGTACAAAAACTTTTCAGTTTGGTATAATCGAAATTTTCTATTTTGTGATCAGTAATGATCTCTAGTTCTGCTTTGGTCATAAAGACCTTCCCCTTCCACAGGTCTGAGAGGTAAACTATCCTATGTTCCTCTAAAGAATATTTTTCCTAAACCATAGTTCTGACATGTTACTCCCCTAACTCATCAAAATCCAGTCATTCCTCATTACTTCTACCATTTTGGCATTCAAATCCCTTCATAATCAAGTCCTGCATACCTTTCGAGCTTTACTTCATACTGGTCATTTCACCCAGTTATGCAGTCCAGTCTAATTTTAATCCAGCTTTTTTACTGTTCTTCCAACACAGTACCCTATTACCCTTCTTTATGCCTGGTCCTTTTTCATTCCTGGAATATATTCCTTCCTTCCTTCCATTGCTTAAAATCCCTAGCTTCCTTTACACCTACATGAAGGCTTTCCTCATTTCCACTCCCCAAATCACTATGTATATATTTTGTGTAAACCTATATATGTTCACGTTGTCTTCCTCAGGGGAGTATAATCTCCCTGAGGGCAGGAACTGTATCATTTTTGTATTTGTATCTCCAGTAAAGCTTTGTGCCAGGCACATAGTGAGATGTGCTTAATAAATGTTTGTTGATTGATTGAGGAGACACACTGAATTCAATTCCATTCAAAGAATATTTCTCAAAGTTCCTTCTGTATCTCAAGTACTGTGCTAGGTACAAGGGATATAAAGACAAAATATGCTTTGCTCTGAGGTAGTTTATAATCTATTTGAGAAGATCTTATGTACATATATAAATAGAAAGCATATTCAAATTAATTTCAAGAGAGAGAGATTGATAACAATGGGGGAGAGGGGTCAGGAAAGATCTCCTGTAGGAGATACATGTGAGCTGTGCATTAAGGAAGCTAGGGATTCTAAGAAGTGGCAAAGAAAAACTGTATTCCAAGCATGGGGGATAGCCTGGATAAATATGGTATAACTTTTTTTTTTTTAGTAGTATTTTATTTTTCCGATTATATGTAAAGAGTTTTCAACATTCATTTTTGTGAAACTTTTATATTCCCAAATTTTCTCCCTCTTTCTCTTACCTCTTCCCTCTCCAAGGCAGCAAGCAATCTGATATAGCTTAACTATGTACAATCCTTTTAAACATATTTCCATTGTCATGTTGTGCAAGAAAAATCAGATCAAAAGGGAAAAACCATAAGAAAGAGAAAAAAGTCCAAGCAAACAAACAACAACAAAAAAAAAAGGTGAAGATACTATGCTTCCATCTATATGCAGCCTCCACTGTTCTCTCTCTGTATGCAGATGGCATTTTCCATCCAGTATATTGGAATTGCTTTGAATCATGTGGTATAACTTATTTGCAAAATGGTGGTGATGGGAATACAGGTAATCTAGCATGAGTACAATGAGAAGCAAGAGAGTCCCTATGTGAAGAGGGTGGGAGTGGGGGGTTGGGGGAAGGATCTTTTGCATCGCTAGCAATCTAGACTTTGGGATGGTAGATCTTCTACCTTTCATGCTGCTTGAGGTGAGCAAGGAATATCAGTTTTTGTCTTCAGCTTTCCCTCTCTGTCCTCAAAAAGCTCTGGCTGGGCAGATATCCTCAGCTTAATTCAGGTAAGCTTCAAATTCTTGGTAGAAGGTCTTACCCTGTTGTAGCTTCGACATGGGAAGAGTGAGAATATCTATTAAAGTACTAAGTAACATCTTTCAAAGCTTGGGGGAAAAAGGAAATGTCTGCCTAGAAATAAAACAATGTATTGCCTCCTCCCTAGAAACAATAGCCAATGTTCTGGGCTATTGGCAATTCATAAGATGTCTATGGGTTAAGATAGAATGGAAATTTAGTTACCTTTCAGGTTTGGTGTGGGAGTCTCTTGTGAGGACACACATTTCCTGTTCTCTGTGTTGTTCTAATCTCAGCTTTACACTGGAGTCAGAAGTTGTTATGGAAGAATGTTTACTTGCTCAATATGGGGATTTGATAGCTAGTGGTAAATCTCAGATCCTGGAGACTTTGCTTTTATTTTTAGCTAAGATTTCATGAGTTTCAGGCTTTGTATGGGCCCAAAGGAGAAAACCTTGCCATCTTACTGAAATGCTAAAGCCGAGACTTTTAAAAGCAAGGCGTGAAGAAAAAAAATAAACCCAGAATAATATTTTTTTTTCTTCTGTTCCCAGGGCCTCAGAAGGCAAGACTGTGGAAGTGCCTTTCAAAGGAAATGTGGAAAACACTATCCTGGATATCTTGGGGGGTCTGAGATCCACCTGTACCTATGTTGGTGCTGCCAAACTCAAAGAGCTCAGTCGGAGGACGACATTTATCCGGGTTACCCAGCAGCACAACACGGTCTTTAGCTAACCTGGGGGAACCGAAAACCCATTCAACTAGAGTGGAAGCTTTGACATGCACCCGCTTTGCCCACAGTCTCCCTTCTTGTCTTGTGTAAGAGCTTTCTGGCTCCTCATGATGGAAGATGCCTCCTCTTCTTGCTCATTCTCTGAGCAGCAGGAGGGCCTCTGGAGCCCATAACTAGCATCTCCTGCAGGCATGTAACTGGGGTGGACTTAGTAGCCAAGCCCAGTGCTACAGTGCAGAGTGTTTGCTGCCTTCAACAAGCACTCTCATTGTTGAAATCCATGTGAGATCCTTCCATTTAAAAAAAAAAAAAAAGAAAATAGTTTTCACTTTAATATAAAGCTGTGTCTTCACTGTTGATGGCTGGACTTTCCACTTGCCAGAATCAAGCCCACTATTTGGGAATTTTTCTGTGTGTCCTTCAGATGTGGTAACCAACTAGTATTTACCAGTATTGGAAGTCAGACAGTGTTTCCCTAGTGGTGACTACTGCCCAGTGGTGTCTTGGCAGGCTCCCTGGGGAGGAGGAGGTCCCAGCAAAGCCAGTCAGATAGGGTAGTAACCTTGGTTCCTGAGAAAATACCAAGGGAAGATTGTAAGTAAGACCATGAAACCTGGATCTTCTAAGGGAGCTTCGAGATGATTATGGGTTTGGGCCCTCATCTTTGATCTGTGGAGGCCAGAGGTTCATTACATGTGCCTTCTAGGGATGTTGTCATAAGTACATCTTCCATTGAGCTTGTTACTGGGGGAAGGCTGGGCTGGTGTTGGCTTTCCCCTCTTTGGATTTTCCCCCTTTTTCCTCAACCCCATCCTTTACAAAGAACATGTGTTTAGTTGTGTGCTCACATTAAAAGTACTACAGCCTCTTGTAAAAATCCTAGTGAGACCTTTGTAATGAAGAGACCACCACTGCTGGTAATGGGATGGAGCTCCCATTAATATAGCTCTACTGGAATGTAGAAGGAAGATTCTAAATTAAGATACTTCCCTTGGATATGGTAATGACTATTTCTGATAGTGGATAACATGTAACTACTATGTAATGGTAAGAATAATTGTCAGATTACAATGACATTTTTCAGGAAGTACCTGTGGTCCCCAGAAGAATCTCACAGGAAATCATGGTGACAAATTAACCAATGAATAGATGGATCAATGGCTAGCTCCATGTTTTAAAGAGTTATTTGGATATCAATACACTGGAAAGTTTGAGCAACTGAAAGCAGCCTTTGTTTTTTACCAGTCACAAGACAATACCCAGAAACTGAGTCTCCTTAGAGATGAGGGAGGCTTTTGGGGGGGAAAAAAAGAATGTGGATATAATAGGAAACGTGTGTTTGATTGCTCATTGTGATTTTGACCAGTGAAATAAGTCTATCTCTGGTGCTTGACCATGCAGAATATCAAATTCAGCCTCATTTTTTACTTACAGGTGTTTGAAACATGAGGCATAGACTGGAAAATTATCCATCTTTCCAGGACTCCTGAGGCACATATCTTGCCAATACCTTCCAAGTTTAGTGAAGGCAGTTTTACCCCTTGCCTCTCCCCAAATACATGAACATAGCTTTTAATGTTATATAAAGATAAATGTGTAAGTGAGTTACTATTGGGAAAACATTGCAACTTCTGGATAATGTGAGTGATGGATGGGGATTCAGATTTGGAAAGAACCTTAGTGCAACTGTCTCATTTTATGGGAGGAAACTGAGACCCAGAGAAACTGACATGCTCATAATCATTCAGATCAATTAATGGTAGAACTGGGATAAAGCAGGGTATGAACCTGTCCTGAAAATATCAAAATATCACACTTTTAGTACTTTTTTTTTGGGTGGGGGAAGAGTATATGCCTTATGAAAAATGGCTTTCCTTTCCCCTATCCTCTTTATAGTTACTGTTTCTCTTTTGAAATAATTCATTCTAAGCACTAATTGAAGAGAGATTTTTGGGGGGTAGGGAATGGGGTGTTGCTACTGGATTTGGGGGAGGTAGAAGGAAAACATGAAAGTAAATTGTTTTTTTAAAAACTCCCTTTCACCCCTAGCAACAAACATCTTTTGATTATAGCTAATTTTCTTCACTTTGGTCTTCTCTCTCACCCCCAAGGTGAAAACATGATGAGACAATAGTAAATCCCACACCTAGAAATATGTGGTTTATTAACTTATGATTCTACTGACTTAGGGCTAACTATTGCCCATTTTGTGGGATAATGGGGCAGGGTCCTAGATCTGTCTCTCATAGGACATGTGTGTGTGTGTGTGTGTGTGTGTATTGAGTGTGGGAAGGGACCATAAAGATGGGGCCACAAAGAGTTGAACAGAACTGAAAATGACCAAACAACAAATGTTGCTTCAGTAGCTGGGCTGAATTGCAGATAGAAAGAAAGGAATCTAAGCTGACCCCCCACTTGGCATTGACTGAATGGACAGATGACTTATGTATCCTGCAAAGGTTTTTCCATGTGTGAGTCATAAGAAAGAGCACTGGAGCTGCCCTCCTAAATAAAGTCGAGCCAAGAGATGTTGACACAGTATTGGGGTTACTTACCTTGCTCAACAGCTGCCTTAAATAATATGGATTCTGAACATTTCTCTTGATTTTGGCTGAACTGATAGCATTTTATAATATTTCAAAATCCTCTCTATGCAACAGATTGGCTAAATGCTCTTAGGCTAGCCTAGCCAACTCAGTAAAGAGTTGCCTATTGTCATGGACCCAAATCTTCCTGTCAGCATTGCTCCTGGCTATGTTGTTAAAATAGGATTATCTCCCAAGGAGAGCAGGGCCATCCTGGTCAGAATGGTGAGAGCTTGGTCAGGATGCTTCAGGAGAGGTACCTAATTTTAGTAGCTTGTAAATTTTAGCCTGCTGGCTTCCAGGGTGGGAGATGACCAGAGGCTTTCTTTAGTTCCAGTTGAAAGTGATTCAGCCTTTCTTTACCGTCTGACATGTGGGCACCAGTATTTCTCTGTCATTTACTCCAATCTTAAATCTGATAAGCAGTGAGAAGTCCAATCAGACACGAGAACGTTACCTGAGAAGTAGAGCTAAAAAGCATAAGTAGTGTTCCAATTAGGCTAATAGAATGAGCTTCCTAATGTGGCTTAGGTAAGTTTTTGCTTGGGTATTTTCTGGTGAAAATGTCCCCTTCCTCTTTCCCACCTGCACTGGATGACTAGCAGGACAGCAAACATCCTGGTGCCAGGGAAGCATCTATCTTTCATCAGAAGGAAGCTGATAAATGATCATTTTTGGTTCTCCTTGAGCTTGGCTTACATAGGCAATTTCTAAAAGACATACGTGTATCATCAGTCGGACTATGGTCCAGCAACTCTTTGAGATGAACGAGTCATGCTAGTGGAAACCCACAATGGGAAGTGTAACTACTTGTGCTTTTGTGAGGCACTATGAATGACATGAATGAATGAATTCTTCCTTAGAAGTCAGTTCATAGCAGGACTGTATACAGTGTATCTATAGCAGAACTGTATATAGTGTATCCTTCACGCCACATAAGTTCATGAGCTGCCAAATGCTTGTTTAAAACAAATATTCTTGCAAATGGTACTGTTCAGTTCTTGAGAAATAAAAATGTTTAACTGGATGAGCCAAGATGCCAGATGTGGAAATGTGCCTGTTTTCTGTGAACTATGTCTCAAGGAGGCAAAAATGAAGTGAGGTAGGTATTAGACTTGGGAAGGGGAACAAGTCTTTTCACTTGTGCCTTCTTGACAGACCTGCCCTATGAAAGACTATGGTCAAGCTGGACAAAAAAGGGGGGAAAGATAAAACCCAGATTGCTGATTTTTCTCTGGCCCATTGTTTATCTTTGGGAACATAACAGAGAGGCAGAAAGACAAACTTGCAATTGGCACTGTTATTTTATTAGTACGAGTATACTGAAACAATAAACTTGTACTGGTATACAGACAATTTCTTTAAAACAATTTTGTTCAAATTTTGAATCAAACATTGTTTTATTATAATAATGAAATAATTTCTATCTAGAAAACCTGCAAGCACCATCAAAGAAAGGGACCATAAAATTCAATAAACAGACTCGAGTGTATCCTACAAATAGACACACCACGATTAGAAAATAGAATATGAATTCTTCCATTTTTTTAATATTTGTTTTAAAAAAGCTAGTGCAAGTACAATATTTTACACTGGAATTACAGAGAGTATGCACGCATATGGAAAAAAGTTCTCCTGTCACAATAAAAGCTCTTAACTATGTATGCACTTAAAATTTTTTCTTTTCAATAAGGTGCAAAACATGATTCCCTCCCTAGTTCTCCTTGGTACTGGCCACATCAGCCCAACAGTGCCCCCAACACAAATCTCCAGTGTCTCTTTTCACTTGGCCCGTGGGAGGCAGAAGATTGGAAGTGTGATGGATGACCCAACAGGAAAACATCCAACAGGACAAATCTCAGAATGGTTCTAGGCCCAGAATGGATGACCCTGGCTAGAAATGAAGATTTTCTCTTTGTGCCTAAGGCCACGGAAAATACTGACAGGGCTAAGAAAAAAAAAAAACAATAAAAACTCCTTTTAGTTGACACTGTAATTTGAGTTCATAATTAGTGGGTAGAGAGTGGGGGTAATGGGGAATCCCTATTTTAACACTGCAGAAAGGCAGTGTTCATGGAAATAACATATGCTTAAGAACGAAGCAAGACTATGATCTGAAGTGTATAAATATCGAGTTTCAACATCCATTGACTGTCTATGAGGAATACTCCACTCCTTAACCATATAATAACTTAAGGGCAAGTAGGTCATCTAAGCTTCAGAGTGGGGGGGAGGTGAGAAGGAGGACATGAACCTAGACTCTTGGGGTAACTGCTGATTAAAGCCAGCTGACACTTCAAGGTTGTTTTCTCCTGTGGTACTTTGAAGGACAGTATCTGCTGCAGTGAGTATGACTGTAAACAATGCTTCCAATACAGGCCTACAGATTAGCCAAGGGAAAGGAGACAGGCTCTCTGACCACCCAGAAAGAAAATGACTGTCAAATAAAAAAAACAAACTAACTTGGATAAAGTCTCCAATTTATGCTCAGTGGAAGACTTGAGTCATTTTAGATAACAAGAAAAGTTACTGAAATCCTTAAAGACTATTATTGTATAGAAACTACCTATTGGTCAAATGCACTTAAATGTTAATACAGTTGAGCCATTTTATGAAAGTTTTGGGGATATCACAAAGTGACCCCCCCCCCCATGCTCTTCGCCCCTTCCCAAAATGTGGCCAGACAAATACCAAATATAAGGGAGGGGGAAAGAATCTGAATTTTAAGAACTGTGGGTAGGTTTCAATGACCCCCAAACCACCCCCATTCACTCCACAGCTGTTCAGGTTTCCTGCTCTCCAACCTGATCTTTGGACCAGAACAAAAGGGCTCTTTTCTCAGAAATTGTTCCACATTCCATTTATTTTGGCCTCTGAATCACAAGAATTAAAAAAAATTAAAAGTAACCTGTTGCAAGTAAATTGTGGCTTTCAAATCAAAATCCATGTCTTTACCACGGCCCCCATTTCAATGAGGTATGAGGGGAGGGTGAGACAAAAGGCCAACTTTTTTTTTTCTTTTCTAATGAGTCCTTTATTTATTGGTAGCTAGGATCCTTTGTTACAAACACTTCTTGTTCAAGATTATATTCTTTGGATTTGTTGGAACAGGAAGTGCTGAAAATATTAAACATCTCAAAAAAAAGAAAAAAAGGAAAGGAGTTGCAATGGCTTACAAGTCAAAACTGGGAAGGGTGGGAGGAGAGGAGGGAGAAGCTCTGAGTATCTGTAGCACAGATACAGGTGGACAGTGCTCTCTCAGCTCAGAATAGAGTTCCTCCTCCCTCAAATGAGGGACTTGTGTAACAAAAACATAACATTAAGCATAGTTGTAGTTTAAGAGCTTTTGAAATAGTAACTCCTCCTGGCCATAACCATACAAATCCCGTCATCTAGACACGACAAATTTCTATTTACAAAAAAGGAAAAAAAAATAACCAACGTGTAACTTTTAATCTTTCTCTGCTTTTTTTTTTTTTTTACAAACAAGGTATGAAACTCACTGTTTCAACAGATCCATGTCTTTCAAACACTGAATGAATCATTTCAACATTCATTTTTCTTTTGTGCAATTTAAAAAAAAATTACCTGTACTCCTCAATGTGAGTGCTTCAGAAAAGTTTTTTTCTTAAGCTTTTCAAATTAGGTTTACATTAAAAAAAATATCTCCACAAGGTATAGTGCTACAAGGAAAGATTCTATCAGTAAGGTAACACATCTGAAGCGAGGTCTTCTATGTAAAAGAAATTTTAGCTCTGGAGTAGAGGTGTGCAAGTTGTTTGGAATTTCCCTATCAAAAGAAACACAACACTGTCCTTGGAAAATAGAAGAAACCAGCTGAACACAATATTATATTGTATGTGCTTTTTTTTTTTTTTTTAAAAGAAAAGTCATTTCTCTCTATATATATCTATTACTCAAAGTGTTCTTAAATTTTACATTTCAGAAATTTGGGATTAAACACAAAAAAGGGAATTAACAGCCCCCACTCCACTTACAAAAGTATAATTCATTTCCTTTGCTTTTCACATCACCACCATAGCATTGGGCAGGACTGCAGATTACGCAGATCCTATTCTTCTCGGGTGCCATTGTAGGTGACACGAGAAAGGAAGCGTGAAGGGTTTTAGCACAGCCTAGATCACTGTTTGTCCTGTTGCCATTCCCTCCACAGGAGCCGAGACAACTGCCAGATCTTGTGAATGGGGCCTTCTAGCCTAAGAACTCTGGTTCGCCCATCTCTGAAATAACACGGCATTAGTGTCTTAGAAAGCTTTCCAGATTTGTTTTTCACCAAAAGGAATTGATTTGCTTTAGTAGTAGTCATAAGTGTTAACAGGGTATTGTCAATTGTTTCCTTTGAAAAACAAAAACAAATAGACAAAAGAAAAACCCAAAGTTTTGGCAACAGATTTCTGTAAAGATAAAACTTTGTGCACAGAGTAGATTTTATGATCTCTAAAAGCTACAGTTCATTCTGAACATGTAGCATTGTATTGCAACCTATGCAGTCTCTAGGAAGTAGTCCACATGATGCAGGAAATCCAAACTCTCCTTGAAATTGAACAACCCTACCCCAGAGCAGACAAAGTGCTGCTTCTGGACACATCAGTGCACCACACACACGCCAGCCCCATCCCTGAGTTAAGAGGTGTGAAAGGTTCCGCAACGTTCCTTGATAGGGGAGACAGAGTAGTGATGCCAATTCCTGGTACACACATACACAAAAAAGTTGACACGAGAGGAGATTCACAATTCAGAGTTACAACTGGGATTGGAAGAAAAAATCGTCCCAGCCTGAATTCAGATGACTTGAAGGCGAATAGAGGTAAGATGGTAGGGATAGGGAGGGGGAAAAATCAAGAGAAAGTCATTATATGAATTTAAATGAAAATGAAATTTGGATTTCCACTAAGAAGGACTTGAGGTAAGTGGCATCGAACTCTATATCCCCCCCACCCCGATGTGGCCCAGACAAACTGAAACGATTCCTAAGTTAAACACTCTAAGGAACAGTCATTTATATATTTAGAAATCCCTATAAAGAGAGGTTTTTGTTATTTATTATTATTATTATTATTATTATTATTATTAATATTATTATTTATGTTTGCCCTGACTAATTTCTTGGTGATTGTGTTCCATTGTAAACGAAAAGGCCTGCTATTAGTTAAAACAAAACAAAATGAAACAAAACAAAAACCCAACTTGGTAAATATTGCAAAGTGGGCATTGTACAGAGAGGTACATGACTGATTTTCTTAAGCTGAATGATACCTAAATATTTCTATGCCTGTAATCGTTATTTTCACTACAGAAAACAAAACAAAACAATCCAAAACAACCAAAAGTGTGAGTTCATTGTATTGGGAGCAACAGTTCTGGAAGCCGTGAGCTAAGGCTAACCAGTTTCTGCCAGTTGAAAGAAATCCTCCCACCCCCAATACTAGTGAATCTTCTGTAACAGATGCTATTGTTGCTGCTGCTATTGAGTAAGGTGCCGCTACCATTTGGCTTGGGTTCCAAAAGCGAGTAGCTGACAGCACAGTCCTGAAAAGGGCACCAATGCTTGTGTCTGGACAGCACCCAGGATACACTGGGACCTGCACTCACCCAGAGATACAACTTCAGGCAAGGATACTGGTTCTACTTCTACTCATGTAAAAGACCATTTAGGATATGGATTGATTCCTGGCTAAACTGCTGATGGATCCATCACATGAATCTGCGTCCCCTTCATTTACCCTTTACATCTATACTATCACTTTTGTTGTCACTGGGGAAACTACAGCTCAGTCTTTTCTTTTTTTTTTAAATTTCTTTTCTCCTGGGTCTGGTCTGCATTTCTGTGTTGTTGGTTGTTATTGTTGAAATGTGAAGACAAATAGGACACTTCTTCAAAAGGTGAAAAGTCTCCTGCCCCTGAGTTGTGCATGCAGTACTCAGTGACAAAAGCAGGAAGAAGGGTGGTAAGGAATTATTTTTTAAATCTGCCCCATGTCTACAGAAGGTTCTGGGGAAAGAGAGCAAGAATAACCAAAAGAAAAGAGTATGAAAGGGAGCTATCAGCACACTGGTGAATCTACATTGGCACATGAAGTATTGCACATGCTAAAAAAAATAAATAAAAGCAAGAGAATCAAATAGGATAACATTGAAAAAGAACCGATTATTCTGTAATTCCTATACCTGAAATAGAAAGCACATAAATTATGATTATGTTCCTATTGCTCCAAATGGTATATGTTTTCCCATTTTAGTGTTGAATAATTCCATAAGTCCAGTAAGTTTGAAAGTCCTTAATTCTTGGTTTGTCCAAAGGTATGTGTCTTTCTGAGTACGTGTGAATCACCATCTATAGTAGTGCTGATGAAAGATAAGTCTGGACTGTGGCCCTATGTTTCTCTTACTATCAAAGATTAAAAAGAAAGAAAAGAAAAAGGAAAAGAAAAATAAAACCCATTGAATGCCAAGTGCCCTGAGCAGAGTGTATGGAAGATTAAGCTAGTTCTCCGAGCAGAAACATTTAAAAAATACAGCACTAAACAAGCAGTATGACTGCTATTTGCTAACATGCTGAGAAGTTAATAAAATTCAAGGAAATTCGAGAAGAGTTTCAAGCTATTTTAAACTTACTCAGATGTTTTTGGTACACCTCAGAAAATGGTACAAAAAGAATGAGTTCTGGTTTGAGCTAAATTTCAAGTAACAAACAAGAGAGTCAAAAATTAAGTTGATAATTGAATTTTCTGAAAATTTCTATAAGGACTTGGAAGTACTATGTTAAATGGCAGAAGAAATATCAGATGAAAATTTGTTCCATTTAGTTATTACAAGTCGAATATAGAAACAGTAAATTTGGTTTCTCCCCCTTATCTTTCCTTCCCCCCCCCATTGGTACAGTTTCTTAAAACCACTGTAAAAATGCAAACTCAAACCCCCAAATATTTCAGATTTCTGGGAATGAAAGACTGAAAACTCTGATACCTTTTCCTGTTTTGTACCAAACTCTGAAATCTAGATTTTATTTCAAATGGAAAAGAAGTCATTATTAAAATAATAATAACAATAATAACAATAACAATAATAATAATAAAATAAGTTTTCTTTAACAAAAAAACTTGATCACATATAGAAATGTCTATTACGGAAAACTTTCAATGAATCTGAAGATTTTCAGAGTTGTCCTGCTAAGTCCTGGTTCTTTGTGATAGATGTGATATAAAGATCAAAATGAACTCTGAAAGGAACATAACCTTATAAAACAGCCTAAAGCTTAGGCAGGTTAGAAAGAAATTGCTACATTTATTTATGCTCTTTCAGCCCCCTCCCTTTCCCATAATATTATTGGATAAAAACTGAAGGAACACTACATAAATGATAAACTCAAGATGTGCAAATTGCAAGACTCTTTAAAGTCCATTCTTTAAAAAAAAAAACACTGGACAAAAATGAGTATTTTTCCTCTATCCCTTTTCTCTCATTTTCTCTGATTTTCTGTCAGCTCTGCATTTTATTCTTTCTCAAGCATCAGAGCTTAAAAGTGCTCCTTTCAAGTTGCCCATGGTGGACGTTTACTGTCACATACTGGTTCATAATTCACATTCATCCCTTTAAACCACATAAAAACTTTCAACATCTTGCTTATGAGAAACTCTCCCTAACTGTACTAGAGTTGACAGTGTTGGGGGCAGGGAGGAATGGGAAAATAACTTCTCCGTGTATTTGTTTTTCTTCCCAAACAGATGAAAAGTGAGATACAGTACTAGTTGAGTGATAGACCAAGATGCTCGGGAATAAAGTGTGAATAGCATTTTAGGTGCTTAAAGACATTCTGTTCATTTTCCACATACCATTTTATGTGTCACGCTGAAATCTGAAAGAGTGGCACCGGTTCGTCCATAATTATGAACTATAAACAGTACTAGAGTCAAGAAAGACAAAAGATTTGCCAACTGAAGTGCAAACAGATTCGGTTTGCATTCTGTTGAAGGGGCAAGACATTATCTACCTCTTAGAAGCAAATGTCCATGGAAAACCCGATCTGCTTTTCTAACACTACATGGAAACTGAGAGTAAGCCTGTGCTGGCAGCTCGATAGAGTGTACCACTACCTCTTTCTCCATTTTCCTTAGGAGAAAACCCAACCCAACCCAACCTCAACAATGTAAGAGGAGGACCAGATTTTTTTCGTGAAGTTACACCCTTGCAATGTCATTAGCAAAGCAGAAATGGAATCCACATGTGGCAGTTGCTCTATGAAAAATATCAGTGCAGTCAGGCCCCATGGGGGAAAATATTTGTTTATATATAGATATATATTTATTGGATTAAAAGTCATTTTCATTGTAAAATAAGTTGAAGAGAAATGTGATTTTAAATTATTTGCTTCCTGCCTGATGCTTCTTGAAGATGCCTTAAAGCTGGGATCCTAATGTTGATTTTGTGTATGAGGACCTCATAATGACAATTGCGATGGAGCTTTAATTTCATGCTGTGAGTGAGAGAGACAGAGAGAGGCAGAGAGAAAGAGATAACTGCTTACATCTGCATCCATACACATGCACACACACACAAACACACATACATACAGACACATACAAGCAGAGGCACACATTCTCACACACTCACTCTGATTCTTCCATTCTAATTCCCTTTCTGTGGCCTCATGAGAAAGGATCAGCAGAAGTCAGCTGGACACCAGGTGTTTCTGCACTGTCAGAAAAAAGGCAGGAGCCAGGACGGATGCCATGTTTGTTTCCATTTAGACAGCTCCTGCCTTAGCTCCCAACCAACCTAATCACCGACAAACGTTTGTGGAAAAAAAAAAATGCACCAGTCTCCTGCATAAAACCAGCTGCAACTATAACAACAAGGTTATAACATAAACCTAAAATAAGATGATAACATGTAAATACTGGGTTATTTAGCCTACAGTACAGTAATCTGGATAAAAATGACAAGGGAGAGCCTAATTTCCTTTCCCCCAAAGAGCCTTTACTTGCCTACATTAGATCGACCTTCAATGCAAATCTTAACCTCCTGAGGAATAAAAGAAGGCTTGGGAAGAGTCAAAGGCGGCTCCTCATCTGATTTCTCTAGTTTCCGTGTTTCAGGTGCAGACCACCTCCTCTTCCTCGTTGCCATGGGCTTGCTGGGTTCTGTTTTGGTGAGCAAGGGTGCTGCAGGCAATCCTATTTTGTCTGGAAACTTTAGTTCCCCGTTCTCAGCTAGCATCTGTGAACTTCCCTGATTAATCCCATTTTCCTGCTCAGCATACCTGTGTCTACTTCCTCCTAGACTGTCATTCTTTGAATGCTTCAGCAAGATGCTGGCTGAATCCATGGGCTGGCCCTTTTTAACAGAGCCATTCTTCAGGTTTTTGAGGGTGAGCGAGATGCAGACATCCCCGACTGAGAGTTTGGAACATGGCAAATCAAAGAGCTGGCTGGTTCTCTCGGGGCAGCATGATGACCAGCCTTGTCCAAATACAAAAAAAGGATATTCTACCAAGACTTCAACACTGACCTGTGGAAAGAAAAGAGAAAAGAGAGAGAGAGAGAAGACAGAGAGAAGGGGTGGGAAGAAGGAGAAAAAGAAGGAAAAGGTGAAAAAAGAGGGAAAACAACTATGAAAATGTTTGTTTTTTAGTCATGGACATCAGGTGTAACTAGCCACCCAAACAAATAAGAAATGATTACTTTATAATCATATACTTACCAGATATAGTGATAGCAGAAATAAATGGCAAAGTCACAAATTCTAAAAAGCTACTCAGCATCTTTAATGATAACACATTGACATGACTGCTAGTATTATTTCTTGTTGAAATGAATCCATTAGCAAGTATTTAATGAGTTCATGCTATGGTCTTAGCCCTGTGCTAGGCACTATGGGGATTTATGAAAGTAATGTAAGATATGGTTTTGGTTGTCAAGAAAAGCACATATTAGTTGAAGATACATGACTAATAACATGAAACAATTGGAAAATAATCCACAAGAATATGGATAAGCTATTATTTCTTCAGGATGAAGAACTGTAAGTATGGCAGCTTCTCTAACCAATGCAGATCATACATCATCCTTGATTTAGTTAAGTCTTAGGGAATTGCTTGAGGCACATAAAGATTAAAAATGACTTGCCCGGGGTCAACAAAGCTAGGGAGGTTCAGAAATAGGAGATGCAGATGAACTCAGCTTCCTAACTCCATTCTAGAGTGCTCCTAGAAAGTGGGTCAGAATTAAAGTGAAAGATTTTATTATAGTATCCTTATTTCACCTCTTTAAGATATCAACGCAGAGAGACCGTATTCTCTTCATGGCTCCCTACCTTTAACTGGGTCCAAATTAATTCGCATGGCAAAGATAATGTTGAGAGGGAATTGGACTTAACTGTCTTAGTGTCCATACATATACAAAAGAGGTGGCCAAGGTATAGTATGCCTATAGTATAGACAAGTCATAACTTCTAACCTCTAACATTGTAGAAACCCCCTGCTTCTAGAAGGCAGACTATATTTAGGGCTTCCATGGTACAGTTTAAGTAATGTATTGTCAAAGAAGGCTTCCTGAATTGGGTTTACCTTGAAGAATGTGTAAAATTTGGAATAGTCAAAAGGAAAAAGGACACCATTCTAAATAGAATATGGTAGTGTCTAGGCAGATGCAACATTAATTTACTCTGTCAAAGCAATCCATCCATACTAGAACCACAACATTTCTCTTCATTTGATTGGCTTGTAGAGAAACAGAACTTTATTTGCTGGGAATAGATAGCAATGCTTAATAAAGGCAGAAACATGGACTGAAGGGGATGAAGGTTGCTATCTGTGGCTTCTTCACCCGGCCCAATCCAATCAAAGAGACTTTTGTCATCGGGGTTTACATAGGCACCCCAGCTTTTTGGTTTTGTTTGAAGTGGAGTTCCCAGGAAAGATTTTTTTTTTTGAGACTCAGTATAATGGGAACAACAAGGATCATGATAAAGTTTTAAGAAATTTCCTAATTTTAAGAAATTAAGAAGTCACATAAGCTGTCTGAGACTAGACACTTGTAACAATATCAGATAGAGAATGTTTAAAGAATAATCTTAGTCTGAGAGGTTCCCCCCTCCCAACCTTTTGTTAGTTTTCTTTGACTAGGTATCGTGAACCACAGTCTCAACTATGTAGGAAGAGAATGGTTGAACCACTATGTCGGAGAAGGACTTTCTAGTCACCACACCTTGGTAGAGGGATGCAGAGAACAGCTCAAAGGTTAGAGCATCTAAGAAAAAAGCAGAGATAACATGATAAATATTCGAGAATACCACCAGAACATCATCAGACAACATGAGCAATTCTACAGTATTAGGGCATAACTTGTCTCTGCTACACTTACTATACCTTGGCCACCTATTTTTTTTTTTTTTTTATAATAAATGAAGACTGGGACAGTTAAGTCTGATTTCCTCCCAACATTCTCTTTGCCATGCAAATTAATTTGGATCTAGTTAAAGGTATGGAGCCATGAAGAAGTTACAGTCTCGGTGTACTGATATCTTAAAGAGGTGAAATGAGGATATTGTAATAAAATTTTTTCACTTTAATTTTGACCCACTTTCTAGCCATGGCTTGTGGGATAGTCCCACTAATCCCTTTCCCACAACTATATTTTTTTATTCAGGTATTTTTTCATGTTTGAGGAACCATCATTTTTCCTTAGTCATCTATTTTAGCACCTGCCTTTTATTCCTTTGTATCCTTACTTATTTCTAGCTGTTCTTTCAAAAGATACCCTTTCTGGAAGATTTTAAGATTGAAGATCAGACTGTCATAATTTCACAAAGAAAAATCCTCTACTGATTGAATGTACCATTGGGAGAAAGTATATCCTCTCACATATTTTCTTTGCCCCCACTAATGTCTATCTTTTCATTTAGGGGAAGGAAAGAAATTTTTCCCATTGCAAAGTAGAACAGTGTAGTGATGTGCCTGGAGGAGATGAAAAAAAGAAAATGGATTGAATGCCTCCATTTCCTTAAGTAAATTTTCTCTTAATTCAACCATTTTTTGTGGGGGTGAGGATGAAAAGTTTATCTTTATCTGTTATTTTTAGCTTATTAGGCTGATGGACTGAGATCATGTTCTTTTTCTGCTTTGAACTAAGAAGTGTCTGAACAATAAGTGATCAGACTAAAACATCCATAGGAAATCAAGTGGTTGTGTGCTTAAGCGGACTTGAGACAGGTGATTTCTCTGAAATATTTAATCTCTTCAAAGTAATGTTACATATGGAAAAAAAAGACCAATATAACCATCTAAAGACATTAACAAAAGCACACGCACTTCATAGCAATCTGCATTTTTGGTCTGAATAAAGAAGGAAATACTGATTTGATACTCACAAATAAATCTGTATGGCAATTCTGGTATAGAAATTATTTTCCTCGTCAAGTTTCTATAGTCTCATTAGAATGGAGTTTTTCAGAAGCTTTCATATCTGAATATGTTATTTGTCACTCTAAGAGGTAGAATATAGATGAACCACTTTGATCAATTACTTCCTAAATTATTCCTGACATCTTACAAGTTAGAAAACTTGTAGCTTTTTGTTCCTTCTCATTACAAAACTCAAATAGTGGGTGGTAGGGAGAGAAGTTTTGCTGTAATTTCAGAGCTCAAAAATATACTTATAGGAACTGTGGAGAAGAGAGGAAAGGGGAAGAAGGACAATAAAGGCCATACTTTAAATCTACTAAATATGTTGATAT